>NW_027176816.1:7835562-8168062 GCF_023349555.1 Cebidichthys violaceus
TGCCCCGGTGCAAAACTAAGCGGTTGGTTTTATGTTTCATGGGTGCCAAACTGCTAAACCGTAAAATAGTTTACAAATTTAATATAATAAGCATATTTCGTTTGATAACGTTGATGTATTACAGCATAAAACATGTGACACTACATACACTTAATCGAACCATAAATTGCAAAAAAGCAAGTCGGCGAGCACCGCAACCTCGATAATTCAGTCTTAACTGGGTACAAGAACAAGCAGTGTTTTGATGCTACACGTGAGTTTGAATTAAATGATCGGCTGCCTTCACGATATACAGGTAGCTGAAGATTCGCAGAGCAATGTAGTTTATTTTTCATTCATTGTCCATCGCGTTACGCAGCCACAAAGCTGGGTAAGCTCACAAACAGGAAGAAATCATTGCTGTCTTATCGACACCGACGACGGCTAGTGGTGAGTCCTGCTTTTAGCTAACGTTAGCCAACCAGCCCATACATTGGCGCTACATTATGACTTATGATAACAGTCGTGACTTTTATTTTATCCTCATACAAAACTATCACATTCACAGTTTCAACGTATTAAAATCTGTTCATTCTTGAACACTGACTCTATGTGTTTGTTTGATTTGGTGACCGGGCCAACCGAGGCGGGGGATGGTTCAGCTTCTGACCAATCATGGCGCTTCTATGTCAAACTCCGCCTTTCGCGCTCGCTAGGGCCTATTTATTGAACGCACTTCCTGACTCTGACCAGACAAAGGGGGGCGCTTAAGGTCGTTTATGTCACGTCGAATAGTAAACAAACATCCACTGTAGACGTTTGACATGTGCGTATAAGAAATAGCTTCATGTGCATTTCTAAACGTGCAACCTCCGTCCCTCGACATCATATTTTCACAGCAGGAACAGTTGCTACTTTCATCTCCAGCAGTTCCAGCTCCACCTTAACATACGATGTCAGCTTTCGTGCAGTTTTTTTGCATTGACGTCAACCACATACAGCACGAAACAGAGGCTTTCTTCATATTTCCTATGCTTGAGTCGAAATATGGACAGATAGCCAGACACTGGTGCTAGTTTTAGACCAATCTGACTGCGACAGTGGCTGATTTATCTCCCATCACTTTGAGGAAGACACTGCGTCCAAGGATACCCGCAACACATCCACCGGTAAAGAAATGACACATTCATTCTCTCTATTGCTGTTGCAGCAGCTGTTATTCAAAATAGATGGAGTGGGGGTTGGGGTTTCTTTAAAGCACACAAGGAGGCTGTCAATGAACAGAAACATCCTTCAGGTGTCCAAAAGAGATTACAGTGCAGCATTTTGTGTTTTGTCAAGGAACCACATAGTCCTTGGGTGGATGTCAGCCAAGGTTTTGAGCCGGAGAGGGGAGAGAAGATTTTAAGAGACAAGCCTGGGATAAATGGTTAAAGTGCTTTACTCTGTTAGTTTTAGCAGTGACAATTGTGTTTTCACTTCTGCCTCAACCTTCTGTGTACCCATGTCTCAATTTGCAGCATTGTTCCACGTTATTCCCTGGGGCATGAGAGCAGATTGTCCCCTCAAAGAGGAACATGGTTGGTGTGTTTTTTGTGGTCCATTGTGTTTTGGAAAATGGGACCTGAAACTAGTCGCCAGGCAGCTGTGGTGACATTTGATATGTTCCTCAGTGGAACAGTGCGTTGTATTTTCAGTGCCTCTGAACAGATGACAACATAATTAAGATGCATTTGTTCTCAGTGCATTTGGGTATTTGGCCGGAAAGACATGTGAAACTCAACTTCATCAGAATAGTTGTTTTGTTTTAGCCTGAAGCGTTGCATGTCTTGGAACTGATCACTATTGTTCACTGAGGAGGCTGTGGTGGCTTGTGTTATTGTCACAAACAACCCACTATATTTACAAACCCCAATAATGAATTTAAAATGAAAAGTAAAGCATCACTAAAGGACAAGGATTTTTTAAAACAACACACTATGTGGACCCTCTGCTCAGAGGCTTTACACTTCAAACCACTGTTATCTTCTGCTCATATACCTATTTCTCTGCCCTTATAATGTATCACAGCATCCAATTCAGTATATTTGAGTGAAAATATTCTCTTCCTGAAGTCTGTTCTAGGCTGTTGATGTTTCTAATTCAGTTCATGTCCGGTTAACTTCATTCAGTAGTTTGCCTTAGTGCATCCTAAATATTTATCAGACAACAACTTGTACGATGCTGCGTGACAACGGTTATGCAACATTCTGAAGTGTGTTCTCCATCCGAGAGCAGGGCGGATGAGAGTACTAAGGAAAAGGCTAACTCAGGCTACATCCTCCTCTACTCCCACCCTGCATACCCGAGGCTGCAGCTGGGGTAAGGTGGGTAGGGTGGGGGTGGGGTTGCCACAGCTAATTCTCGTGCAATTAAACTGGCCAGTCAGGAGACATTGTAATAAGATAAACTAAGACTGTCCAATAGATGAGAAGCCAGCATTGAGAGGATTCCAGTTTAAGTTTTAAGTTTAAGTAATAATGTCCATTCTCTATTGTCATAATGTGATTTAAGCAGTCTTGACACCGAATGTCAAATAATTAGGCCAGCCGACCTCCTACACTTTGTAATTGTACTGAGATTTCTGTCATGCTGGTAGGCTTTCTGTCATAGCTGTCAGGTTGGGTACTATAACAGAAAAAATAGGTACAATCATTGCTCAGGACACCTGTCATAACACCTGCCTCCCAGCAGATCAACTAAGCTCTCGCAGGTGACATTCTTTTATGACAAGACGTTATTAAAAGGTAATGACACTGATATTAACACACAGGAAAATGTTTTTCTGCATGTTATAGTTGCCCAGAGTGCGGCCCAGGCAAGAGCCAGCGACCGCCACATCAGGCACCATGATGGAGGGGGGCATGCAGCTGCTCAACCGCGATGGCCACAGCATCTCGCACAACTCAAAGCGCCACTACCACGACTCCTTCGTGTCCATGAACAGGATGCGACAGCGTGGCCTGCTGTGTGACATTGTGCTCCATGTCTCCAACAAAGAAATCAAGGCGCACAAAGTGGTGCTGGCATCCTGCAGCCCCTACTTCCACGCAATGTTTACCAGTAAGTTCAGTCCACACACACACTGTTTTTGCTTTGCTTTATCCCCAAAATCCATGAAACCCAGCATGTTGCATGCCTCAGACACTTTAAGCTCTGACATTAAACTGTGCATAATTTTGTCCTGTTGCTGAGAGTTTGATAACACAACAACTTGTGTGTGCAGTGAATGCCACCTCATCCATTCAGCAGCATCATCGCTTCCTTTCCCCTCTTCCTGTCTGGGGCACTGGTGGTCAGATGAGGTGTGTGTGTGTGTCTCACATTTCCTCCCAACACTAGACCTTTTGTGAGGGTACATTGTGTTTCCAGACACTCAGTTGTCTGGCTTTTAGTCTCAGCTGCAAGGCTTCCTCTCGTCTGACCAAGTCACCAATTGGCCCATTTTAACAGAATCTGCAGATCTTTCATGATCATCCATCCTTCAGATATTGTGTTTAACAGTGTTTAAGTCAAGACTGATGTTGCCTTACACATAAAAGAATGATCGCAGTCACTTCAACACAGTGAGGCATACTGGTTATAATTCATAGGAAAAATGTAACGGCTCTCGTTCTGTGCGGTCATGCAGATGAGATGTCGGAGAGTCGGCAGACCCATGTGACCCTTCATGACATCGACTGTCAGGCTTTGGAGCAGCTGGTCCAGTACGCCTACACAGCAGAGATTGTGGTCGGGGAAGGCAACGTGCAGGTAGAAGATTTCAGATTTATAGACTAAATTAGACTTGTATTTTGACCCCATTCATCAAACTGACTCAGTGTATTTCCACCTGTAATTGCACTCTTTCTAGACGTTGCTCCCAGCAGCCAGCCTGCTGCAGCTCAACGGGGTGCGGGACGCCTGCTGTAAGTTCCTCCTCAGCCAGCTGGACCCCTCCAACTGCCTGGGCATCCGGGGCTTCGCTGACACGCACTCCTGCAGCGACCTGCTCAAGTCAGCACACAAGTATGTCCTGCAGCACTTTGTGGAGGTGTCCAAGACAGAGGAGTTCATGCTGCTGCCACTAAAACAGGTGAGGGCGATGCTTTCTCTGTCTCCTGCTGTGTGTAAATGAAGTAGTTTTAATGGTGGCATATTCAGAGAGGGGCAAAAAGTTGTTGGTAGATCCATATCCTAGTAATTGCTCCCTCAGTTTGCTAGTCATTTGCTTAATTGATTTAGCAGTGTTGTTTTTTATATATATATATATATATATATATATATATATATATATATATATATATATATATATATATATATATATATATACGGTTGTACTGACAGCCTCTTAGTGTGAATGTACGTTGAGCAGGGTGTTCCTAAAAATGAGAAACTATGCCGACTGAATTAAGGCAAAATTAACAATGTAGGCATAGTCTCTGATCTAAACTTAAACAAAAGGGAGGGCCCACTGCCCAAAATCAACACACATGATTAGGACCTGCTGTCAGTGAAAAGTTGATTTACCATCAGATGTTTAGGGAGTCATGTTTGTTATTATTGGAGGTAAACAGGCTGATGATTTCAATTATGAACATTAAAACACTGTTCATGTGAACATACCTACTGTACATCTTATTGGCATTTCACATTAACACTAAGTTAGAAAGCACTAATTGTTTTGGTTGTGTTTTAACATTATTTTAAGTTTTGTTTCTTCTTTTATCTTTGCTTTTTGTTGTTTTTTGGCCTCAAGATATCAGACTGCATCTAAAAGCGCAGCAGGTGATAAGTTCCTCCAGTCAGGTGTGGGATGGGTTTGTGCTGATGTCTAAATAAATAAGAGAATTGCATCATCTTTTGTGTTACATTGTGTCTGTTTTAAACAAATGCCTTGAGCCTTGCCAGGTGGCAAAGAATTAAAGTTAAAATGAAAATAAGCATCACTTTGCCGCTGTCTTCACACCTTTCTAAGGAACAATCCCCACTGTACTAAAGAGTTTGTGCTTCATGAGAGTAAAATGCTAAGCTTCAGTCTCTGTCGGTGGCCTTCAAAGCCCTGAGACTGAATCTGCATTGGGAGTGTGAATGGACTGTCCAAAGTTAAGCTGCATAAAGGCACATTCAAAATAAAACATTTTCTTTTCCTTATTTTTCTTTTTCAGTCTATTGCCTTTGGCTCATCGTCCAATTAGATCTGCAGCTGTTCCGTGTCTGTAGTAAATCTGCATCAGATCTCGATTTATGTACACATTTATTGTCCATGTTCTGTGAAGGAAGTGGCAAGGTCTGATTTGGTGATGCTTCTCCGACGTAGCATCACATGCATGACATTGTAAAGACAACAGAGGATGGATGCGTCCTAATTATTGTGTCGTGGTCTCAATCATCTTGACGCAGCCAAAACCCATTCATACATCCCTCATTCCTGCTGCCGTACTACAAGGACGGTTATTACACAATCCCCTCCACATACACACAATCGTTTGTCTGAGTTAATGTGATGCAGTACGTGCAGAGGTAACTCCCTTACCTCTGCATGTACTGCATCACATAACTGCGGGGCGGGGCAGTAGCAGTGGCAGTATTGTCCTGTGTGACTGTGGATTAGGGACTGGGAGGCTGCTAACTGTTGCGCTGATCTGGCCAGGCTAGACAGCTGCAGCAACTGGCTGCTCTGGCCCCACCCAGCCCTGCTAGCTTTGGGTTCATCTGGGAACAGTGCCAGCCAGCCACTCAGACTGCAGCACTCGGTGTGCTACACACATACACGTAGCAGTAACTTAAATATATCACTGACCACTACCCACACACTGACCGTAATATAACACACAAGCATTAGTGTTTTGCTTTATTCTGAATTGAGGGATTCTGTTAGTGTCATTTTGATATGACGCAGACTAAACAGAGCGCTGCCTTTCCCTTTCAAATATCAGTCTGGATAAAGTACAACAAATGAGAGGAGAGAGAAGCGATGAAACAGTTCATCAGACAAAATCAGGTACAATGTGTAGTAACTCCTGCTGCCCTTGGCCAACACTATTTATTTCCTGTGTGTCAATAGGTTTTTGGTCAGGGAGCTTTTAATGTCACTGTTCCTTTTTCTTCAAATGCAAATTCTGCTAGTGCTTTTCTGATGTTCACAGTTGAATTAAAGGCACTGGGAGTTTGAATTTGGGGAAGTTGCTTTTGTAAAAGATTATATAAAATGTCTCTGCCCATCTGCTTTGTCTTGTCCATCCAGGTCCTGGATTTGATCTCCAGTGACAATCTCAACGTGCCATCTGAAGAGGAAGTGTACCGGGCTGTGTTGAGCTGGGTGAAACATGATATAGATGGACGAAGGCAACATGTACCCTGGGTAAGACTTTCTTACTTATTTCTATATTAGTTTTACCATACTGTAGATAAAAAACCCACCTCCCATCACATTTCCTCCTTTCCTTTCTCCTGCCCCTGTTAGCTGATGAAGTGCGTGCGGCTGCCACTGCTGAGGAGAGACTTTTTGATGAGCAACGTGGATACAGAGCTGCTGGTGCGACACCACTCGGAGTGCAAGGACCTTCTGATCGAGGCTCTGAAGTACCACCTGATGCCCGAGCAGAGGGGAGTCCTCAGCAACAGCCGGACACGCCTGCGACGCTGTGAGGGTGCAAGCCCTGTGCTCTTCGCCGTTGGTCAGTGTGCCCCCGAAGGTACCCAGTAGGGTACACCTAGGCCACACTTTAATTAATTTCAACTAACATCAGTGCGAACATTAGCATTTTTACGCGGGGAGATGAAAATACTGATATAGTTATATCAGATGATATTTTGTCAGGGATTTTTGTAGCACTGTCATTTAATGGCTTAAATGGTTTCTAGATCTTAAGAATATAATATGCAGAGACCTTGGCCTCTACCTGTATTTTCTCTTTTCTTATTTTGCATTCCTAGGCATCAGCAAAGAGCCTCTGGGCTCCATGTGGTGATGTAACCGGTTCAGGTGTTCAAAACATGCCCCTCGGTGTCTGATACCGAGCCACAAGGCACCCTTTAGCATCTGTATGATACAAAACGGCTGTTTTTTGACAACTGATGAGAACAGGTTGTTACATTGCTATGTTTTTATGTGCATGTGCTCCAGTGTTCCCCCTGCTCCTCTCTCTCTTCTCTGCTGTTGGCATAATGCTGCTGTCTTTCTTATTTTCTCAAACAGACAGATAATCTGTGAATAAACAGGTTTCTCTGGCTCTTCTTAGTGCTCCTAATGGCAACAACCAATCAGAACCAAGGAGTCTCAACACAGTGTCAATCCCTACCTGTGAGACTTGTGAACGCCGATCATACTGTAAAACTAGGCAGCGCTGATCAAATATGAATCAAGATTGTGTTACTGCATTGACTATTTCTCAAATATTTTCAGAAACATTTTATTGTACTGTTTAGCTGTAAAATGAGAATGTTTGTTTCAGTCAGTAGTTTTGGCTTGACTATTTTCTAAATTCAAATATATATTAAATATGTAAAAAAAACTAATTTTTAAATATGAAAATGTTCGATCATGAAAAAAAGCTGTACATCCATGTTTTTCTGCACACTGACGGGAGTCACACATGTCACTTTCATTAATTTAAATTAAATGTAAAGTTAGGTTAAGCTAAAATCATCCCAAAACTCAGCAACTTGAAATGATGGCATACATTGGCCAAAATCACCATGTTCCTTTTATAATAATAGATTTTCATATTTACTGCTTGACGTCAAAGCCTTGTTTTTCACCATATTGTGTTTGTGTGTGTGTCTGCAGGTGGCGGCAGCTTGTTTGCCATCCACGGAGACTGCGAGGCGTATGACACCAGGACGGATCGCTGGCACATGGTGGCTTCCATGTCCACTCGGCGGGCACGGGTGGGTGTGGCAGCCATTGGGAACAGACTTTATGCCGTTGGAGGGTGAGTGTCAGAACTACAGTGTTGACCCTTGACCTAGTTAACTAGTTAAAAATCAACTAGTTAACCCACCACGTCTTCTCAAACACTACTTTGTATGATGTGAACTAACCCTAATTATAAAAAGAAAGCTTTGGCAGGCAAATGTGGATGATTTACATGGAAAATAATAAACGGCTTCATCCTTGTGCTCCTGATGAGCTGTTAAGTGCTTTCCTCAATGCAAATGCCTCTTTAACTTGTCTTGGACGGAAATGGATGTAAACTGCAACATGACTAGTTTTCAGAGGATTTAAGGCAACATGCTTCCATGTCAAGCATCAGAAAGTTGCTTCTGAATAATTCATATCCACGCCTCCTCAGGTATGATGGCACCTCAGACCTCGCCACCGTGGAGTCCTACGACCCCATCACTAACTCGTGGCAACCAGAGGTTTCTATGGGCACACGGAGGAGCTGCTTGGGTGTAGCCGTCCTGCATGGCCTGCTGTACGCTGCTGGTGGTTATGATGGAGCCTCCTGTCTCAATAGGTACAGACACTTTTTGGTGATGAATGCTAAATATCTAGATACTTTTAAGCTACATTTGCGACATTGTTATATCTTCTGTTGCTGTTTTTTGTAGTCTTGATGCTGTTTTCTAGGCCAGGTCTCAAAGACAGTTTCTCTTTCAGTGTCACTACTATGAGTACAAGCAAGTCTTTCTCTTCTCTTTCAGTGCAGAGCGTTATGACCCTCTGACCAGTACATGGACCTCGATTGCTGCCATGAGCACTCGTAGGAGATATGTCCGAGTAGCGACTCTGGGTAGGAACTTGCCAAAAAACATAATATTATGAACATGCTGTTCTACTGTATGTTTATGTTTCACTGTTTGCCTTTTTAATGTTTGAAATCAAGAGGGACTTACCATCTTGGTATTCGACTGCTAATATTTACATTCCGAGTGTTTACTCCCTTCTCCCCTCCAGATGGCAGCTTGTATGCAGTGGGAGGTTATGACAGCTCCTCACATCTCGCAACAGTGGAGAAATATGACCCCCAGGTAAACGGCATGCTGTTGAATTTATCATCAAAGTCTGTTTGTCTGTTGCCAGGGAATGTGGAGACAAAACCATAAACTACGAATGTATCTATGAGCCTATGCTCAGTCTCTTTATGTAACTAACAGAGCAACACATGGACAGCTATTGCCAACATGCTGAGTCGGCGCAGCAGTGCCGGGGTGGCCGTGCTGGACGGCATGCTGTATGTCGCAGGGGGTAATGACGGCACCAGCTGCCTGAACTCTGTGGAGCGGTTCAACCCCAAGGCCAACACCTGGGAGGGAGTGGCCCCCATGAACATACGCAGGTTAGCGGGCACCCAGAATTCATATTAGTAAAAACAGAATAGTCAAGTTCAGGTCCAGGGATCAAAGATGTCTTTCAAAGCAAGTATAGTACGTTAAGGAAAGAAGTGAAATTAACTCTTCCAACTGTGAACAATGTGACAAATCCAAAATTTGTAGCTAACGGTGCTAACAGGGCAAACAAAGTAATAAAATGAGACACACCTCAGCCATCAGGAGGACCTGGTTCTATTATTCCAACTACACAAGTTAAACTCACAGTAATTAAAAGCTGAAATGCATTGGCCTCAGATGCACTCAACATTTTTGTCTGGGGCCCGCCCACCTTTTATCCTTCTTGTCAGGCCCGGTCTGTTTCTAAAAATATTGTGGTACCCCCAGTTTTGCCTTAAACTAAGTAGAAGATAAAATCTCTTTTGAAAAGCTAATGAACAAGCTGTCTGTGTTGAGCTTGTAAAAAAGGTTCCCCTGCTGCGATTATTTAGCTCTGTGGAAAATCTTTACTCTTTAAAGTGTACGATTTGGGGCATTTGGATGTCTTCCTTACTGCCTAAACCTTCTTACGGCATAAACATCAAAATGACCTATCTTCCAAAACAGTCAGCTCTTTCTTATTTCCTAGAAGAGGAAACGTGTCCTACGGGTGATCATCAAAGCACACAGCATTTTACTGATATAAGATGTACATCAGAGAAGGGGTGATTTACAGATGTAGCAGTCTTGCATTTGAGGACACATCAGCAGATTCACTTATTCCCCAGGCTCCTTGACACACACACACACACACACACACACACACACACACACACATACTCTGAGACAGACTTTGTGTGTGAGTCAGTATCCTGTAGGAGCAGGGAAACCTGACAACAAGGGACTTTGCAGCCCCATGAATAACCCATGTGTTAATCAGCTGTGTGGCTTTGAGTGCTTTTCTTATCCAGTTGCTGAGCGACTCCATTTGCAGAGTCCAAAACATTACGCTGTATTGACCACTAATCTATCACTCTTCAGTTTTACACGTGCCAATGTGAAAATATTGTAGAATAATTGTCTAGGCCAAAATAATCTCACTATATTGTGATATGACTGTAGCATGGAAAAAATAATTTCTCTTAGATGGCAGAAAAAGATCTGTTGTGTCTTTTTATTGACCCAACAGTGAATGTAATGCAAAGCCTACACTGCACCCACTCTAAATTAACAGGTGCTGGCTTCTATCGGCACTCTGTAATAAATGCATGGAGATAATTATTCACTCCTGATAAGTGCTCCATAAAGTAATTTGAACATGGCATATGCAAAATATGGCTGTACAATATACGTTGAATTTATATATTGAATTAGATTATTTCCTCCTTCCAGGAGCACCCATGACCTGGTGGCTATGGATGGCTGGTTATACGCAGTGGGAGGTAACGATGGCAGCTCCAGCCTCAACTCCATCGAGAAGTACAACCCACGCAGCAACAAATGGGTCGCGGCCTCCTGCATGTTCACACGGCGCAGCAGTGTGGGCGTGGCTGTCTTGGAGCTGCTGAACTTCCCACCACCCTCCTCACCCACCCTCTCGGTTTCCTCCACCAGCCTTTGACACGGGGTCACCGCTTGGCTGACCTCAGCCTCCGCTGCTACAGCCCAGACTGGCTCTGGGAAGAAACGCAACTGCTCGGTTTGAGACTGGGAGGAGGACGGGGAGTGGACAGGTAAATGGATGGAGGGGGGAGAAGAGAAAGAGGGAAGATGAGGATAAGGCTCCTGTGGTCATTAATATACAGTACCCTCCAGAATTAGTGTCACTCTTGGTAAAGGTTGGCCAAAAAAAAAAATTACAACATAATAATACAATTTAAAAAATTAATGTGCAGCACCCTGTAATCCCCCCCCAAAAAATATTCCACAGGTAACTATTAATTATCATGAACAATTAAGGAACAACTTATGATTCCTGAATGATCCACCACAAGATATTTTGGTTATAATTTTTTTTTATGGTCACACCAATCCGGCTGCTCTTTACGAAGTTTGCCATTAATTCTGGACTGCACTGTGTTTGGTCTGGACGCCTGAAACTCCACCATACAGATGCCAGCTCCCACTCTCTTCAAGAGTATAAAGATGTGCCTGGATGTGTTAACATGTCCTCGAGCTCCCGTTTTTTTCTCTCACCACTCCAGTGTTTGACACTTATCGTGAAACATGGTGGACACTTCTGTCATGTGTGATGTAAATGTTTTTGGTTTGATGTTGTTGTCCTCTGCAATACTATTAATTTGACGTCAAGATTTTTTGCAATAATGTAAAAAAAAAAGAAAAAAAAAAAGAGAGAAACTGAATGACTTTACTTTTGGAATGTAGCTTTTGACTCCGTATACCATGCATGTTTACGGATTGGCATTGACTCCTAACAGGAGGATAAAATAGTAGTGCCGCTGTGCCACACTAGGTGGCAGTAACAGGCAATGTTATAAACCCTTCCCTCACTGCAGGACAGCATGGACACAGACAACAGAGAGAAGTCAGCCCCTCAGAACTGTATGAGTTTGATCCTTTTTTTATATAAAAAAGAGAAGAATTGTGTTGAACTATATGTATTTATAAACAATTATAAATTCTAATATATTCTGTTTTAAAGAGAGGAAACAGATCAGACCTATGCCTATTTAAGAGTGTTTTTAATATATTTATTTAGGTGTGTGATGTGCATATCGTCAATTGAAATGACAAAGAGAATGTCTAAGGGAGAGAGAGGTTGTTGTTCGGTTTGTGTGCATTTGGAGTTTCTCTTGGTTAAGAGGACTGATTGTTGCATTTCAATATGCAGCATTTGATTTACATTTCTTAATGTTTGTTCACTGCCACAAGCATGATCACACTGGAATCTGTACCTTATGTCCGCTACATTTGTGCAAAAGGCTTTAGTTGCTTGCAAACCTATTGACCAGTCTAGTCGTCTTAAATTATTTTTAAATGGACATGAAGGTGGATATAATCCTTGGACACATGAAAAGTTTAAAATGGCATTAAAGCAGCAAGTACTAGTTAACCTACTGTATACCAACACTTGACACTAATGAGTATTGCTGTTGACACTTGGTGCTGTCATATTTCCTTCCATACATAATCAAGTGTGGTGTCTTGTTATATTACCTCATTGTTGAAACGGATCAAACGCTATTGCAACAAAGTTGAACTAGAAACAACTGTACAATTATCTGAAGATATACTGGCTATATAACGTGTGGTGGATGACTTGGGAACGTCACCATTGAACTTCCATTGTCTAAAATAAATGGATTAATTTGAGTCTTCATGACGCAATTAATACCCAGGTTCAGTTCAGATTTTATGTAGCGCAGTGATACTAATCCAAACTTCTGAGAAGTTGCCTTTTTTTTTTCCTTTTTTCTTTTGAAGGATTTTGTTGATCCAGTTCTGTTCATCTCTAACTACCTTACTGTTCATTTGTTAGAGCGGACCCAGTAGAATAGTGGCTGTGATGGTCTTATGGAGAGTCAGGGCCAGACTTTAAGAGGTGTGCACACAAAACCACATAAGACTTTGGCCTCCATTCTGCTGATTGAACTGTAAATACAGAAATTCTTCAACTTAAATCCATTTGTGCAATTCCAATGTGACTGTAGCATTTTTTTTAGTTTGTGTTCAATGTGGTGATACTTGTTTATTTATTATATGTTTGTTATTTATGAGGAACTTTAAAATATTGAATTTTGCACTATTGCGAAATGAAGCAATACACTGTAAAGAAAAAATGAAATAAAGATGTTTTCAGATGTGATAACTGCCTTGACGAGTTTGAAGACATGTAAAAACTGGGTGGGACAAAATGTAAGCTATATCCTGGAAATGTTATCCCTGCATCTGCAAAAATGCCTTACTGTACTCACTATGTCACTATGGATCAGAAATGCAGCTAAATGCCCAATAAAAACACATACATACATACATACATACATACATACATACATACATACATACATACAAACAAACAAACAAACAAACAAACAAACAAACAAACACACACACACACACTTAAGGTTGTGTTGCTAGCACTGGTTGTTGCTAGGCCCACTATACACCGTTGCTTGGTACCTTCCCAACCTACTCCTCTTTCATCGTGATCTCAGCAGACAGCTGAACACTCTCACTTTACCCTTCTTGACCTCAGTCACATGGCATTCACACCTGTGGCTGGCTTTGCTCACACTGAAACTCCCACTCTCCCAAAACACATAGAGACACAGGCCAAATATTCACAATGCAAAACACTTACAGCTTTAAATGGGAGAAAGAAGGCTACCATTGCACATTGAGCTAGTTCAGCATTTTGTTTTAGGATAACACAGGAAGAAACATCTGTGCATGTGTGTTTGGGGCTTTGCTGTACTTGAGGTGTTTGATTGCAAGTATTGCAAGAAGTATGTACCGTGGTTGCATATAGAGGTGGGAGACTCAAAACACATTTTACACAGTGTCAGTTCTATGTTTGTAATGAAATGTGGCAGAGGAAAACAGATTCTCAGAAATCTAAAATAAACAATATGCATATTTGTTTCTTGTACAACAGACAGAACCAATCGCACTGTCCTCAGAATATTCTTAAAAAACATTCCTGAGGCATAATCCACTTCTTCATTTTCCATTCATAGGATCTATTATTAACATTTATAGGCTCGCTCAAATATAACTGAAAAGATGTATGTAAGTGTGTTAGGATTTAAAGGTGTGAGTGGACTTTTGTGTTTCCATGTCTCTGGTTGCTTTAACAGTGAGCCACCTCCGCTACTATAAAGATGCTAATGATTTTACAACCTGTTTGGATAAATGTGCTCACTCTGGAAGAGCGGCTGTCCTCCCAGCATTCCTGCCACTGGAGCCTCTCCTTTTTCCCCTGGTGTCAGCCTCTGCACAGCCCTTATCTGGCCATGGAGATGCTGTCACCCTCTCTGGAAGGACTGAAGTGTCAATCAACCTACTGTTAGAGGCCATACACTTTTTTGACCGACCACTTAAGATAAGACCGGGGCCTGAAATGGAAAAACTCTCAACCCCACCAAAGTATTTATGACTGTACAGCTCATGGAAGTGTGTTCAGAGTAGGAATAATGTGGAAGGCCATAATGCTCAAGCAAGGACAAGAACCAGCGGTGTGCCCAATAGCAGACCTACAGAGGATAGACAAAATAACAGAAATGCTTTACAGCACAAAAGCCATGAAGTAGCAACTAGTAAAGATCCCAATTCAAAAGGAAGCTACTCAAGTGAGTTATTTTAAAGTGGCAAGATGTGGCCAGAATTGCAGTTTAAAACATTCAAAAAAGGAACTCACATTAACAGAAGATGTTACAGTGTTAATGTTATGTCAAAGAGCTATATTGTGTTGCAGAGATATCTACTGAAATTAGGGTGCTGACCAGCTAGCCCCGGCCTGTCCTGTCTTGTATAGTGAGTCACTGTAGCATCCAGTCTGCCCTCAGTCCAACATGAGAGGACGACGAAGTAGAGCTGCCCCGAGGACTTGTTAATGATGCCTCCATAGTCCTTTTGGGTTTTCATAGTGTAACGAGAAAACGACTCATGTTTTCATTTTGCCCTTCTTGCCTTCCCTTAATCCAATAAACAAACTATCCAAATGTACACGGACCGTAGAGCCCCCGGTTAGTGGCACAGCAAACACAAAGATAACGTAAACTATAAGCCGACGCCACACGTGAAGATTATCAGATAGCAGAGTTATTTTGACCAGGTCTCGGAGCTTCAGCAGTTTGGTCATATTGTCGCCCTGCTGTTAGTTGATAGTTGCCATTTTTTAAATGACTGATGACTGTAAATTGAGACTGAATGGACACAATCGTAGAGGTGAAAGGTTGCCCCCCCATTTTTTGGAGCATCTGGCTGGACATTAGACATTGCACCTTTAATTAGTGTATCAATTAATATTGTGTTTCTG
Organism: Cebidichthys violaceus; assembly: GCF_023349555.1. NCBI lineage: Eukaryota > Metazoa > Chordata > Actinopteri > Perciformes > Stichaeidae > Cebidichthys > Cebidichthys violaceus. The sequence goes on from NW_027176816.1 coordinate 7,850,816, forward strand.
CTTTGGAAGAGGTTTGACTATTCTGACAAAACAATTTTGAGAAGAGCAATATACATAAGGACAAACATGCCAGATAGTAAATTATTAAATGTGTCAACACTACAAAGTAACGGCACCTTACTGTCTACTGAACTTCCCTCGGTCTGTTTGCTGTCACCCGTCTGTCTATCTTGCCATTGCCAGTCGACCCTCATCTACCTGCATGCATGTCTTTTATTGTTGTTCTGCTGTGTCAGACTGATATAGATATTTTACAGACTCTGTATGCTTCTATGTTTTGTGCTTTGGCTCTGTATTTAATGTCTAACAATGCAGCATCATTTTGTCTTTAGGCCATGTCTCTATTAACATAATTATCCCTCATTTATTTGCTTTGCGTGTGTTGTTTTATGATCCTCTGTGTTGCATGTCTTAATAGTACTTGACAATGTAGTATAAAGGTGTCTTGAATGAAGTTTCTACTTATTTTAATATTGTCTCTCCTTTTATTATTGTTTTTACATGCTTCTAAAGGATAAATGATGAATAACTTTATCATTTTAATCTTATATTCTGTTTTTTAGAGTGACTTTGTAACATCTGTCCAGGAACTACAGATGAAAAATAGCCTCTTGGCTAACTCTGGCGCATTTACAGTGATGTTTTATTAATGTGCACTGTCCCGACCAAATAAACCAATAAATTGAAAAAAATAAAATACCAAAAAATAAAAAATTCCAAAAGAATCATCACAACACAAGACAGCAGCTCTGTTCAAACAGTATTTACAAGTGCACCCTTAACAGCCCCACAATCTAGTCTTAAGAATGAGTACTGATTTGAATCAACACCTCTGACAGTCACCACAATACTGACCCCAGTATATATAATCATGTTGGTTTACATTAGTTGACCTCATTTACCAAAATATTGTGAATACATCCCTATAATATTTGAATTTATCTAGATAAAAAAGGTCAGCTCAATATCTGCACTGGCTATTTAGCCAACATGGTTAATGTGTGACCTCCAATTTCCATGATGTGTGCATCTCTGTATTTGCTGCCTCAAAATTAAAACAATCATATATTTGGTCGTTTCACGGCTTCACTATAATCATATAAACTTCATGCGATCTTCATGGGATCTACTAAATTACGTAGTTGAAATAGTTAATCTGACTTTGACTGATCTTGCCTTCAAAGGAGGGCCGGGGTCCAATTAAGATTCCTTGTGTGAGAACTTTGGCACGTCAGAGTCTCTGTTGGACACCTGATGTTGGGGGCCTCATATCCAGACTCTGTTTTAGTGGCCTGAGGTGTGACTTTAGCACCGCTGCTCTCACCAGCTGAGTCTGGATAAACACAAGCGAGTGACTTCTTGGGGAGAGCCAAAGTTCAAACCCACCACACATGGAGGGAATGGTATTATGAAAATGGCCTTTACGTCTCTTCCTTGGAACAAATAATAAAATGAAACTGGCAGATTAAATTTGAAGGAAAACCCAGAGAAGTATAATTCACATACACAGTAGGTACAATTACATATGGTCTGATTTAAGCAGAAAGGGGCTCAATTTCATGCATTATTGTAGTGAGCACAGACCGAAAAAGTCCTTTAACTTTTTAATGGGAAACTATGTGGGCTGTTGTCAGGAAACAGCTCATTCAGGAACTATGACCCGCACAATATGAAACTAGTGGGAAAAGAATGAATGGTTTGTTTGTCTTTCTAGATATAGTGTTGCTTTTGGCAAGGTACCCAGTAATTTCCCCTTCCCGTTGATCATTGTGACACAAAACTGTAGGAGTGAGATCTACAGAAGTTATTTAAACTAACCCACAAAGTGAGTTATCCAACACACTTGCTGCTATTCAAACTAAAGACTATGGTGACACTGGAGTCCTGTAAAGATTGCTTGAAATAAGCTAGTTCATCCAATCCCACATACGTTGTCCAACCACGTCCAACTAAAGAGTTTAGAGCCACGAACAGCTTGAAAGCTGGACCAAAAAGCCGGTCATATAGGGGGGAAAGATGAGATACACAATAACATGGGGAAAGCGGTACTATCTTTCACACAGTCTCTCCTCTGAGTTGTTAATGATGTCCACACGGTTAACACACAAAAATTGGCTTCAGAAAGTTAGACAACAATGGTCAGATGCAGCTTCCCAAATCCTGTCATCGCAAAGGTTAAGGGAGAGCAGGTTTAAAGCATTTAAGATGAACATTTATTTTTGTAGCAGATTTATATCTGATGAACTGTAAAAATAGTTCTACCTGACGACTGTAATCTTGGTGAAGAATGATGATGCACCTAGCCTGAAACATCAAACTGAAACTGGATTGACTTCACGGTAAAAAATCCCAGGTTTCAGAGAGGTGAGTCACCATGATGGCTGCAAGTATTAGCAAGTTCATCTTGATGATGCACAACCAGACTACAAATGAGTTTTCCCCTAAAATAAGTAAAATAATTAAATGGAAACAATTACCAGTGATGAGGATTCCCTCAGATATGATCCTGTTATATAGAGAAATTGAGTTGCAAAATCTGTGTTGTCATACTGTTTTTGCTTTACACGATGTCCTCAGTGTTACTTAACATGGAAACACAGGATTCTCCCGGTCGATGTAACGATCTTTGGGGTTTGTGTTATAGTCAGCAGCTTTGTTTCTGAGAAATCACGTTTTACCATTTTTTTCTTGGTGTACTTTGAGTTGACCCTGGATTCATTTGCTAGGTAAACGTGTTAATGCATCGTATTGACAGTCTTTTTGACATTCTGCAACAGAATTGTTTGTATCTCCTCAATCTCACCATCAAATCTTTCTTTAAAGGAGCTCAATAAAAGATCATATCTATTGAGGCAACACGGCTCTCAACATGTCGACGGCGAGCCAGCAGGTCACAGCTAACGGCGCTAACAGCGCTAACGACGTTAACGGTGCAAACAACAGCAACAGAACCATTTGCAGCCTCATCAGAGCCGGGCCGCTAATATCAAATATGTTTTGATATTTAGGAGTTAAATTCTGGAGGATAACTTCAGTACTTTCCGAGCTTCACCATAATGGTCAATGAGAGAGACAAGCCGAAGCGTTTCAAATCAAGTCCTTGAGGCTAGCGTTAAATAGCGTACTACTGCTGACAGATATCAAAACTGACAGAAATCTCACCTTCAGCACTCACTGAAGAATAGACAACACGTGTTGAGCGCTTCTCCCCAACCTTTTCTCATCAGGACTCGTTTAGCCTTCTGCTTTAATTTTTTCTTTCTTCAAAGCATCACTACAGCAAGTTGTAGCGCCATGTCAGTCTCCATTTTGTTTACATCTAATTCCCCATGAGATCACATTAGAGAGATCACGTGAGGTGGTGCGTTGCTCCCTCTGGCACAATAATCTTAATAATATCTTGTAGAGTATGATGCCCCATTATTTTCAAATCTTGTAGTGTGTGCATGTTTGAGATAAGAGAGGAGAACTGTGAAGATTCTCCTTACGTTTCCGATTCAACCCAATTTCAAAATCTGTTAGGATTTTAAAACTCTGAGCCTGCTGTATCTACATTCTATGGAATAAACCTCACTCAGTGCAAATCATGTGAGTGGCAGACATCAAGTCATCACATCAAAATAAAACAGGTCAGGTAAATTGTTTAGAATTCATCTGATGATGTGATAACAGACATTATCTTTCGTTGCCTTTATATCTGTCACTTACCTAGATAATTTACATTTAGATTCACCACATGCAATTCAATTAGTATTCACCATTGATTTAATTACTTGATCTTTTCATGAGCTCTATGGCCCATCACCCTGGGTTTTAAAGAACAATAATACAGTATTTCAAGGAATGGAAGGTGACTACTCTACAGTTGATTTAAACAAGCAGACACCTGTTGTTGCCTTAGGTCTATCCGTTGAAACAATCCGGTTAAACAGGTTGGCATTACCTGACAGTGAGCAGGCTCTGTTTAATTTTATGATTACAGCAGCTCACCACAGACAATGACCTACTTATTGAGCAAATACAAATGATCATGAGTGTTTGACTCCTACGTCTGATTGATAAAACCACTTGACACTATCCATGTTACATGTTTTCTAGCATGAGTAATGAATGTTGCAACCTAAAACCTGTAATTATTAACTTAACTCATAAAAGGTTGACAAGGCAAAGTAAAACAAGGTTAATTTGATTCAGATGGAGGATTAACTTCACAATTAACTTCATATGATGTTGGCTGTATTATCAAATGAATGTACGTTATATTATACATCCCTTGAGAAGAAAAAGTAAATACAAAAAATTATGTTAGGCTCATTTTTAGGTGGTGGATATCTCATTTAGGAACAAACTCCTTACAAAGCAGGAGGTGTATGCAAACAAGAAGCATTTGCATACACCTCTTGCTTTATGAAAATTAGAGCCTTTGAATATACAAACGTCCTGTTTAAACTATTCAACCTTCCCATTCCACTGACAGATGAAAGACAAATATTCCCTACCTGATGAAACCATACGTGATACCTGATACATTTACCATAAAAATCACAGTAATATTTTGTCTATTTTTAAAATCAACAGTTTGACCGCTTTTAAAATTAGTAAAACAAAAGCAACAAGGGAGCCAACCATAATACAAGACTTCATAGATACTTAAGTTTCAAAATGACACTGATGTGTTTAAAGTATGTGGGACAACAATAAATAGACTACTTAAGTGGTCAGGCATTTTTCATGTCTGGGCATGCCAGTGGAAGCTCCCATCTTCCCCTTGATTGACACACACCATCCAGTGTGTTTAGTGGCCACGCAATGCAGCGATGACCCAACGTGAGCTCCATTTGGCTCCTGGAAGGTGTGAAATGGCACACCTCTCTCTGAACCCCCCTGCCCTGTCTTTGTTGTTGGGATTGATTTACCAGACAGAGGCCACTCACAGAAGGTGTGAGTCCCACTGGATATTCACCACACACACACACACACACACACACACACACACACACACACACACACACACACACACACACACACACACACACACACACACACAGCCTGTGACACAGCCCCAAACTCCACCCCTCTTACGCAGACACACTCTCACCGGTCTGGCTACACAGCCCTCACCCTGCCCACTTCTCCCTCACTACAAGTCTAACTGCAGAAGGGAGCACACTGCACTCTTGGATAACACTCATCAATCACAGAAGGAGTACATTTTTTTCTTCAGAGCAGCGTAAAACCCTTCAGAGCACAGCAAGCATGGGGAGCAGCATGTCATGTGTCCCCCAGCACAACTTCAGATACTCCAGCAAGAGCTTCTTACGCAGAAACAGGTAAGACAAAGCCAACCTGTCCAGGTATTCTTACTGTACTACACTTGTCAGTGTGTCATGCCCTCGGCTGCTGTTTGTTATTTTAGACTGTGTTTCAGCTGGAAGGAATTCTTGGTATTTCTCAGGATTTGAGCAATGGGGTTAAACAGAGGTTGGGAATTTTGCGAGGCCAGGGTCAGGATCATATGGTAACACAGAATAGTCCCGGAGTCGTGCCTGAGCGGTGCCCGTCTGGCCAACGGTGTCAATGATCCCGTTACCATTTGCCTCCTCTTTGCATCCTTGTGAAGATAATCTGCCAGCTGTCTCTGAACCTGGTTTCCCTCCAAAATCAGGACGTGACCCCATTCATTATCATGAACATATAAGCAATTATAGTTAATCGCTGACAATATCTGGTTTAAGACACCTGATATATAAGTTAATGGCTAGCAGTAATCTGACCTGAAGACTTTGAACATGAATATATGAGCTGAATGACTTTAATGGGTTATACTTTTTATTTTATTTTATGTAGTTTTCTTTAATCCTACTGGATTACATGCCTGGGCATGTTACAATTAGTACAGCCCACTCTGCTGGACCACCACATCTGATTCTAATTAACCTCTGCTCCAGTCTTTACTCCTGTGCTGCGTGATGATTCAGGGTCTGGTTTTGTCAAATGTGCCATGTAGCTCTTCATTTTCAAATAAAAGTAGAGGCAAGGCCACCCTCTAAAACCCAACGGCTCATGCTTGAACACTGATACACCTTCCAAGTTGGGTCGATGGTTCAGCATGGACAATACGTTCAGTGTTCAAGTTTCCTGGGTACCCTACTAACTCATTGTGTTGGTGAACAGGCCAGGCTCAGGTATTCCCCACAGAGAAAAGGAGTGAATGCCGCAGCGGTGACTTGGAGAATGTTGGGTGTGCAAATCCACTACATGTCCATTATCTACATTCCTCTTTCACTTTGCAACTGTGGACTGCATCAGTGTGCATGGTCTTCAAATGTTTCTCTGTGCATGAGTTCATTGTAAAACATGGATGTAGTGGAACAGCATCAATCACTAAACACTAATCAATGATTGTTGCTGGACATGGACTTCCTGATTAGACAGACCTTGATTCCCACCATGCAAACAAAAGCCTGCGTTGTTGCACCGAGGACACTGACACATGTATGTGTCAGTGTCCTGACACAGGCTGAGATTGTAAACGCAGTCCTACAGCCTTATCATTGCAGTGAGGGAGCTTCCTCATAAAGATGCGACACTAATGGTAACAGATGAGGGTCATGCAAAACAAAGAAGGCCATTGAATGCTGATTTTCCTATGCATATCCTCACTATCAGAAACACTAGACCTGATTGTTTTTAACATTTAAATGGGTGGCACTGATAGAGTGAGGACAAAGGAGGGGGCTCCGCTCAAATCTAAGACATGAGACACAAATTATTATTGTCATTAATCTGCTGTGAAAATTGAGCTCTATCAGTGGTTCAAGATTCAGTGTGTGACTTGATTACTATGGAAAAAAAGGGGAAACAGACCCTGAATTTTGAAATGCAACATAGTAAAAAAAAGACATATCAACTCAAATCTGACAAGAGTAGACAACATTGAAGTCCCATAAACAGGAAATATTCCTTGTTGACACTGAACTGGAAAGTGAACTGAACAGCAAACACAGAATAGATCGTAAACATTGGAGAGTGAGTGGTAACACGTGGTTTTCGTCTGTCTCTGGCAGCAGTCGCCTGTTTCGCAAGAAGAATCCCCAAGAGGGACAGGAGAAGTCTAACAGCATCATCAATATCTTGTGCACTGTCACCCCCAGGAAGGTAAAAACCTCCATCAACTCTTAGCATGACACTCAAACATCTGCATACCAAACAAAACTGCTCTCCTGTAAATGTCAACCAATGTGCAATTTGATATTTATTGTCGTCTCTGACTGATTTCAACAGCAGGTTTATCTGGTTCATTTATGTCATGTCTATACACTAACATTATGACCCGTTGCAGGAAATGTCCCATAAAGATCTGCACACGATAGACAACATAAAATGGGATCCTACGTTCCCTTACGACCTGGCCAATGGCTGGAAGAAGAGCAGCATCAATGTGAAGAACTACGGACGAATGATTCACAGCTCCAAAGTTCGTTTCCGCTTCCTCCACTGCCAGGTGAGTGGAACAAAATCACTTTTCAATGACTATGTTGAAATAGCAGGACAGCAATTATCAAAGAAAACAAAACTAATGCTGCACAATCCTCATTGTGGTTAATGAGGTCTTCAAACAAAGACCAAGCCTATAATGACACATCATGCCAGTCATCTAAGTGAGTGTCCAAACCCCCCCCCAAAAAAAAGAACACAGGGAGAATAACAGGATGTTGCTCTGTGGCCACCAACTACACTGAAACTCGCTGCTGGTATTGACGTGGTGGCTGGCTGTGAATAATCCAATCCGTTTTCCACAAAGCGGACCGCAGCCTGTGTTTGGACATGCTCGCGTCTGTTACGGTTGTGAAACATTTGCGAGAGAAAACCTCAGGGTAGAGAGAGTTCCTCTGATCCCAGAGACTGATAAGAGGACACACTGGCTCCTTGCTGTGGGAATTGCAATTTGGCAGAGCTGTGACACAACAGCTCTGTCAAAAACCACAAAGAAAAGATTGATTGAAGGTATAGCGTCATTACAGCGAAAGAACACATTGTATCATAACAGAAAATACTACCACACAGGAAGGAATCATGTATTACTAATCCATATATGTATCACTAAAGAAAGAGAGGATTGACTATTAATCACATCTTGTGGTCAGTGAAGAATCGTCAGATGATAAAAGAACAAAATGTTTCAACATGAAATAAATAAGACATAAACCTTGGTAGGGATTGAGAGAATAATTAATCTCATATATAAGTACAACATGGGCTTCCAGACATGCGCCTATGTGGTTTAATCTCATCAACACTAAACCATCTGATTTCACAGATTAGTTTGCTAATTCAAACCGTCCGCTGCTGTACTGCTCACACTGTATGTACATTTTTATAACACCGTAAAACAAGGATTGTAGTGTTCTTAGAAGACATTCATTCTCACAGACAGGACTCATTTTTATGAATACTGTATCTGCATTAGAACAAAAATCTTCTATCACGATCTAGGAAATGACATATCTCGATAACGATATGTATCCAGATATAGCATGTTTTCTGGTAATTCAATAAATAAATAGTCTATATGAAATAATGGTATCTTTTCTTGTCAATTCAGATTTTAGATCAGAAAATTTAGTTAGTATGTACTTGTTATTATCAATTTAGATGATCCAATTGTGTATCACCATATATCAATATATGATTTAATTACCATGTGATTCCATTGAAAGACGATGAATTATCATTTTGAATTATTACCTAATCTGCAACTCTTTCACTTTTAACTTTACTTATTATCTCTACAGGATATACATGATTGCTATCTGGACCTCTTCCAGACACACCTTCATTTTGTCTCCAACAACACAACTGGACTGACATACCAGGTGAGTTGTTTTTTTTAAAACTTTAATATACTCTAATATTATCACAATCCTTCCTTTCAAATCAAGGTTCCTAAGTATCAGCTAGTTTCTCTTGGTTGTTTTTTTTATAGTTTTATTATTCCTGTAGGGCAGAGTTTTATGTTATGTCATCATACCTTTTGACATGCGTACCCTGTCAACCAGCGTTGTGTTGGTAAACATGACGATGCTGCTTCACCTGTCTCATAAAGCATGAGCAGCCATTAATCACGGTTTTACTGTGTCTGTTGAGAGCTCAACTCCATGTCAAAAAGAGACAGCTCAGCAGCTGTATACAGTATTAGTCAAAATATAGATGACGGCAGATGTCAGGCAGACATGAATACATCATCGACTTTCATGGCTGACCTCAGCGTCAAGGTGATTAATTGCTTTGTTAAAATTAAGAAATGAACAGTTGGCTAAAATAGAGCAAGGGAGATGTTGTCGAGACTACTTTTGGTATAACAATGAGATTCTTTTTTTTTTTACTATGAATCATGATAGAGCTTTTTGTTGTTTTATGTGCAGGGAACTCTTCCGTTGAAAGAAATCACCATCTGCAACCTACAACAGAACTGCAATCACAGCCAACCCCAGGAATTCGCCTTTCAAATAAACGGTAAGTTCGACTTCACAAGAGAGGATACAAGTGGCTGTTGGCATAGAGCCCTGGAATGTTGTAATCATCAGTTTTGGGTTTTATTGGTTGTGTTGAATTTAGCTAATCAATCAATCAGACTGAAAACCTAATCCAGAAGTGGCTGACTTCAAAATTAACTGACAGAAAATTAACCAGAGCTGAAGCGAGAGTCCTGGTCTTTTTGCTCACATTTATTTCACTTGAATGTTTATATTGTGTCACTATTTTTTTTATCCCTGCTGGTGTTCTGCTATGTTTGTCCCTCTCATAATTTATGGATCAAAGTAAAAATTCTCTCCATTTATAAAACCAGCAAGAAACCACACGCTATTTTCAAACTGCAGCATTTCCTATGTTATCACATTCCAGTGATTCAAAAGGTGCCGTGACCCTCTTCCCCTCCACTCAACCCCAAGACTAACTAGAGCCGGGCCCCTTCACCCCTGGTCAGGGGGCAAACCGGCCTTAAAGACCCCGCTTGTTAGACAACAGGTGCACTTCAGTCAGCCCAGCTGTTGGGCAGAAAAGCCTAGCTACCGCTCTTAGCCTTGTCACCGCATTTACTCTATGGCACATTCGAAAAACTGCTCAGGTTAATGTCCAGTGGAAATGCCACTTGAACAAAATGAATCTGAAACTTGACTTCTTTTCATTAAGGAGAAATAAGCTGCTGTAGTGACAAGAGGGCTTTGGTCCTTGCCTGGGAAACAATAAATCAGTGAAGTCAGGGATTAACGTATTATGAATTACTCTGTGAAAAAATTAAAAGTCAATCCCAGTCATCTAGCGTGTAAGGTTTCTGTGTTTATGTTTCTTTATTCGTTATTATCCAACTGAAATCTGAACTCAGCTCTGCTGTCATAATATTGACACCCTTTGGTGTTGCTTGCTCAAATTTAACTTTGCAATTTCCCGGATCAAGCCTGTTATTTTGTGGTATTGCATTGCAGTTGTTTTCATTGTTCCGTGTGAACCTTTATTTACTTTATGGGAGGCGTCACTGACAGTAAACGTACAGAGGAAGCATGACGAATTTGTGAGTCAAGTTAAAGATCTCATAGAGACATTTCCTCCTGCGTCCTCCTTTCGCTCAGCTGAGAATATGATTCGGCTTACACGTATAGTGGTGTTGGGGAGTTTTAGAGAGTGACGAAGCAAGCACAGCATGAGAGGGTCTGTTAAAAATTCCCGGAAGCCTTCAAATGTTTTGCATTAAGTTTGAGTTAACGCGGCTGTGAAAGTTAGATAATGATAGTTAATTACTGTTAACAATAGTGAATAACCTCTGTAAACTGAAAGTTTGAATGAGAAAGTTTCTCATTTTGTACTTCCTGTCCCAAGACTTTTTGCTTCATTTGAAATGGGGAAAAACATAACTTTCCAAGGGAGTGCTATACGGTCAAGATCTAAATTAAGAGCTGGGATGAATAGAGGGTCAACAGATGAGTCCAGAGTGGCTGCTTATTAACGAGCAGTCAGCAGCCTACAGTTCCTGACAATTACAGCGCACAGCCATGGGGCTATCTCTGCTGTTTATCTCTGGTATGTGTGGGACGGTCAGATAGAGAAGGATTCCAGCTCTTTTCATCTCAGGACCTGTTTATTCCTCCTGGGTAAGCAGTTTCGTCGGAGGAAGAGTCTGCTGTGATTTTTAAAAGCCAAACGAAGCAGGTCAAGGGAGATCCTCCACAAGAGGCCTTTCATGTGGTTTACAGTCTTGAAGATGTGTAACCATTTATTGTTGGAATGCTGATTCAGCATTCCAAGTATTGTTCTTCGAATCTTTATTCAACTATTTCTTCCGTACGTATTTTGGCACTTAATAACTTCCACATTTCTTAAGCTACAGAAACCATTCAACTATATAAATGTTCAGCTTTTTCAGGAGAGGGGTGCTATTTCTCATAATTTTTCTAATCTTTCAACTTTTTGAATTATTAAGCTTTTTGCAACTTATTTTTTGAATGGGATGTCTATGGAGAATATTTTTAAATCCTCTTAAACTTGTTCAACTTTCAGATCCTTCTACTTCCTCATACTTTCAGCTACAGACACCATTTGAACTTTCAAATGTTGAGAAAACCCTGACCAATGATTGTATGTTATAATCATTTTGATATTTTTTACACTTTTTGAATAGTAGCATTTTTGCTTTTATGTGTTTTTCAGTCCTTTTCTGCTTTTATAATGGGTGTGTATTGCGCAGCTTAGAGTGCGTGATGTCATCGCTAGAGTGAAGAGAAGCCTGAGATTCCTGTGAAAAAAATATTTGTCTTTTGCGACTGACTCCTCAATTTTCACTCTACATGCATAATTTTTGGATGGAAACGTAGCTAATCTTGTCCTTGTCGTAGACATATGACTTTGGAATCCCACAGGTTTACACATTTGGCTCAAGAGCCTTTACTTGAGAGGAAAACCAACTTTCTCCTCCATAGACCCCAATGTTAAAATGTACTTCAAAAAAGCCTTGCACAGACAACCGTACCCCATTTCTAAATTGCCATTGAAGCCACTTTTTTTTACACTACAGATCCAATATTCGCATGATCTGTTCTTCAAGTCATCCTTGCACTTCAGTCTTAATATCGGAGCAATAGGGGCTATGGTTATGGGGGTTTTGTGGTTTTGTTTGACAGGTGTTTTCCAGTTTTTTTCTCATGAAAAGGCGGCAGGCTCACAGGTGTTCGTGCTTGAGCTAATTACTGATGTTTATAAACACACAGACTCACAGACTCTCCAACTGCTGCGTCGTCACCATGGGAACCAATGACACACACACACACACACACACACACACACACACACACACACACTTTCTCTGTCTGTCTGTCTCTCTCTACACACTCAGTACATATAACTGTCTGTCTGCCTGTCTCACTAACTCACTCCATATAACTGTCTGTCTGCCTGTCTCTCTCTCCCACACAGTCAGTCCATCTGACTGTCTGTCTGCCTGTTTCTCTCTCCCACACAGTCAGTCCATCTGACTGTCTGTCTGCCTGTCTCTCTCTCCCACTCAGTACATATACCTGTCTGTCTGCTCTTCTCACACAATCCAGATGACTGTCTGTCCACCTGTCTCACTCACTCACTCAGTACATATAACTGTCTGTCTGCCTGTCTCACTCACTCACTCAGTTCATATAACTGTCTGTTTACCTGTCTCACTCACTCACTCAGTTTATATAACTGTCTGTCTGCCTCTCTCTCCTAATCACTCAGTCAATGTAACTGTCTGTCTGCCTGTCTCTCTCTCCCACTCACTCAGTACATGTAACTGTCTGTCTGCTCTTCTCACTCAATCCAGATGACAGTCTGTCCACCTGTCTCACTCACTCACTCAGTACATATAACTGTCTGCCTGTCTCAATCACTCAGTTCATAAAACTGTCTGTCTGCCTGTCTCTCTCTCCCACACACTCAGTCCATCTGACTGTCTGTCTGCCTGTCTCTCTCTCCCACTCACTCAGTACATATAACTGTCTGTCTGCTCTTCTCACTCAATCCAGATGACTGTCTGTCAACCTGTCTCACTCACTCACTCACTCAGTACATATAACTGTCTGTCTGCCTGTCTCACTCACTCACTCACTCACTCCATATAACTGTCTGTCTGCCTGTCTCACTCACTCACTCACTCACTCACTCCATATAACTGTCTGTTTGCCTGTCTCACTCACTCACTCAGTTAATATAACTGTCTGTCTGCCTGTCTCTCTCTCCCACACAGTCAGTCCATCTGACTGTCTGTCTGCCTGTCTCTCTCTCCAAATCACTCAGTCCATCTAGCAGTCTGTCTGCCTGTCTCTCTCTCCCACACACACAGTCCATCTAACTATCTGCCTGTCTCTCTCTCCCACACACTTAGTCCATCTGACTGTCTGTGTGCCTGTCTCTCTCTCCCACTCACTCAGTACATATAACTGTCTGTCTGCTCTTTTCACTCAATCCAGATGACTGTCTGTCCACCTGTCTCACTCACTCACTCAGTACATATAACTGTCTGTCTGCCTGTCTCACTCACTCACTTACTCACTCAGTTCATATAACTGTCTGTTTGCCTGTCTCACTCTCTCCCACACTCAGTCCATCTGACTGTCTGTCATTTCTCTCTCCCACACACTCAGTCCATCTAACTGTCTGTCTGTCTGTCTGTCTGTCTCTCTCTCTCACTCACTCAGTACATATAACTGTCTGTATGCCTTTCTCACTCTCTCACACTCATTCATTCAGTCTCTCTATCTCTGTCTTCCTGTCATTCTGTGTTTCTCTCTCTGTCTTTCTTTCTGTCTCTCCCTCTCTCCCTCTGGCTCTCTCTCTGCTACCACTACTGCTGCTATTCATGCTACTACCAGTACCAATACTACTACAGCTATTAGTACGATTGCTACTAGTACTAAAACTACTGCTATCACTTCAAATACTGCCATTACTATTACTACTTCTTCTACTACTACTACTGCTATATTAAATACTACGACCACTACTACAGCTATTACTACGACTACTGATACTACTATTTATACTGCTTCTTCTAATTACTAATACTTCTACTACTAATAATACTTCTACTACAACTACAACTTCTACTACTACAAATATCACTACTGCTGACATTTTTTAAGCCACAGAAGCTGTTCGAATATCAAAATATTCAGCTTTTTCAGGAGAGGGGTGATATTTTTCGTATTTGTAATCTTTAAACTTTTTGAATTATTAAGCTTTTTGCAATTTGTTTTGAATATCTATGGAGAAAATCTTCAAATCCTGTTAAACTTCTTCAACTTTCAAAGCCTTCTTTCTCATACTTTCAGCTACAGACACCATAGTTAGACGTTTCAACTAGAAGGGTTTTCAGCAGTGCAGTTTAAATGCTTTCGAGCTTCAACATTTTTCAGACCGGTAGTCTCTCATTTCTGTATTTTCAGCAATTTTTTTGCAATTCATTTCAGCTTTCAGCTTTCAGCATTCCAACGCATTTTCAGCAGGAAATGCATTTTCTAGTTGTACTTGTTGCACAGCGTGCTCTAAACAGCCAGATTGTGAACACCATTAATGATTCACCACCACGGCAGAAAGGCTCAGACAGAGAAGCCTTGGTGGCACTTTCCCTTTTTGAACTTGTCACCTTTGCACCCTGCAGGTGTCAGCCTTAACCCCATCATCGTGTACTGTTCCAACCAAGAGGAAATGGACCTGTGGTTTGGCCTGCTCAAAGAAAACATTGAAGCCAATGGGGGCACTCCAATTGTACACGAAAACTACACCAGAGTGAAAGTAAGTAACAACTTTTTTTGAAGCCCCCTTGCTCCAAACAGGCTCCAAGTTGCATACAAACTGTCTCCTGTGCTGCAAAAACATATAACATCAATTTCCAAAAATTCAAACAAGCACTTGAGTGCGGCCATCTTTTAATCGACCAGGGGTGGATTAGCCAGGAAAATGCTTTGGTTTCAACCACTTCTGATAAAAACAGAGTGTGTGTGAGTCAAGTAGGTCACTGCTGGCTCTCCCTGAGGCCTGGATACTAGGGAGCGGCATTGACCGTATCACAGCCCACATCAAACCAACCCTCACATCTGTAGAAGGCTACAGTGCTGACTCCACACCCACAGGTGGGGTAACGGCTGATGAAACACATGACCCTAGATGTGTCATGACAGAAGAAAACAACTGAACTGATGATGCATTTATAAGCCTCAGCTTAGACACCTCAGGAGACAAAGAACTGTCATTCTTAGAAAAAAAATTAAAATTAACATGTTTAAATTAGCTGAAGGGCAAAACTCTGTTCATATGTTTCTTGTTGACGATTCTCCCTTGTGTACCTATTGCAGCTAAAGCAGGACGAGTCCCCCGAGGGGAGGGAGGAGCTGAGGAACTCTGTAAACAGAGAGCCTATCTACGAGTGGGAGGGCTCTCAGAGGGACAGCCTGGGCACTATCACCTATGTCACTAAAGTCAGACTGCAGCACCTGCCCTGTCAGGTAAGACACTCGCACCGGTCAGACGTAGTAAAACACAGTATCTCTGCTGTTGCCTATTTATGGAAATATACAGTAGAGCAGACTGTAACTCATCACACATACATGTTTTCCAACTATGGGAATTTTTCACATGATGAATAAAAGCATCAGCATTGGCTCTAAGTCCAAGTGACTCACATAGTTTTAAAATTGTGCAACACACACATTACCTCAACACAATGAAAGGAGACAGTGGAAAGGGTGGAGTCCGTATTTAAGTAAATGGTACCTCTCTTGCCAATTTAACACTTTTATTTATATTTTCCTGTCATGGTGTAAGACAGCGTCAGACACCTGCAAACAACTGTTTAAAAACATGACTGCCTGCTAACCTAATCACAGATAGATAATGCTGATACAGCTCCACATAACTGTCAATAAAAACAGTGGTCATGACACGGCTTGCGTGGATATCCGTAGTTAATTCACTGTGGGAAATTGCGGCAACCCGATTGAAGTGTGTGAGATTTAGGGCCTGGGTGTGTGAGAGGCATTTGCCCGGCTCACGCAGTGACTCGACTCACCTCACAGCTGGAATGTCAGCTGTCTGTCCAGACACACCCTCCGCGAGGGAGAAGAAACATAAACTGCCGCACCTTTAAATGCCCCCCAAACTGGTTTGACTAACTGTGCCTCTCAACTGAGTATTAAAGGATGATTCTGGTGTTTTTTTAACACCGGGTCTCACAGTGGTCTCTTGTATTATTCATAGTCTTATCTTCACACAGTCAGAATAACTGGAATTACCAGGGCTTGTTTTCTTTCCTTCAGAAGAAAGCATTTGGTGCCGTTCTTTCTTGTAAAACATTCCAGAGATGAGATAGATGAATCACTTTGATTGGCTGTAAGTTTTTCTTTTACTTTATCGTGCCAGACTTGGGAATTTCACATAAATGAGAAATTTTGTTCTCGAATGACTGCTATCATAAAGCTTAATTTAATGATGAAAAAACTACACAGGGAAAACATAAACACATCATAGGAAATGGTTAACTGGAATCCCAAATAAATAACAATAGTATTATGGATAAGAATAACATTGTTCCATTATTGTAAGCTTATTAGCAGGTGTAATCTTGTGTCCACAGGAACAGAGTGACAGACTGCTGGTGTTGTACCCATCGACGCTGATCATCCTATCAGAGGAGAATAATGGGCTCTTCTATAAGGTACCACTGACCTTTCACTCTTAAAATTAATCATATCCTGAGCTGTTTGCAGACAGCATGTCTGCATCAAAAACTTGTGTTAAAAAGTCATTATGATTACAGGGGAAGCTTCCACTTAACATGATTACTGTGACCACGCCCTGCCAAGACGTCAAGCCCAACACCTTTATGATCGAAGGTAAATACAGTGAATCAGTGAGCTGCTCTTCTGCCGTCTCTTTCGCACACTTGCATTTCAAAAGACACATTGAAGGGATTTAAATGAGTGTACATTCTTATGCATGTTTTTACATACTATGTGGCCTTCTCCATGAATACGCTTGCGTCACAGAATGTAACCCTCCATGAATGAAATGGTTTTATCCCCAGTGAATGACAATCTGACTGTAGCACATTCCAGTGACCGAACGGACCGAATGACAGGCTTTGTCCCTCCCCCCTCCTCTCTTTCTTACCAGGGAAGCTGATCAACCCCATAGTGGTGTCGTGTCTGGATAGGGCCGAGTTCTGCAACTGGATCCAGCATTTCAAAAGTGCTGACGTGCCTGTTCTCAGCCCCCCGCCCCCAGTGTATGACATCATCTACACCCCGACGCACAGAGAGGTGAGGCCCGCCCTCTTTTCTTTCAACAATCACAGGACTCAAGTATGAGGACAAGTGATAAAGACAAGCAACGTGGCCCTGCCTCTTTTGTAAATTGACATTCAACACATGACTTATGATTTACAACTTCTACAATCACTACTGCTACTAAGCCAACAGTCCAATAGTTCTTAGTCAAATATTTTAACTTGTAGTATTTTTTCATAATAGGCTCCACAGTTTGACAGGTGGAGTGGAAACAGCCATGGACGCACTGAGTCTCTTAAGTTCAGCCATTCCTCGAGTGGATGTGGGACCCACAACCTTCAGTTACCCATTCCTGAAGACAACCCTCTCTCCCCGGGATACACCGAACCCCTCTGTGTAAGTCACCTGTGTGCTACTTCTCAAGTTCAAGTGTTCTTGAACTAATAAACTGAAGCAAACATGCCAACAAGACAATATTTGCACAGATAGAAATGTGGTAGGGGTTAGTTGTACAGTGCTAAAGAAAACCGTGTGTTTGTTTTGGTGGAGAAGAGCAGCAATACCTTTCTTTTACAAAGTTAATCATTAAGCAAAGTCTGGAGACCCAACCGCTCCTGTTACAAAGGTTTAGGTGATGATCCTCAGAACTTCCAGTTAAAACAATCAAAACAAAGTCAGTAATTTCCCCAAAAAAACATAAAATCAACTTTTTCAATGTCGGGAAATAAGAGGCTCTTACGGCACATGTTAATTAAGCAGTGAAAAGTTTGCTTGTAAACTTCAGTCTCTTTAAGAAGTACTGACGCACTCGGGATTATCAGGACTTTTGACCAAACTCCCACAGGAGAGGGGCTATGTAGGCCGACTGCCCATCCAATTAGCTGAAAGTGGAGAAGGCTCGATGCCCAGAAGACATGTTGTTCAGCTCCTGACTTGAATCACCACCCTCCCAATTAAACTGATGGATACCTTTTTCTCTCACACTCAGACGACTGTGTTCACTAAAAACACACAAGATGATACAGAAAACTAATGCTGTAGAGAGGAGAAACAGTTCATAATACCTGATGCAATCTGTGATTAAAAGCCACAACTCTCAGCTGACTTTTGCCCTGTGTTTGTTTTTTGTCTCTACAGTACAGCTCCAGTCGTCCCTCCTCGACTGAGACTGCCCACCTGGGCAGCCGGACCAACAGTGTGTCTTCACACACAAGGCCAGAGCGAGACCTACGACCTTTGTCACTGCGCTACTCCTCCCCCCAGCGCAACTCCTACCTCCAGCCGGCTGAGAGCTCAGTGCGGTCTCAGGTCTACAGCACACCCTACTCTGCCCTGCACCATGCCAGCCCACAGCGGCTGGAGAAAGCACCGCTTGTCAAGGTAATTCAGTCTGGCGTCTCACTTGATAACCGAATATTCCCCTTGAGACTGTTGACTTATTTTACATGTCATGTGAGCAGTAACTAAAATAGACATACCAAGCAGTCGGCTGAGAGGGTTCATACGTATGGTGTTAACAAATGGGGTAATAGTTGCATTTGTGCAGCCATGAGGTTGAAAGATCATCTCTTCTTGATGGGGCTATGATGAAAGCTCTATTATCATTCATAAACGAAAGCTATGCCTCCAATCAGAAAACATTTACTATACTTATCCCTATCATCACTATGGCAGTTAGGAGTTCAGTTTTTATACAAAACACTGACTGCTGAAAGCAGATTTTTGAGACAACAGATTGCTGTCACACCAGCACTGCTGCAGATCAGGACTGGCATTGGTCCAACACCTGTATTTCGTAATCTGATCCTACAGTGTGGCTTATGCGATTGCCTTCTGTGAAGAGAGAGAGAAATACTGACAGAGACAAAGAGACAGAGGGAAAATTGATTTCCCTCTCATTGTTCAGTGTTTAAAACTAACTGCTTGAATTTTTTATGATCAGTCCAACAGCTGGAGCACCCCTCAGACATCCCTGAACTACTCCCTGAACGCTCCACAGCGTCACTCGGACATGTGCGCCCCCCGACAGCCCTTGTCGCCCCTGTACGATGAGCCCTGCAGCCCCGAAATCTACTCCCTGAATGACGCCAGGCCAGTGGTAAGTGGGTCAACGATACTGGATCCATAGGTTCAATTTACACCTGCGCAGCCTGTCCGATATCAGACAGCACCCACACACATGTTCAGTGACAAAATAAGAAAGATTAGTTAATGCAGAGATTACTGTAAATGTGGGGGGCTCATTCACATGCATGTAAGATTGAACTATTACTAAATCTAAATCCATAAATGACTTGTTTCACTAATCTTGGTTGAATCACCTCTAACCACCAGTCATTTCAGTTTTACCCTTTTTTTATTTATTTGACTACGAGGTGAAATTATCCTCCATATTAATCATCTTAACTCCCGATGTACATGACTATAGCTTCCCTTCTCTGACGCATCTCCCTCTGTTTTTTAGCAGCGAAGCTGGCAAGAGCCAATTCAACACCACCACCACCAGCAGCAGGGTGCCCAGCCCCTACCCTCCTACTTCCAGCTCCGCACCCCTCCCATGGGGAGGCACTGCAGGAGAAGCCTGATCCTGACCAACTCCCAGGGACAGGCCCTGGGCCTGGAGATGGAGACTGCTCAAAGCCAAGCCGAGCAGAGGGCCGAGGCCGTGTCGAGGCTAAAGCTGCTGCCTGCGCCCGTCCAAGTGCAAGAGCAGGTGAGAAACACAGAGATACTCCTCTCCCAGGACACTCTGGTTTCTGGAATGCTGTGGTACAAAGTGCTACGGTTATGCACTGTATGGTAGCGGAGCTTGTGTATATACTTGTTCTGCAGGTGATATTTGAACAGATGCCACAGATGAAACAGATATTTTTGGGAACGTAAGAATGTTTGTTATAGCTGATCACGGGAAGTAACTTTGGTTTGTTTTCACATCTTTTCATAGATCCTCCTCCCGTTGAACTCTGTGAGGAACACCCCTCAAATGCCTTATGGTTACTCACCAGGTAAGAACTGAAGGCATGCAGTCAGAAACCTGTCAAACATTCCTGTTTATAAATAGTGTGCCTGTGTGCAGAGCAAATATATAATATATATAACATAAATGATTATATGTTTCTAATCCTAATAAAAAAATAATTCAGAAAAAAAGGCACTGCTTATTTTTTTGCCATGGCTAAATTAAAATTAGATTTTATATTGAGAAACAATGGCTGCTGTTTTAAATTGTAGCTATAACACTATGGCATCATATTTCATAGTTATGGAGGTCTTCACTAGCAGCCGCCTTCTTAAATGCCACCAAGGACACAGGACATTGCTCACACTCCATTACACCTTAAATTAAACACCGCATGCACTTTGGATTGATTGAACTCTTGGGTCTGTCAGCAGCTAGACAGAAGGCTAAAGGCTACAGAATTGAAAGTGCAGGAAATGCATAAATGTGCCAGTGAAATGGAGCTTAGTGTAGCTCCAAATGCCACTTGTGCAGATGTCCCATGTGGGGGAAAGCCCAGTGTAAGAGAACACTGTTTCGCAGACAAGGTTTACTCCTGCCCTGTGATTGACAGCACACAACTGTGCAGGGTTACACTCGTATCTACGGGCTCTTTTATCACAAATGAAAACACCTCTAGAATTAACCTGTCAGTTGCACTTCACTTTGATTCACACTTTACTTCTAACATGTGCAATGACCGCATTATTTCATCTCTCATTAGAAAGAAGACATGAATAACAAATGAAGGTGGTGTAGTAGTGGCATGTCACATTACTGGTTTTACAGTAAGATTATATGTTGGTACGAGGCCAATCCCACCATATGTATGTCGGAACTGTGTCCAAGTTTATTCAGTCAGGGCGAGGTTTGTCTTTCATTGTTTGAAACTAAAAGCCTGGGAATCTTCTCTTGCTCTTACAGATCACAACTCGTACCTTGAACACACAGAACCAGATGACCAGGAAATGGACTATGACAACATTTGGGGGTATGACTGTGATACTGGAATGATTCCGCCAACGTCTGGAATTTCGCCACACTGGACTGGATTAGACTCTGGGGCCAGAGGCCTTGGTGCCATGGCAACCCAGCAGAGATGGTCATAAAACAAAACAATAGCCCGGCACTCGTCTGGACGTGTGCAAACAACAGATCTCTATCAGAGAGATAATAAAAAAGCCAACTAGCACAGCCCGTGTTGCTCCTGCTGTATACAGTATGAACCAACTAATCACATGAACTGCATTGTTAGATGTTGAGTAGCCAAGCAGAGGAACAATGAGTGCAGGAATGAAGAGGAACGGGCTGAAAACAAAACACTATGAAAGTAATTATAAACAGACTTGTTCTGTTTAATATGTAGCATTCAACAGAGAGGACAGCAGAGTCCACTGTGTAGCTGTAACATTATTTTTTATTTATGTATTATGGAATTGCACTAAAGGTTTCATATGTAGTGCAAAAGCAGTATTTTGTAAAATGCTGTCCAGTTTACTTATTCTTTTTTCTTTTGTTTGTATTTAAAGCTATAAACGACATTCCATCAGGGCTTTATATAGTAACGGATGTATATTTTTGTAAATGTTGTAGATTTATTATTTTATAATGCTGCATTAGCAAAGCAATTAGATGTGGCTTCAATCGACTTCCTTAAAGGTGCTAATATGACTATTACTACTGCAGTACTGTACTGATACCTGTGTGGCTTCCTTTTTTAATTTTTGTTTGAGGTGTTTATTTATATTTGGAAATAAAACTGGAAAACTTGTCAACAACTTTTTCTCTGTTTTGTTTTATTCTAATGATTCACTTAAAGTGGCTATATCAATAATGTCACTTTATCAAATCACTCATAGTGATGAACCTACAGATTTAATACCTGAATGTGAAGCTCTGCAGCAGCAGAGCAAACTCTACATGTCCTGTACACTACCTGCTCAGCACCAGATAACAAGCAGGCACAGTTTGCCACCAGCTGGTAAACATAGTGGAGAATTTAGCAGCTTAAGAGCCAGATATAGTATTTTATTTCATTTGACTTATTCGGGAGATTGTAGAGACCAAAAACAGAATAAAGTGTAGTGTAGCTGGATGTGTAAATATGCAACTGTTTGGTAACACAGAATATATGCCTTCAAATTAAAAAAAAATGTATTTGCATATAAATTCAGTACTTAAGTATATTGTTTGCTTTTCAGGTCTGATATTTAAATCTGAGTTACTCAAGACTATATTTGGACATACAAAGTACAGTAGAGACCCCACGCCCCAAGTGTATCAGTGATATTTTGAAATGCATAACGAAGCGCTGTTTTTCAAACTCTAATCCGCTTAGTGTTTGTGCTGTTAGAATAATCTAACAGCTTCATGAGCCGCAGGACACTTTATATTTTATGGCTCAACGTTGCCACCTGCTGGAGAAGATTGTGTATGATTCTTGAAAGGGACAGGATCTCCTATGAATACCTTGCAATGGTGTTGAATACGCACATTGTAGTGACCCCGTTGCTTATCAAAAAAAAGTCACCACGATTGCCGATTGCTTGTTTAGACGCGTTCCATAAATAAAGTCCAGTTTCCAATTTAGGCATTTTATTTCTCACATAAACAGAGGACAACCACTTTCTCTGTGATAATCCATTTCTTCAACATGGACTAAAGAAATCATAACATTTACATGCATTAAATATTGCAGCTCTCTCAGCTGTGACTGTCCAGCATCTTATGTGGCCTTACGTTGCCCTCTAGTGTTAAAACGTTTCACATTCAGGCCTGAGTACTTTTGAAAAAACTAGACTGCATCTACCACAGAGACATTGTTTACTATAGCCAAACTGAAAGACAGCAACATCTCACAGAGCGACCTATACGACAGAATACTTAAGAGTCATCTATCAGCAACAAAATGGCCTTCATAAATATATATATAAAACTGATACTGGCACAAAATACAATCCCTCAAACGATTATATACTTTTATCAGGGTGTGTCTTTGGTCATTTCATATTTCATATGAATGCTTTCATTACATTACATTACATTACAGTCATTTAGCAGACACTTTTATTCAAAGCGACTTAGTGAATTCAACATTGGTAATCAAAAGAACTACTAGTCACCAGAAGTCATAAGTGCATGAACCAGAGCATAAACCAGAGCAAAAGTTAAAGATCAAAATGTCAGCCAAATTAATCTAGCAAGAACCAAAAAAAACTGCCATAAACTGAAACCCTTTTCCATGTCCATTCAGTGGAAAGATCAATAAAACTTAAGATTTCTAAAGCAATTATAGTGCAAATACGTAAAGCAAACATGTAGCAGCATATCAAACACTTCACAAATTCCATGACGGACTGAGGTCCTGCACTGGCTTGTATCAGGTGTTCAAGGAAGAATGTTTCACTTTAAGCGTGACGTAATTCGAGGCGGAGACATCAAGAATCAGACGGGGTGGTGTAATTCATGTTCTTCTCACTGGCTTCTGCCTCCATCTTGACGTATTTACGCAGGTATCGGATGGCTGACAGAGCACTTACATTCGCCAGCAGAACTGTGTGAGAATTGATATTAAAAGTGAGTCATCGCGCAACATTGAATTCATCTATTCGCATAAAGTTCACTTTTATTTCAGTGCTTTATTAATTTGACCTCAATATTTATTGGTAAACACATTTTCAGAATATCAATACCAGTCCTTAAAAAAATGAAATAAACTGATTTCAATATGAAATTCAAAGTAAAAAAATCTTTACATAAAAACATAAAATCTTGCTTTTTAAAGTACATTAATACTGCATACACATACCAGCCTTCCAGGTGTCTCCAACGTGTGGGTTTGCAGTCTTCAGTACCCACGACGCAAATGCAATACAAACCAGACACATGTCTGACTGTCTGAGAGGCAGAAGGGAGGCATCCAACCCTTCAACGACAGTGACAGAGTATCATAAAAAAACATATTAAATCCTTAAATGTGTCACATAAAATGACAAAAACTATCCACAGAGTGATCCAGTGAGAGATCAAGGGTTTTATAATTGGCACTAACACACCAACAGCTGAGCACAAGCCCCCAATATCATGTTGGCGCTTCCTGTTCAGTCACACTGTGACCCGGTCATCTCCCAGCCTCTGCACAGATTACTGTTATGCAAACATACAAGGCTGCTTGATGCTACTGATATTTAAAATTATGACTCGAGTGGCCTTGAAGATGATCCTAACTGGAAACTGCTGAACATCAGGTGGTATATTAGTAGCTTGTAAGTTATTGTCTTAATTACAGCTCAGGGAAAGTTTAAGAAGAAGGATTTACACAAACAAAATGTATTAAAAGGCATTTTCAATTTCCTTCACAGCCAAACAAACTATAGCGCTCTAGTGGGAGCTTTGAGAGGACACTCATTTAATGAAGTCAAGTTATCACGTACAACCCCTCCTCTAGGTTTTCACCACCACGTGCCTGACAGCTGAGGTAAGAGAGTCCGTCCCAGCTGACTGAGTGGAGAACATATCCTACATTACAAATGTCCATGTGTGAGGAAAACACAAAGAGCTTAACTGACAGAGGTAGGATAGATTACTATTAAGACACACTATTTTTAAATCCAGCAGTGAAATATGTACAGGTTTTGATTTTAAAACTTTTTAAAAGGTATATGTGTATTCAACTAAAGAGTGAGAGCTATCTGTGTCAGCTTTGTGATAGACCGGCAGCCTCCCAGGTTTCACAAAGATTGTGATTTGTGGTTAGTAGTTTCACTTTGATGTGAAACTATTATTTCAATTATTTCAATGACTGTAAAAGCATACATTAAACCTTAATTCTGTTGTTTAATGACACATCATTGTGTTCATTGTGTGAAACTGGACTTACTTGGATTCGAAACAGCCGTCTGTAAGTCCTCGTGTCTGAAAGCCTGCTGGTACAAAAGTGGATCAGGAAACATCCCGTCTTGCTTTCCCAGAGCATTTAGAGGATGAACTGACCTTCCAAGGGATCTGTCACTTTGCCTCACAGGTACACGAGGTAGAGGGTTTGAGAGAGTCTGCTTCTGGACTGTAGATCCGGTTAAACGAATATTCCTGAAGGAGAGTGTGGTTTTCCAAAAAAAATTCTGTCTGAGGTCACTGTCTGTGAAGAAATTCTCATATATGTCTGTAGAAATCGGAGATGCGCTTGCTGCATGGTTAAACCTTGACACCACCCTCACAGGACCACCTTCTTCTTCATCAGATTCCACAGAGGACTCATCAGAAGAAGAGGATGCAAAGAAGTGATCATAAGCCTCAGGGAACTGTAGATATCTGTTAGCTGAGCGAGAACAGGAAAAGATAGGAACCGGCTCGTCTTTGGTCTGATCTTCTGTAGGGATGAGAGGGTAGAAGAAGCTTTCTGTATCAAACTCAGAGAAGAAATGGTCATAAGTTTCAGGGACAGAATTTCCATCAGTGTAGCAGGTGGTTATGTTATCTGGGGCCGGTTGGCTGGGAACTGATTGCTTTCCACTGAAGAGATACTGAAATATATCTGTGAGGGATATTCTGTAGCTGTCCATCGATAATGAAGCTAAAGAGTCCATGTCTTTTTCTTGCTTAGGCATGTGTCCATCAGTGAAATACTCTACTTTTTGTAATCCTCCCTCGTCTAAGGTTTGTAAAGTTTGGACTTTCCTTGTGTATCTCAAAGACTCAGATTTCAGGGCATGTAGATTATGCACGCTTACATTTTTAGAAATCTTTCTCAGGCATGTTTGAGCTCCTTCAAAGGGAACCGGTTTAGAAATGTCCCCAACAGATGTCAACGTCATATTCTCAGGCCGAATATCAGCGCCTAGACTCTCCCACATGACACTGCTTAAAGAGGAAGAGTTGGCTGCTATGACAGAACCTGAACTTGTTTCTATAGAATTAGGATCGCCAGGTGTGTTTTCATTAGTTTGTTCAGATTGGGACTCATCCAGTTGAGTAAAAAAGCTTGAATCCGTCACAGCAAACATGCTGGTCTCCTCACTTTCCTGTAAAGGTGGAAGGGAGCTGGGTGGAGCAGCTTTACTGATCATTCGTAAACCCAGAATATCATTTATTGTCAGCATCTCCATCTCTCTCCAAAAAGAAGACATAGCAAACACTGAATGCTTTGAATCTGGTGCCTTTTGAGATTCACATTCTGCTTTAGATGCTGTGATGACATCTTCTGCTTTGACCACTAAGTCATTTGAGTCATTTGATACAGACTGGCTTTTGTATTCAGATGTGCCATCTTCTTCCTGGTGGTTTGCCAGCATTAGTGATGTTGTTTCTCGTTGATCTCCATGGTCCTTTTGATTGACAGATAAACAAGAACTTCTTGACATGTCTGTGATATTTTCATTCGAAATTGACGTGACAGATTCTGTGTCCAGAGTGCAGCAGGATGATACTGGTGTAATATCTGAAGGACTTGTTGGGAAGTCTTCAGACATGGACGTCTTGGTTTCTCTCTGACTTTTGACTATGATTTTGCCAGACAGAAGCGGATTCCCACTTTTAAAAGCCATTATTTGTGATGCTGCGCAAAGTTTGGATAATGTGTGAGGCACCAGTGGACGTTCTGTTTGCTGTGCTTTATTATCTATATCAAAACTGGTGGAACCTTTAGCCAGAAAGTGTTTATCAGGCAATGCCTTGCTGGTATCTGATGTTGATTTAGCAAAGCCTACTTGACTGGAAATCTTTAAGAACGGACAGGCTCTAGTTTTGAATTCCTTGGGTTTTGTGTCATCAGAACTGCTTAAAGACATAGGAAAGAGAGTCCTTTCCAGTGTAGATCTATATTTGTCTGTGTCTTGACAGTCAATTCCCAACTGTTGTTGGGGCTCAGCTTCTCTTTGACACAGTATGTGCTCGTCTCTGCCGGAATTTCCAGCCTCCACAGCCAGGACCGACTTAGCAGCGGCTAGTTTGTCATTTTGGCTGACTTCCACTGCGGGATCATTTGACTTTGCGCTTGATAAAATACTTATTGATTTGACCTCTGCTGTACAATATTCTGGATATTGTTCGTCTTCACAACAAATGACAGAATGATTAATTTTGTCAGACTGCTGGAGAGTTCCTGCACAAGTGTCCTTTCTTCCACAGTGTGCTGTTTCTGTGGCCAGGTATGATTTACCGGTTACACCGTCAGTAATTGAAACTGGCCACCCACTTGATTCTACGACATGTAATTTGCTATTTGGCTGCAAATTTGTTGCCACATTACCGCTGTTGTTTGGTGCAGACATTGCACTGTCATCGAGTTGACTCGAGGGGTTTACCGACCTATCGTTAGTTGCACTATTTTCAGCCGAGTCTGTTGCTTTACACCTTCCCTTTCTTACGATGCGCTCTGGTAAATATTGGCATTGATTGTAGTGAGCAAGATAATCTACTTCGATCTCCTTAAGAGATATATTCACTGGGAGATTGCTGGTGGCTGAATAACTAGTTAAAGATGAAATACTTTTTTTTTGTGGTTCGTTTAAATAAGATGAATTAATATCCTCAGATAAACACAGACCTGATCCTCCTCTCCATGCATACTGTTCTTCTTCTGAATCACTCTGCTTGACTGAAACCTGCCTTTCACATCCATGCACACCGTCAGCTGGCTCAACACTTAGTCGTCTCTTTTTCCTTCTCCTTCGTTTGCTAGAGGCAGATGGAGACGATTGTTGGCTCGCAGTTTTGTTGGTGCGCGTTGTGTCCAACTGTAAAACATGCGCGCTTTGGTCTCCCTTCCTTTTAACATGTGTCACTATTTCTAGATTACTCGATGAATCAGTGCTACACTTTTTAGAGACAATTAACTGACTTGTCAACAACTCTTCCTGATAAACATCATCCAGGGGTGTGCACGTTTCCACTGTTGTCACACTGTCAGTGTGAGGTGTTGTTTCTGAGCAGACAACCCCCTCCGGTGAGTCATGAGACTGATTCAGCTGTGTTTCCTCATTTACTCTGGTTTCTGTGCAGGCCTCCTCTCTGGCGAATAACCTCGTTTCTGGGTTTGTTGATTTGTTAGTCTGGAGCACGAAGCTACTGGCTGCAAGTTCGGGGGAAATCTTGGAGCCAAGCACGTCTTTTTTCATTGTGTTTATGTTGCTGATGGCGTCGACGGGCTCTGTGGTCTCTTTGCCAATTGCTGTTTCACCGCTGGCAGACAGAGAGTTTAATTTGGGGATATTTTTTGGCCAAGAACTGCTGCTGGCTTGTTTCCCATCACTAAACCGCTCCTTCTCCTGTATTGCCTCTCTGTTTTTTCCATCCCTCGCTTGGCTTGGCTCAGTAAGTTTCTCAGCCTCTGTGAGATTTTTCAGCCTTTCAAAGAACATATTGACAGACTGCAGGTGTATATCCTCCTCGCTGCCAGAGAGCACGCTCTCCATTCCACCGACAGCGTGTTCGCTGAGGTAATGCTCCACAGGGGAGCCCTCGCAGTCTGGGGGGCCATCGATGGGGCGGTCAGCCTCTAAAAGGCCTGCTGTTTGGTCGACTTTCTGAAGCCTCTTAGCAAGAATGGACCCCGTGTCATCAATGTCACTCATCCCAGAGTCATCCACACCTGCTAATGAAGGGGGAAGCAGGTTACACTCTTCACACTCCGCAAAGAAGCATTCCCAGTCCCGGTCACAGATCTCCACGCTGTATTCAAAGTCCTCCATTTTGACTTTGCAATATAACCTGCAAAAATCAATCAAAAGAGCACTACTTCAAACGTAATCACTGGTAACAAAAATAGTTTATTTAGGTATGATTTTATAGATCTGTTCAGAATAAATGCTCAAGAAACATAATGCAGGCAAGAATACAAAAAAACTGAGCTGTCACAACCTCTTTAAAAGCCATTGTGGAATAAAAAAACAAGCATGCTGGTTTATAATTTTAAGCAGGTTTTGCAGCACAATTATTCCAATATTATAATAATATAACTTGTATAATTTCTAGCAAAATGATATAATCTAATCTGATATAATATAAATCTTTTCAAGTACTTAAAACTAGCTAGTTAACTGAAAAAATGATCAGTTAAATAAAATGTAAGTATTGGAAGCATGACAACAAA
Source organism: Cebidichthys violaceus (assembly GCF_023349555.1). Lineage (NCBI taxonomy): Eukaryota > Metazoa > Chordata > Actinopteri > Perciformes > Stichaeidae > Cebidichthys > Cebidichthys violaceus. Next base: position 7,880,208 of record NW_027176816.1, read on the forward strand.
AACTACTTTTCTCTTTAATTCTAACTGTCTGCACATGTACTTGTTCATCCATGCAGGTTTCCTACCTGTCCTGCTTTAGCTGTGACCCTGGTCTACAGGAGGTGAAGGTCTAGGAAGGTCTGGAGTATCAGCAGCACCATGTTGTGTGTCCTCTGGTGAGCACCATGTGATTTGATAAATATAGAGCGGCGCTTCTGATCGCGTAATAGACGCAACGTTCTTACTGCAGCCATCTTCAACAGAGGCATAAAGTTTCAGAACTTTAAATAGACTTTCCACTAGCAAACTGCTCATTGGATACGCAGTATTTTAGATGTTACTACTGTTTGAGTTGGAACACATAGCTGTAATGTAGCTGATCTAGATCATTCAGCAGATATAGATTTATTAATTCTATATCTGCTGATTCAATCATCCCCTCCCAGCAGATGTGGGAGGGGGGGGGGGTGTCATGTGAAGTGTGTGTCAGTCAGCTGATACCTCACTGCTGTGATGTCATGGGGTGAGTGATAGTGGATCTGAATGTTTCCAGACACTGCAGGAGGCCAGAACGCTTAGGGGATGAGACTGGAGCTGCATCACATCGACTCATGTGACCCACCTAAATGACAGACAAAAGAACCTTTAGTAAAATCATATTAACTTAATTTGAGAGAACATTAAAAGTGTTTCTACTTTTACGAGCAATGAAAGCCTCTAGTTCACTTACGTGAAAATAGATCTCTGTGAAAGAGGAGATGTCTTGTCTAGCACTTAAACTTTTTAAATAAAAATTAGATTTGCATATTTATAGATTATAATATAGACTCGTTATGGCTCATGAATTTCTGATAGTAAACTATCTGGTCTGCAACTGTAAATATTGGTATGTCACTAAGCTGTCATCTACGACAATAAGACACTGTAAATATTTAGCAGTTGTTAAATAATGGATTATGGCCCGGATGACCTGAAGCTCTTTTTTTTACTGTACGGTCCTACATGTTTTGACTTCTTGTCTTGCTATATTTGTGGTCTTTTTCTCCCGTGTCTGCTTTGCAATTGATAGGTGCAATCTTAAGTTGATCTGTCTTTCGGATATGTAGCCTACATTTACTTTATCACAATTCAACTTTAAATTTAAGAAATGAGCATTCTGGTAAGCAATGGGAGACACTTGGGTTGCTGAAATTATGGCACAGATGTCAGGCTAAAGTAAAAGGCTTACTTTCTGCTTGAATGTGAAATCTACAATTAGGGAGGATGGCTTATCTGAGAAGGTCTTGAGCCTTTGTTTACAGCTATCAGTAAGACTTAGCAAAGACAATGTGATTATGGGGGCATCTCTGCTGTCAAAATGTCAATGACCCTAAAAGATACAAAGATAACCTATCAGTCCTGATCTCATTATCAACTGTTAAACTGTACTTAACAGATGCCTACAGAGTCAGTTGAAGGTATTGATAAACAATGAAGGCATCCCATTTAGAAAAAAAAATCCTCAGTATATTCTACTGATCGTTGACGGTGCTGTTTTGTAAATTAGCTACATGAAAAGTGGTGAACTTGGAAGATTCTTCACAATAAAAGTCTCAATTTGACAGCATGTTAAGCCATATCACAGCACTTCAAAATGATGAAATCTGGGTAGCCCAATTCTTACATTTTAAAGACACGGATCGGCCAGATTATCCTTCATATTGTCACTCTACATTCACAATTTACATCTCACTCTTTCACAGGCTGTGACTACGGCCTTTATTTGCCTAATTTTCATCACTATAGATATTTATGAGAAAACAGACCCTCTAATTAGCCAAACCACAGGCTGGGCTGTGTGCCCAAGAGCCCTCTCAATTCATCAGCTGTGATAAAGGCAGACAAGCCAGGGCCTGTGTGGCTTCTGCACCTGGGGCAGCGGGCCGTTTTGACACGGGTGGGATTCTGTTTCCATCAACAGGATTAAGCTCTTATGAGTCAGTTCTCTGAGTTAAGATTGGAATCTGTTTGGGCTGCTTCACAGTGGCTTAAGCTACATAATTTCACCCTAATTGTTTACAATGTCGGCCCCGGCAATTCAGCGTCAATTAAACAAAGCCCAGTAAACAGACACATTCAGCAGCAGCTCAGTGACATGACGTTTAAACAGAGGCGAGTTTGTGTATGGTCCTGTTACCAAGCATCCTTAGTTGGTGGCATCTTATGTGTCAGACAGGGGTGCAAAGTCTTAATTATGGTAAAGTAAAGGGTAGAAAAACAGCAAACGGTAGACAAAGATTACTTTTTTCTGATGTTTGGGGAGTGTTTAAAAAGCATTCAGCCTGTTTCGCTATTTACGAATGCCACACAGGTTGATGTAGACTACTTGCAGAAGGGCTTAACTGCTAAGAGTTAGAAAAAAGTTCAAAACAATGTGATACAATGAAAGGAAAGAAGTTTTCTATTACACGACATTAAGGTGCAAAAGAGTGAACTTGTGATTAAATGTTTAAAAAGAGATTCACTCATTCTCCGGGTTAGTTAGTAGTCATTGATTGAAATGTAGTTTGTGAAAAGGAAATGTGCTGCAGTATCTGGGGCTAAATGGAGTGAGGAAAGTGTGTTCATCTCATATAAAATATGAATGAAATGATTTCCTTGTATTTCAACATTAAAAATGATGCCCTTAACTTTCTTTCTTTCGATATGATCAATTATTTCCTGCACATTAGCCTATTATACATTTAGCTCCTGCTTCTTGCATGAGTTTATTATGTGGACATGTTCCTTATCTCTTGTTTCATTAATCTTCTGTTAAAATGTAATCCTACACGTTTATACTTCTGTTAAAAGGCCCTGTTTGAATCAAATCTGCATCAGTTCTAAATGAGTCAATGCATATATATCTTGCACTATTCGTCCAAGAATACTTTCCATGCATAGACTTGATTACTTTCTCACAGAAACAAAGGTGCTCCTAAATGTTTTAATCGTCCGTTTTACAATACCAGGAACTAGTCTAGTCCCACATTGTGGCCTTCTGGTTCAGTTAGGAGCAGTTCTGCGCACTTGCGAGGACAATAGTGAGATTTGATCAGGTGCAATAACAAAACGTTATTCTCCTCATCTCAAATGTCACCGACAACATTGCAGTATCAGTGCTCGAGCTACTTGGGGGTCATGTCAAAATCCACCAAGTCAACTCTGCAGTATTTAGACTGCACCACAGATTATGAGAAACAGACTCATGTTTCATGTTTTAACAGAGTGAAACATAAATGAGGCAAATGTGTGTTTAGGGCCGCTGGACATATTAAAATAATTGAACTTACTGACTCACTGTGCTTGTTGACCGTGAGACGACGTCGACAGCGTCAATGCAGGAAAGCAGTATGTCCTGTTAACCACAAGATGGCGACCACCGACAACCAAACCGACCACGTAAAGATCCACTGGTGGTAAAGGATATTTGAAGCGTAGCCTAATAAAATGATTGCATATAACACCACATTGTTACATACTCAAGTACAAGTTACTCAGCAAAATGTACGGATGCATCAGCAGCGAGTACAACAAGTAACTGACAGCACGAGCTACCGCCAGCAGTCTGTATTCATTTTTACTGATGCATTGCATCCGGTCGGGTGGAGAACATTTTAACGACGTTAAATATTAGTACGTGGTTTACTTCTTTACAATGTTTTATCTTAAAGCCATGCACCCATGACACAAGCATACAGGTGTTTTCACCTATTTGATCAGACTTATTTTAATTAGTATGTGAAAGAGTGCAGACTTGTGTGCTTGACTCACTTAACTGTTAAATTTGACCTGCATCAATTTTATTAGTGCATGCACTTCGGTGAGCTTATTAAATTCGACTTTAGTTCCAAGATACAGTCGAAAAAGCCCAGAAAAGACGCCTTTGTGTGCAGGACTTTCAATCTACAAAATAACTAGTATATGTAACTGTCAGGTGAAAAGCACTATATTTAAGTAGAACACAGCATGAAATGAGATTAGGCTAGTTGAGTTAAGTAGGATAAGTATCACACATTTTTTACTTAATTACAGTACTTGCATAAGTATATTTCACTATTATAAATAGGGAAACATAAGGCTGCCTAACAACGTGTGAAACAAAGGCACCCAGGTACACCACATTAAAAATGCATGCATCCCTCAATTCAAAGAGGACCCAATACAATTATAATTAGGTTATAATTAGGTTTGCTAATCTCGGTGGTTATTCTAACCTAAATAAGGAAATGGATCATTCTCTAAAAGCGACCTTTTTAAGTGGTAGAAAACCCAGTTTGGCAAATGAGAGGCCAATATGTGTTTTTCTGTATAATCTACTCTTTTCTACAGTTTGAGCAGAGAATGAAATCCCTCTAATCCCATGTAATGTTATAGACTGTAATGTAACGTATATAGTGTATTGAAATGCCATCAATGCTTCATTCAAACAACTCACAAACAATCTTTCTTGATCCTTTCATTGTCATTTTACAGCTTTTGTGTCTGCTCCAGTTCAATCTATATGGCGCTGTGAGACAACACCTCATTGCCAACGCAGTAAACTTGTATGTTTTTAATGGTTAAATTCCCGGTACATGTTTAGGAATAAAGGCTGTGTCTGTGCAACAAAAACACATATTTCAAATTACAAATACTATCATTATTAAGATATTCCCCTAAAATCAACATGCTTTGTGTCGATCAATAATCTTTTCTTCTCTCCATATTGTTTTTGATATGAAACTGATCACTCTTGCTGACAGCTATATGGAATATTTAAACTTACAGCTGCACAAAAGATTCTTTCATAGTGTGCAGAGTCCTCGTTGGCTACATTCACAAATCCAATGCTCGAGTCTATTGGTTCCATCTCCATTTCTTTCTTCCCCCTCACCATTATGCATACAACCACTTCATTACACATTAGCTAGTGTCAGGGTATTTTTAGACCTCCACATATCGGGTCAAATTCTTCTTTCATTTTCCAGGCTTAAGGTTGTCTGACTCTTAGCACATAAAACAATTTAGCTCATTATCGCCACTTCTTCCCTTGAAGTGAAACAGCTGAAGTGATTGTAAAGCGAGACGACTGAGACCTACACATTAGCGAAGCTGAACAGAGCACAATTAAGGCAGCAGACGCGTGACATCAGCTATGTGCCCGAGGTGTGTGGTGACCCTGGCTGACTCTGGTCCGTCTGTGGTCTCTGTCTGTCCGGACCACATACAGCCCTGCAGGCCTCATCAGCTGGGTTGAGTCGTGAAAGACGGCCAACACGATTCCCTTCATCTGCTTTGAACAACAGATTTTCATTGTTATAGTGACAATATTTCTATCTATTGGACTGTGTACATACATTGAATCAAAGTTTAACATGCAAAGACCATGAGAATATTCCAAAAACGCAATTTAAAGACCTGAACCTTATAATCACATCCAGTATTTTATTGTGTTTATCTTATTTTAATTGTTAATCTTACTTGATTTCCTCTGCTCCTTTCAAAAACCTATTTTCACATGGGGTTTGTAAAAGTGTCATCTAATCTAAAACAAAAGTTTAATATAGTTTCAAACCTCCTACTCAGCATCTTTGTCTATGTGTCCATGGCCACCATTGGACTTATCTTTATTTATTTATTTATTTTATTTGTTAATTTCAGTGAGGCTTGAATTTAATTAAAATTTCTTTCATCCTGGCAGGTTTGTGCTCACTTTCCTTGGAGACCAAATAATACCCTTCCTTCCTTGTCTCTGCTTCTCTGCAGACAGACTCCTGAAAAGCTGTTTACCCTGGGTTAACCATACGGCGAGCTGTGTGAGAAATCATTCTTCTCTCGGCGGACTCGGTGGGTTAATAAGTTATCTGAGGACAAAGAGCTGACAAGCCCACCACCACAAACCGAGCGATGGCCTTCCTTCCTTTGGCCCGGGTCACTGGGGGTTATCAGTGACAGGGGAACAATAGGAAGTGGTATGACCAATCACATCATAGCACTGTCACTCACCTCCTGCATGCCTCCACACAACTCTGCAGAGTGCTGCTGCATGGGAAACAGAGCTGTCTGTCCACCGCTCATAACACGTGATACACTCAGGCTCCTGTGCTGTCACCACTTTAACCAACGTGTCACATAGCATGGAACAGCCTGTTGACCTAACATTTATTACTACTGGTCACTGTCTGAGGCTGACAACAACTAGGGCCTGACATGACTGTCCCAGTGCATGACCCATCAACAGACGTTAAAAATGAATTAAAGTGAAAGCAGACTTGTTGCTGGCAGAATTATGACTTACAAACATTTCTAGAGCTATGTCAAGAAGTCGAGAAGATGCAAAAACTAGAGTAAATGAAAATAAAATCAAAGCATTTGCAAGCGTATCTCCATTTCTTTTCATGTTTGACAGTGTGGATCATGATCATTAGACCTTACAGAACTTTTACTTATGTGCAAACAGCAGCAGTGACAGTAACATAAGAGTGCTGCAGGGATGTGGTATTTTTGTAGGCCAACCACAGACGTTGACATCGCACTGGTTACCTGGACAAAAAGACAATTTTCCATTGAATTATTGCAGAAAATATACTCAATGGCAAACAAATGTGTATGATACTTACACATTTTTTTCAGCAAGATAATGAACACCATTTTTATGATTTTTGAAGCGTGACGCAATCAACCAAGGGCAAAAGCTAATGGGTACACAACGAGGTGGGAAAGGTGGACTAGTCGGCATGATGCCGTTTTGCAGTCTCATACATCCACTTGTTAGTAACCGCCTTTTTTAAGACATGTAAAAGCTTCACGAGAGGGGTGATTACTGACATATTTAGAACAAAACGGGTACAGACATTTCAGGCATCTAACCAAAAATATATGAGGGGCCTATATATGATGAATTGTTGCAGATTAAACAACTAACTACAATATAAAGTATAGTAGCTTCACCTTGACCAGCTACAACATTTGGGTCATGCTAGATACTGCTTTCTGCACCATGAGTACCTTTACTTTTGATACTTACATTCTAATAATACTTCTTACTCCCATGGCTCTCAAAGCAGCAGGCTGCTGTTTTCAGCAAAAAAGCTTTAAAAACCCACTGAATACTATACCTGCACGACACTAAACCACAGACTAATGCAGTTAGATGCTAGATGGTGAACATTATGTAGCATTTAGCATTTAGAACCAATGTTTGATCTGAAAAGATAAATTGTGTAAGCTGTGTAATTTAAATAAGCAATACAACCACACTGTAATGAAAGGATCTCATATTCTCTGGGTCTAAAATTATTTTAATGTAATTTTTTCAAGAGTCGGTTTAGAGATTGTAATGGGCTCATAAGTGGTAGATCGCCTCTTGTAACAGTGTTATCTTTAGATTTGGGCTGTAACATGATCATGAAGTCACTTCTCAGGGTGTCTACTCAGCAGTAAGGAAAAGGCGTACTGCACAGGTTGCAGCCTTGTCAAAACCAGCCTGTAAATCACAGCTGGAGTGCGCAGCCCTGCCGTGCACACCCTCAGGCCTGGAGTCTACACACAGTGAGTCAAATGCCTGTTTGCCTGTGCTGATCCTTGGCTGCCCTCTGGATCTGAGTCAGCCTGGCTGGTAAGAGTGGGCGTTTTGCTGCTGAGGGCACGGGCCTTCCCCCTGAGTAACCTCAGCTTCGTCGCTGGGTAGAATGACTGAGAGAGGGTAGAATGACTGAGAGAGGGCACAAGTCCGTCCCTCAACAGTAAAGATGCTTCAACTCCACGACCTTGTGGTTAAACAGCCACGTATTCACTCTTCAAATCTGCAGCTTGTTTGCTTCCTGTTGATGTGGATCACCCACAGTGTTAAAACGACTCTCCCCTGAAACCACTCACTGCACAAGGTTGTCAATGGCTGACAACAGAGCCTCGACAGTGAGGTAAACTGTAAAGCCTACCTCCCTGGTTTGTTTAACCACAGCTGGTTGTTTGTGGGCTGACATTTACTAATGGTGCGTCGCTTCGAGCCTGAATGGCGCATTCTTGCGCTGACACTTCAGATGTTTTTTACTCTTTTCCCATTGAGGTCCAGAAGACTGTGGATCAAGTAGGACTGAAAGGCAGCTAAATTAACACAACCAGTCAGTCAATGCTGGCCTTTGCCGCCTGAGAGTGTGGAAGAATTTGCATTGAGGCCACACCATTCACGTTACAATACTGCAGGTCCCTGACAAGTGCTCCAGTCCTCGTCTGGGCCTCGGGGAGGGCAGCTCTCCAAGGAAAGAGACTCTTCACTTGTATGATGCCAGAGGCCAAACGGAGAGCTTAGGTAACAAGAGGCAAGTCGAAGCTTATTTGCTTGGTAGTTGCCATAACAGAAAGAGTAATAAGTAGTATTGGCTGATGTGTTCCTGCTGCCTAATGAGGCACAACAAAAGCAAACAGTCAGAGGTCAGCATTACCAATGCTGTCAGCTCCTAAAACCCCTCAGAGCTACAACTCCTTCACACTGCAGAATAATCAACATCAACTGTCAGGTCTGTATGCTTGAATGGTCAGAATGCATGTAGGCTAATGCTGCAATTGCACATTGTCGGCAGAATGTGAAGAACAGAAAAACTTCCCTTTATTCATACTTGGGAGTGTCAATGCATTGTTCCAAAAAATGGTGACCCCTCTGCTAAACAGATAAACAGATAAACAGCCTAAAGTAGCTACTTTGTTGTGTTACGTATTACAGACTTCTAATTTTTAATTAGAAGAATTAGTCAATATTTAATTTAATTTAAATGTAACTGAAGCCATACTGCAACCAAGTGGGAGAAATCGTAACCTTTAGAAATGTTCAGTCCCGGAATTTAAACTCGGAGCCTGACATGAACGTTGTTTTCCCCCTAGGATTGAAAGGTAAGATGGGAAAGCACCAGCGGCGTTTCAATTAACTCAGAAATCATCTAATGGGATCATACTATTCATCAAATATTAAAAAGAGATAACATGTAATCATATTTACTGTATATGTTGCATATATATTTGGTTAATATATGGCCTGTGATCTACTCTATGGTATTAAGCCTTATAATAGAAGTGGGTTGGGAGTGAAGCCGGTATTTGGTACAATTTACTTTCCACTGTGGAGACTTAATTAAAGTCAGGGCTTGCTAGTAACTTAATAACTGTGTTGTTGGTAAGTTATGTTTTGTTTGATCAAACTTGACTATTGTGTGCTACAATTGACTTGAAAAACTAGATTTAAAACCATTTCAAATGAAAATGAGCACTGTAAACACCCTAATCAAGACTACTAAACAGTACTCACTACAGTAATCAAATATTCAGCTCTGTTCCATATTAAGCTTCTTTTGCATGAAAACATGCACCTGATTAGGACAAACAATTGGCATGAGTACTTGTTATTTCGTGGTCCTTTATAGTCCCTATACTATACTTACTAGTCCCAGTCACAAGTCCCTTCACCCACTCACTGCCATGTTGCCTACAGTCGTCACAGAACATCACATTCTTAGCTGGGTCATATACCAGCCACTCTCTATACTTCCACTTCTCGTTAAATAATCGTTTCTTTTTTGTCTCCTCATTTTCATTTACATCAGGTTTTCTGTTCTCTTTTTGCTTTACGCTACTTAAGTATCGCCACATCGTTACTCCTGTCAGGTTTTTTTTGTTCAAATTGTCGCTCACTGGTCCAAAAGACAAAAGATGGACGATTGGGTCAATTGAATGAGTAAACGGTTTGCGCAGGTGCTCATGGGAGTTGTAGGATTGTAATGCCATGTTACGATGAATGAATTATTTCAGATGCCTTTTGACAATACTACCATACTTTACAGTGTGACCTCAGACCCTCTAGGGGTCCAGTGGCATGCTCCCCAAAAGAAAATGTTGTACATTTCAAAGTCAAATGCATCCATCTAGTGCACTTTGAGAGCAAAATTATAAGGCGATATATATGAAAAACTCTTTTATGCTCTTGTTTTTGCAGTGGTGGAATGTATATGAGTACATTTACTGAAGTACTGTATCTAAGTACAATTTTGAGGTAATTGTAGCCTTGTTTACTTAAGTATGTAAGTATTACTTAGTATGTAGCCCTGTTATTAAGGATATAAAGTTGTTAAAATTACCTCTTTCTTTACCAGCTACAACATTAAAGGGATGAAAACATAGCAGCTGTAAAGCTGACATGGAGGGAGTCGCGAGACACTTTCACTTTCCGGGTCGAGCCGGTCGCTGCACAACACTGGGGAGGAAATGTAGAGGGCCCGCCAGCCTGCAATATTATTATATCTCATAATCAAACCAACCTTTTATTTTGAAATTTACTGAGCACATTTATACTCCCCAGAAGAGGAACCCCACTGATTTTAATCCCACCATGACCTTTCCTCTCGCTCCACCCACAGGACAAGCACTCTTCGCTCACTATGTTGCACTTTTATATTGTGGGATGTAATGGACATTGCAGCCTTTAGGGGCTGCTAATGGTGCATTGCCCTTTTTTATATTTGTGTGTATAACTTTTATTTCTTGTAGTCAATGCAAGTTTAGCTGCATCATACAATAGACTGTATAGTTAAAGGCAGGGTTGGTAATCTTGAGAATTTAGTGACCCAACCTGAAAACCCAGCCCACTGTTGCAAAGTCTTCTCCAATGACAGTAGCTAGCAGCACTATCTCAAAAAGTTTCTAAATATAGCAAGAAAGTTGCCAAGTTGGCAACACTGACTCCCTCCAAAGTCACTCCCACAAAATGATCAGAATAAATTCAAACAAAGAACATGGCTATTTTTAGTACTCACAGCTGTTAGCTAGAAGCTTGAGGAAGACTCTCGTGACAAGTAATGAGTGCACAGGCAGAATAGGTTAGGGTAGACAGGCAGGTAGCCCATCCAATCGTTTCATCCGGGCCGAATGAAATAATTGGACGGACATATTACAGTCCTGCGACAATCACTGATATCAGATTTTTTTGATTCATTGATTGCTGTCAGGATGTGATGATTTTATTTAACAAAAATATCATATGAATGTTTTTGAAGAAGATTCCCAACCCGTCCTTTAATAGAAAGTTTGCAGGTAATCCAGAATGCTCACTAGGACAAATAAATGGTCTCACATCACCCCCATACTCAGATCTCTTCACTGGCTCCCTGTAGCATAAAGGATCCACTTTAAAATTCTCAGTCTCACTTACAGAGCACGACACGGTCAGACTCCTGCATATGTGGATGAACTACTTTTCCCTTATTCACCAGCCCGCACTCTTAGGTCAAATGTATATCATTTTCAGTCTGTCCCACACTCTCGCTTTAAGACCCGAACTTTTGAGGCAGTAGCACCAAAGCTATGGAATGCTCTGCCTGCACCCCTACGGTTTGCTGAGTCTGTGACTTTGTTTAAAAATCAGCTTGAGACACACCTGTTTAGACTGGCATTTGGGTAACATGTCATTCTAGGCCTTCTTTTAATCTATGTTTCTATTGTGTATTTTACTGTTTATTGTGCTGTCTTAAATACGTTTAATGTTTTAAAATCTGTTCTTGTATGGTCACATTGTGTTATTTATATTTTCTTCTTTGAAATACCGCTCCTGTTAAGCACTTTGTGATTTTTGTCTACCGGTATATAAAATACATTTTACTTATTTACTTACTTACTTAAAAGCACCGTCTGCAGGACCTCTTCAGTGATGGACTGTGTCCTGACGATGACTTGGAGTGCTTGCTTGAGTGACCTTATTTCCCTCTCCCAACACTCTCCAAAATGGGGAGAACTTGGCGAGGTAAAGGTGAACTTGATCTGTTGGGAAGCGACCTGGCTTGTAGGTCTGACTGCGGTGACGAGAAGGTTTCCTGTAGTTCCCGCTCTCCACCCTTAAATTGGTGCCCTGGTCTGAGAGTAAGTTGAAGGGCTTGCCACAGGGGGCCGCAAATCTTCTCAAAGCCACCAGGAAAGAGTCTGTGTCAATACTGGAGAGGAGATCTAAGTGCACGGCCCTGGTGTTCATACGCTTGAAGATGATCCCCCATCTCTTTTTAGTTCTCCTGCCAATCTTTAGGTGCAGGGACCGAAACAATCAACCCCTGTCGAATAAAAGGCAGGTTTATGGAGGCGTAGCCAGGCCAGGGGGAGATCTGCCATTCGAGGCATTTGTGGTCTTCCCTGCATTCTCTGCAATGATGCTGATACCGTCGCACAACCACCCTACCACTAAGAATCCAATATTTTCTCCTCAGCTCGGTGAAAACTCATTCACTTCCGAAAATCACCAACCACCACTGTAGTGACTGGTCAAATCACAAATAGTTCAGTGGTTCCAGATAGAAAACTTTATTGCTGAGTTTGGTTTGACAGGGTGTACAGATATACCTTTGTAATTTTTGTTTCTGTGCGGGGTTTAGTTAAATGGACGCTCGCAACAGTCAAACAAAGGCACTAACACCCATTTTGGGCTTAATTGGCCTAACTAGTCCAAGGAATAACCAGTCCTGGAATAGTCCAAGTGGTGTGACCTTTGTAACAAAGACAATCATTTATTTTGCTTTATAAATCACACACAAACACACACACACATCAACACACACACACACAAATATAAAAGAGTATGCAAATAAAACATTTATACGATAAAATACAAGTTGGATAAATATGAACATATCGGTGCAACAGTGTGGTTCATTGATGTGTTATTAGTGGAGCTTTAGGAGAAAAAATATCACGCTCCAGTTGGGTGTTTAGCAGTCTGATAAAGAGAGACAACTTGTTGCTTTTGTTTTGTCAATTTAACAGGATGACAACAGCCTCTTCACCCAAGAAAAGAAGAATAAAAAGGAAGAAAACATGTGCAAACAGCTGCCAAAAGCGAACAGGACGTCCGGAAGACCTGGAAAATCTGAACAGAGCATGTCAGACAACAATTAAGGATAAAAAACAATGATTTCCTTCAAGGCCGCTGTTGATAATGATGTCATTACTCTCCCTGGGTTCACTGCAAGTTCTCACCTAATCTTGTATGATTGTTAACCCACAGCGGACTGTGGAGTTATTATAGTGGTCAACGCCTATGCTCTGGTCTGCGCTTCTTCTGCAATCTGTAATCTTCAATGTATGTGTTGTCACCAGACAAAAATACTTCATTGTCACAATATCATGGCTTATTTCATTCTGCATTATTTCATCATGGAACAAATTAACTTAACGTACCGTCAGTCCTACCATGCAGTGTAATATTTCCCCACAAACACAGTTCTGCTTTAATGTCGCCTACACTGTCTCTAAGAATAATCACACTGGGAAAACCCAGAATGCGTCTCAAAGGTCAAAATGCATGTATTTATGTGTGGCAACTTTTGAATGGGGTGATGGGTATTTGGAAGTAAAGGGCCAACAAAGACCATGTACTTGAGCAACTCTATGTACTTCACAATTTTAATCAAACTGCACTGAGCATGGCGTGCTGGGAGAGCGAGCCTACCCCCACTGTAGCCTGGGAAAAAGCCAGCTTGTCTTGAGAACTTCCAAACAATCACTCCTTCCCCTCCTCTACTCGCTCAGAGCTCCCACTGTGTTGTAATATAACCTTAGAAGGGGGTACCAGGGCTGTGAGAGGTTAGTGCTGTCAGTGGGTACATTATGGTAGAAGCTGTTGGACTGCCACACGATATTACTAAATACTAGCTGTTGCTTTGAGGTTGCTGAGGTGAACCGCTCGGTTTTGGCAGGTGGGGAGCCGGGTGGGGCTCGGGCTTTCACAGTAGGTTCTAGTTGATTAAAAGTGTTTCAACACAGTGGTGACCGGTGGTACCCAACTGCTTGCCATAAGGAAACTAACAGCATTGTATATTACAATGATCAGTATGGGCTTATGAGCGTTCCCACAACAATCTGAACATGAGACAGAGTGCATGTGGAGACGGAGATTTAAAAGGGTGAGGTCTTTTTAATATCGTCCCACTGAAAGAATTGAGTCAGTCTCTGTCAGCTTTCAGTAGGTTTATGAGCTCATAGCTTGGTTAATCCAAACACTCAGATTAAAGTAATAGTTCAGTTAAGGTATTTACATGTTTTATAGTTACCAAACTATAACTTGAGTTGTTTGATAGTTGATGTTGGGCAGGATGTGCTGTTGTCTCCCTGCTAATAGGAGATAGGAATATAAAGATGACCCTATCAGCAGGACTACATCATTTGCCACTGCCTCAAAACGGTTAAAAATCACTGTTGAAAAATAATGACTGTTTTCTGATCTGACACCTCTATGGTTAAGGTTTGGTTAGGTTTAGAAACAAAAACTATTTTTGTAGTGTTAGGTAAAGATCATGGTTTGGATGTTTACAGAAATAAACACAACACATAACACAGTGACTGATATGTAGGGGAAATAGTAAAGACTTTTGGAGACAGACTATTATATGAACGTGTGTGCCAACAACAACAAGCTTGACTACGCTATGCTTGTGTCACTTCTCACATGTGTTTCTGTGCCGGTCAGTCACATAGTGTGAGAACCAGATTGACTTCAAGACTCCAGCAAGTAGTGTATTGTAAACAGTGCAACGATCAGATGTCTTTGAAAGACATGTAGAGTGAACTTGGATGTGTTCAGACAGACATTAGCACTGTGTGAAAAACACAAAGCCACTGCACTGAAGCTGCAGGGGTGGCGATGTAGAGGGCTCCGGCAAAAATAAAACAATCTCATCCAGCAACGCACTGCATTTGGCAAATCAAACACGGTTTACCTGGCCATAGAAGATCTCTTCCTCAAACTGGCCTTACTGGATCATATTTCATCATCTCAACATCTGGAGCAACGCACCCCAATCAACACAGCCCCTTGCATTTTTTTATTTGAACACAGTGCTGTTTTGATCTGAATGCTTATGATTTTTAGAATGCGCCTGGAGAACTATTTGTGTTTGTGCACAAGCAAAGAGCATTGATAAGTAATCCTGCTTACAGTTTTAAAGCTTGTAACATAACAAAAAGGTTAGAAGGTGATTGGATGGTAGTAGTTACAATCATATGGTATCGCTCCAACTGGCTTACTCTTGTTCTAGTTGAATTAGAATTTCTGCAAACACAGTTTGTCTTCTTGCAGAAAGAGAAGAAAATGTGCGATTTTAATTTAGCTTTCTCTTAGCCCCACCACTCAACTCCCTCTGATTTCCCCTCAGGCCAGAATGTCGCTTTTACTCTTTTAGTCCTGCTGTTTCACCTTCTCTTATATGACCATCCCCTGTTCCCCTGCTGTGGGCCAACCTGCAATGTAAAGAACCGTCTCCGTGGGAAAAAGGGCTCCACAGGTAAGAGCGGCCTGAGGACAAGCTCTCCCGCTGGGCCACGACACATGCTCACACACTCTGCCCTTTCTCTGGAATCTAACTTCTTTCTTTGACATTGCATTGCATTTATTTGGCAGAAGCTTTTGCCCAAAGCGACTAGCAATATGTTCATTCCAAGTAGGAGCAAGAGCTATACATTGGGAGTGTAACCCTTTTCAGTTTCTTTTGTCATAGGCACATATGTAATCAGGCAGGCATTCTCACACATACTTGCTAGAAAGAAGAATACAACATGTCTTTTGTTTGCTGTTTCTGCATGTGCTCTTGGGTCACCCACCTGCTACCATGAGCTTTATCATCATGGCCAAATGACTAAAGGAAGAATCCATGGAAGTAAAAAGTGCCCAATACAGAGTATGTTTTAGAGTAACATGTTGTGTTGCTGTGTGTTCCCTCTCGCTGCCTTCAGCCATGGCACGACATAGTTGGGTTGGAGGAAGGGAGAGAGGCTGGACTCGGATATAGACGGCCACGCACTCAGACGCATCCTGCTGCGTCTTGCTTTCAGTCCGGAGCTGTTTCAGAGGTTATTGATGTGTTCGCCAACTGGGAGGTTTCTAAACAACTACCCTGCTGCAACAGGTTACAAGTCCAGCTTCCCGCTCATTAGGCTCTAATTGATTGTAATCTGGCCTTTGAGAAGTACTGGCCCGCTATGGGGTTGTTCTGCACATGTGAGGGCCCCCACTGTCCCTTCTACTTGTCCACCTCACTCACCAGCAGGGTCTGGAGTACAGACACAATTGGCCCTCTCAGATGTAATCATTAAAGCGGGTGGGATAGCATGAGTTCTTTCATACATCAGGCCTTGTGGACCAGCTTGAGACCAGGGACAGTGGCCACTCTGCCTGCCCAGTGGGAGAGCCCCATCCTGGGCCGACTATTGTTGGCCTCACCCCTCGACTGGCTGCCTGTGGTTCTGGCTGCATTGGCTTGATTTGTATGCCAAGATCCTGGACCAAAGACAGTCATGCAGGGGAGCTGGGTCAATATTGGTTTTGAGAGCTAAAGGAAAAATGTCAAAATGTTAAATTCTATTGACTTCCCCCCACTGTTATTTGTTTCTGTGGCAAAAAGGCCTAGTGGGCCATTAGTGTAAACAGGGCTTTGTCTTAGGGCTCAGCTTCCAGCAGGAGGCTCATGGAACAAAACCCAGAGATAGAGGGTCTGGTCTGGCTTAAAAATAACTGAGCTGTGGGGCTGAAGAGAGACCTTAAAATGACAAAGACAGAGATACAGAAAACAACCTGTTTTCCCCATGTGACACTGTTGAAGTATGCATGCCATCTTGACCGCTGAAAGTGCTTTTTGGAATTTGGAAAGACCTGCACAAATGTGCGTGAGTGCTTCAGGCTGATTATTAACATTCTTTAGTTGCTTTATTGAAAGGTAAATATCAAGAGAATACGTAATATGACTTTTTGTAGTTTCCGATTGAATATTTACATTGGTCATTAATTAATGTTTAACCTTATCTCTTCCTGCAAGCATGTCCGATGCTTTTCAGAATCATACGTAATGTCTTTTCCACTGTGTCTTTGTTCAGAGGTCCACAGAATAAAAGTTTGGAGCAGCTGTTTACCAGCAGTACATCCCTCTTCCTTTTGCCCTCAGCTCTCTCCAGTCTCTTTCAGCCCTCCAGGAATATGGGATTCTTTTTCAAATCACTTCAATTAACATGGAGCCATAAAACTGTTCCTGCTTGAGTGTTTTCACACTCTTGTCCTCTTTGCTTTTTCCTCTGGTACTCACTGCTTTCTTTTACCTATTCCCCCTAACTTTATTAGGTGGCAGGCTTTTGTGCTGCTGCAACAAGTCACTTCCTCCATGGGCAGACAGGGAGGGAACATGGAAATACTGAGGAAAAGGCACATAAAGGCTTCGGGGCAACTCTTTCACTGAAAACTGCAAAGGGTGTTTTTGTAAAAGGTTAACTTTTGGCTATGAAACAGAAGTCCATGCCTCAACCTGAATTGATTTATCTTTTTGTAATGTTTATCTACTCACTTGTATTTTCATGTGTCTAATTGCCTCTTTTGTATTTAGTTTTATCACTGCTAATGGTTTACTATGCATGCAGTCATACTGGAAACAATACAATGTGTGTGAAATCACACATTATTGCAAAGTGACACATTTCTCTCATTTGCCACCATTGGACCAACAAAGTTGTAGTGAAGTGAGCAATCCATCTACTTACTGACATGTCTTTCTTAACTGGGCAGTAAAGAAGTCGAACAAAGTTTACTTAGCCACCCTTCTCCTCAAGCAAATAACATTTGCATTGCATATTAGTGTGATTAGGCATAATCTAAGTCTTTGAATTCACCTATGAAGATCACAGTTTAACAGATTAACCAGATCAAGTAAAGGAGCAGCACAGGTGCAGTAAAAAGTTACACCTTCACCTAGAAGTCTTGGTCAACATAGAGTACCTGTTTGTGCAACTTGTCTTGCTTGCTTTGTATCATTCCTGGTAGTGCATGCACAGTCAGCACCAAAAAGACCAAGAAGTACCAAATAGTTCACTCAGCCTTCATGGATTAAACATTGTCCCGAATTTTGTTTTGTCAGTGTTTCATTGAGAGTTTTCTTATCACTGAACTATTATGCTCTGCTTGCTACAGTATCAATTTATGTCAGTCTCAAAGGAACTGATCCCTGAAAAATAGGGCCTGTAGACCTCATAAACATATCAGTATGTCACAACTGAATTCAGTTTGTGCTGCATCTTTAGCTACATGGACATGTTGGCGACCAGTTTTAATAAAAATGTGAAAGAATTAGCAAACAGAGCATGGCTTACAAAACGTCATGCTTTGTGAAAATATATAAAGTGTAACGATTCAAACATTAGTAATGTACTAAAATAGAAAATATCTTGTAATAGCTGGACACAACTTTGACACAACACAGTGCATTTTCTGAAGACGTAACAGTACATCAGTATGTTCTTTTTGTTCTTCAGTGACCCGTGGCATTGGTCCGGTCTATGTTCTGCATGACACTGGACAGACCCTCCTTCTACACCGGGACTGCACAGAGACGTGGTGGGTGAGTGTGAGCATTGCCTGTTTGACTCAAGGGGACAAAAAGCTACAGTACAAGGAGAGAAAAAAGGCACCTGTCACCACTGTGAGTACACACATGTGAAATAAATACAACAGTTGTAAAAGGGGGGCCTATTTGGTCACGACACGTCCTCCAACTCTCCCCCCGTATACGCCAACAAACAACCCACAATTCCCTTCAGTAGGGATGACTTTGCATGAACATATTTGCTCATTGTGATTGCCAGCTTTTTGCCAGCCCGTTCTAGTGAGAGAGTGAGCAAACATGCTCCTCTCCCCTGTGGACCTGCTGTAAACCAAAGACTGAAAGACGCATAACAAAAGGAGGGGAAAAGAGCAGTCAGAAAGGTAAAGAAAAGCAGGGATGAAGTTTGAAAGCATCACAGTTGAAACAGAAAGACTAAATAGACTGTGTTTGACTCCACTGCTACTAATACCAATGGTATACCTCTTTACAGCCGCAGAGTAAAAAAGATAGCTCAAACACAAATGGTAACAGTAACTCCTTCAAAATGTTCTAGCCAATAAAAGACCTTTTTTATGGGCAAGAATAACTGAGTTGTGTCCAAATAATGATCATTGTGGGTTTGTGGCTCCTCAGCTTCCTGTGTTTCCTCTCTGAGGACTCTCCTCAGTCATACAGAGTCAAAGGAGTGAAAAGCCAGCTAGCATGTGGGATGAGGTCGTTGCCCACTGTGAGCATTGCCCCGGGGAATTGTTGGACAAAACCTGACTCCAACACCTGACACCTCGTTGTGAATGATCCTCTAAAGAGTGCACATCCTCCTCAGCCAGGCCAAATCAACTGAGCCATTTACTCACTCAACTCCGAGATGATTTAAAGGGTTTGTCCTCTCTTGTTTTGCTATCCTTGTGAGAACTGTATTCAGTGTTGCACTTTCAAATTTTTGTTTTTTTCAACAATTTCACTTAAAGCAATTTTAGAGTGTTATTAGTGTTCCTGAGTGGGACTTATGAACATTAGTGTAAGGGAATTTATGAAGGTCCTCATAATGAAAACATATATAGCTGCTGATTTTGAGAGATTACCCATCGTGTGGGTTTGGATCAGATTGAATATAAAGAGTTTCCAAAACATAAGATGAAAAGTGAAAACAGAGCCACTGCTGACTTCCGTTCAAGTACAGCCATAGAAGGATGGCATTAGTCACCTAGAAACTCGAGCTACGTTTGTCATCCCACAAAATGACATCATGAGAAAGCACCTGTTAGTAGGACACAAAACACACTGCATGCCCAGGAAACAGCTGCTCATCTATTGTTGTCTGGTGTTTTGGTTTATGGACAACATGAACCTCTCAACAAAGCCAAGTCCCTGTGGACGACAATGGTCTAAGTAGGAGGCAGAGTGAAGTGCAATGTCAGCCTTTTACTTGTTTTTATTGGTCAGTAAAGTGGATGGTGCAGCTCTGTTGGGGGGCTGCAGTAAAAGAGGATGGAAGATTCTTTCACACTTAGGTGTCTATCCTGTTAATAGGCTCATTCATAATGATGGAAGTGTCCAGTGGTGGCAGTAGCATGGTCCATGCACACACTCGTACGCACACACACACACACACACACACACACACACACACACACACTTATAGCGGTAAACATGCATAACTACAACCTAACAATGACATTAAATTGATCTACATCAGATTTAGGCCATGTCCACACTACTCCGTTTCCATTTGAAAATGCATATGTTTTGCTACGTTTACACTGAGCGTCCACACTACGGCGGAGGAGTTTGAAAACGTTCCCAAGGATGGATAAGTTTGAAAAACGTCGGAGTTGCTTTGTCGTGTGGGCGGTCGAAAACAGATACGTTTGGAAACGATGACGCCCACACCTGCGTTCGCTACTTGATTGGTTCTTAGCAGTCACATCCCTATCATGTGACCCTCTCTTAGAAATCATAAACAACAACATTGATTACCGATCGACTACCAGGTTAATTTAACATGGAGAACTGATTACAGGCGTTACTGACCTTGTTGTCTTTACTAGCAGCTGTTGTTCAGTTAAAGTCTGCATATCTACGGAGGAAGCAGCTGTTAATGGAGCGACTAGCGAGCGGCATGACCAGCGGCGTTATCAGACCTACCGAGCGCACGTCTGAAGTCACAGTTAGCGGCTTTAGGGAGGGTGATGGACACAAAACGGAGGACTTTCCTTTTCTTATTAATGCTAATTTTGTTCTGCACATCTATTGTGAAGTCCACAGATAAAATGTAAAGGAACAAAAGCAGCAATTGCTCTCCAGTAGGACAGAGACTTCAGCCACCAGCAGAGCGACGAGTGAGAACAGACAACAACGAAACCGAGGAAACGAGTGAGGGACGTGTGTGGATCACATTTATGGACCCATAATCTAGTAAACCTTTATGTGTAAGTGTTGATTTTAAAGTAAATTTGATGTGTGAGAGAGAGAGAGAGAGAGAGAGAGAGAGAGCGAGAGAGAGAGAGAGATAGAGCAACACCCGCAGCGCTGTAACTAAGCCTGAAAAATAAAACTTCTAAAACATTCCATGAAATGTGTCTATTTGAGTTTATAGAGGAAGATTTTAGAGAAGATCTTAAGTATCAAACATTAACTTTCATTATTAAAGACTACTTTAAATAGTCATATTTTTTTTAACTAAGCAACCAATCCACTTCCTGTTTACACTGCCACCCACCCGCATGCTTGTGAATAGTCACGTGATATTCGTTTTCAGGTGTTTTAGTCTGGACGGAGATCATTTACAAAACGATGCTGAAACGCCGTGTGGACGGAGATCGTTTTTGTTTAAAACGAAAACGTAGTAGTGTGGATGTAGCCTTATCCAAAAAGAGGAATACCAAGAAGTTTCAACACATAAAGTTGAGGTTGGGGTGATGAAGGGAGCTCATGTGTTGGCTGTTACTAGTCAGCTGAGAGCTGATCGGGCCATGCATAAATAAGCTACTGAAGCATAAATGAAACAGCTGATAGTCGATCAGCTGATGCAAGATAGACAGCAGCATTGTAGCTGTTCAGTGGAGAGCACTTTAGATTTGGGAGGAACGCACTACGTCCACCTTAGCAGAGAAAAGCCTGTACTTGCCTATACCTGCTTTTTAACTGCCTAAATTAGGCCTACAAGAGGAACATTTATTTACATTCAGCGGACTCCAACTTGACAGCAGAACAATGACTTCAGCTCTATTAGTGAATGATTTATGTTGTGTTATGTCACATATAAGAACTCTTGTTCCTCTTAACCTTAAGCCTCTGAACTTTCAACAGAACATGCACAGGCAAAAAGCCGGATGTTATTTTATTAAGACATTACACGTGTCTGTACTGAGGGAGGCACTGTTGGATTTGTTGGTTCATCAAGAGGCATTTCCAAAATGGTCACTCAGCTCAGAGAAAAGAACGTCAGCCTTTTAAACAGCTGGCAGACATAACTTCTCTTGTCATATTGTTTGAATATAAAAACGTCAGAAACAACCCTTTGTAAATATAGTATAAGACTTGCATCAGCAGTTCTTTCTTTCTACCTTATTGAAGCAGTTTATTAAATTTAAACAAGAACACAGTTCACTTTGAAAATCTAAGCATTTACAACTATTCAGCACAGGATTAAATGTGTTTTCTCTCAAAAACCTGGAATTAAAAATAACTCACAGTGCTTATTTTTGCACACAAAGAAGAGGCTGATCCACTAATCCCATGCCACAGGTGCACAAATACCTGTGTAAGCAGAGTTAATACTGATAAAAGCTCTTGGAAGAAGAAAAAAGGAGCAAGGAAAAATTCCCACACTTTGATTGTTTTGTTTCTTTCTCTCTCTCTCTCTCTCTCTCTCTCTCAGTCCTTTCTTTTTTCATCCCTGTCAAAATGTAAAGCAGTGTGCCAGCCATGAATGAAAATAAATGATGGGGGAGGGAAAAACAATAGACTACAGAAAAACCAACATTGACTCGTGTAACTCACCTGTTGGTGAGAGTTTTTGTTTGGTGTTCATTCAGACAGCGGGCGGGTGGGGGCCCCTCCCTGTAGCGCTGGTTCCCAGGTAGAGAGAGGAGAGATGGGAGGAGAGTTCCCACCACGCTCCCTAACCGTTCTCACTGTAGCTCATTGGTCGAACGTTGCCTCATCGCTGAAACACGACACTCTTGCAGCAGTGCAGGCAGGTGTATGAGGCTGCAGGGCCGAAGGAGCTGGTAAGTGTGTGCCAGACACGAGGACAAAGAGACGTGCAAGGAGGAGGGTGATGAGCAAGTTTCACTCAAGCTTTGTCATACCTTCACACTCTCAAAGTATCATTTATGTGTGCGTCGTCGTTGAGCTCCTTGTGCTCGGGAGAATTCACCTCCCCTTTGTGTTTAGCAGCTGCTCCACCAACCTGAGGACAGGTGTAAACAAACAATGGATATTTTGTCAATGTAGGCAAATGAGTCTCTTAAATCAAATGAGGATGGTTCGCACACAACTTTTCCCAATCACTGTAGCCTTAAAAGGGAGTTGGGAAAGAAAATTTTGTTTTTCTTTATTTTGGCAGTCCATCGTCACTAGGCATTATGACTCACTTCCGACTCAAGTCCAAGTCACAAGTCTCAAGTCCACAAATCTGCTCAAATCCATTCTTGACTCTCCCTTTGTCATTCATATCTTTATGTTTGTTCTGTAAACATAAAGGAGTTGAAAAAAACTGTTAAAAACAGCTTCACACAAACGGCATTCCAGTACTCAGAGCAGTTTTTCCTGTGTTTTCCTTCATCTTTTGACATCTAAATGTAGACAGCAAATATTTACAAATGATTTGAAAATGCCAGCACGGTTAGAAACTTCTGTCTCAGCCACAAGAGTATGGAAAGAAGAAAACCATTAAATTTGGTTGACAATGGGAGACTTCACAAAATCACAAAATGTGGACCAGAAGAATCATTTCAAGTCACTCAGTGTATTTCTGTGTCAAATGCGACATGACTGTGGCATTGATGGAAATGTAAGTGATTTTTGTTTAGAAAACTGTGTGTGGCAATGTGTGAGGTTCAACAGTTCAGTCATGCATTATCTCTGTTGATAATGCACCAGCCTCAACAGAGCCTCAATGCTCTGTTGAGGCTGGTGTTTCTTTTTGAATGAGGAACAGGTATACCAAGATATGAGTGAACTTGCTCTGCACCTGGGAACGTCATGTACTCCTGGGTAGCTTCCTGAAGCCAGCTCTTATCACATCAGCAGCCGACAATGACTTCCTGGTGTGGGTTTCGACAAGACATGGTTTCTTATGCTTGGCACCGACATTTCCCCACCTGGAGACGTGTTTACTGTCACCTCAGTCTGACTGACATGGAGCAATAACAGGCGAATGCTTATCTATTCACTGTTTCTGCTTTCCTCATTCAAGTTCAATAAGAAAAGGTTTTTCATATGCACTACTACTACTAATGCTAATCTGGTTACAGTGGAAATTCAGACTTTATTAATTCTGTGGTGTCCTTGTTGAAACCTGCCTGGGGCTTGTCTCAGATCACACAGCTCAGTCTCTCTGCTATAGTGCTCAATGCATCTGCTACTGAATTGCAATTCAATCTTTTTAGCGCACAGAGTGTATGTTACCAGACCTCTGTAGGCGGCTTCTCAACTCTGCTTGAGGCTAGCAGCTCACGATGGTGATTTTCAGGTTAGAAGAAACATAGTGTGTGATCTCAAATTTCTCCTACTCATCCAAGAACTCAACAAATAAATTAAATAATTTTTAATTTGAAATTTTTTGCAAAATGTCTAGGATAAAAGTATTGGTAAGCATCTGAAAAGGAGTGGGACAGATGCAGCCCAGGACATTTGTTCTGGTGCTGTTTATGCATGATCAGTAAATATTGTGTTTAATTATGGCTGAATAAAGTTGTTCTCCTTGACATATTTTCTTCTTGTCTTTAATCTAGACAATCCCCCCGACGATCCTCCCTTGGTTCAGTGTATACAAGCTAAAGGATTTCGGGTGGAGAGTTTATTCATGGCACCTGTAACATGACATGAAAAGAGCAAAACTCAAGCCCAAATGGGTATGTGGAGGTATAAAACATATTTTCGGAATACTAATGCGACCAACAGTCGTGAAATATTGAACACCACTGTTTGTTTTTCACAAGACTTAAATAATCAAGAGCATGTATGTGTGTGTATGTATGTGTGTGTGTGTGTGTGTGTGTGTGTGTGTGTGTGTGTGTGGGAGGGCGGGTGCCGCTGGCTTCTGCCTCTGTTAATGTGTGTCAGTCTGCAAGCAAGGTAATGAGCCCGGCTGTGTGCCTGCTGGAACTGCGCGCGTGTGTGCAGGCATGTGTGTCTGAGTGTGTGTGTGGGAGTGTGTGTTTGTGTGTGCGAGGCTGCTGACGGGACCTGTCACTATCAGGCCCACACATCTCTGGCACTGTCTATGTTGACACTCTGCCCGAAGGGGAACGAGTCTGCAGAGGTTGAGGAGAGCAGCGGTTTCCCACGGCTGCTGCTCTCCGCCTAGGCCCTGCCTCTGCATTCCAGGGCTGCCAGCGCTCTGTAAATGTTTGGACAGCCTTGAACAAATAACACACCTTGAAAGGCACAAGCATAGGCCTTCTCTCCCTCTCTGCTACACCCCTTCTCTTCATCCGCCTCCTTAAGCTCACATCTCTAACACCCTCAACCCACCCAAACCACAAATCTACCTCCCTCGCAGCCACCCGCCCGGCTACTGCCACTCTCAAACTTTCCCAGCTTCACTCTCATGCACAAATAAACACCAACCTGTACTGTGTTACTCTTGTACACTTGCATATATAAACATGCTGACACACACCTGTGTATATGTAAATACACACATGCCTAATATTTTGTGACAGCAGGGCCGTAGCTGTTTTAACTGTGCAGGATTATCGTTACACACACAAACACAGAGTTATAGGAGTAGTACATTTTTGTAATGAAACCTACATTTTTGTTTCCACGGGTGCCCCACAACATGCACTAAATGGACCCCAGAGGAATTTTGAGCCAGCATAAACATATAAAGTAGTTTCTGGTTTATTCCAGTGTTTGAAAATATTATATATTTTATATATATATAAAATATTAATGTGATTATTTCAATCAGAAGAGACAAGTCAGAGGAAGAAAAAGATAATTGTTTATAATAAACAGATGATATGTAATTATAAAGTCTTGACAGGGACTTTGGCGGTTGGACTCTACAGGGAGATTTGTAATCGAGGGGCATCTGCCCTGAGCAGCAGCAAGATAAATCTCCCCTCGGAGTTCAGACACTGGTGGTGGTGGTGGCTTATGAGGCTGATAGAATGATGAGTTGATGAAGCTGATGGATCTGCGAAGATTGGGCAGAGGTAGAGGGGTGCATAACAGCAACATGAACATATGGAAGGTAGGGAGACAATCATATTTAAAAAGAGACAGCAGCAAGATGATAGGCTAACGCTGTATTTGTGTGGAAAAAGGAGACCAGCTGATCTATACAGCTGATATCATGATTAACAGCCCTGAACTATGACAGCAAGGAACTTATGAGTGAGCATGCATGAGGAGTGAATGGCAGATGTATGATAAATAAACTAAAAGCCTAAGCATACAAGAGTATAGTCTTCCTGACTGAACTTACGCTAGAGCTTCATATCTTTGAAATGACAGAAAAATCAGGTTCAGGAAGGAGCTTCCAGCCTGACTGGACACAATTGACAGTGTGCATGGGTGGGAAGGCAGTGAGGGAGTCAGCCCAGTTTCCTAGGAATCATTAATCGTCCTTTATGTTAAATCACAACGTTTTCTGTCAGTGCTGGAAGTAGCGTGCCCTTTATAAGCAAGACAGAAAGTAAGGGTGTGTAGGTCGGGCTGAAGGATTTACATGTAAAAAATGTGACTTTATGGAGAAGACATACAGTTTGTGCTCTAACACACCTGCAATTATTGTTTGTCTTTTTATTAACTGTAACCATGACCTTTTGACAAATCTCATCCATGGTAGTTGCCATGAACGGAGAATTACATTTTGTTTTACATCGGATGTAAAACAACGTTGCTGCTGAATATAATCTGGGGTTTTGCTGAATTGTCCAATATTTATGTTCTGGTAGGTGATAGGGTTGGAAGGATCATCCTGTTCTGGCTACGGAATAGTAGAATCCTACTGGTTGGTCTGTCTACACAATCCAACAGTGAGATAAGCCAAAACAAGGACCACCGTGGGAAGAATTGGCCACTCAAAACAGGCAGAAAAGATTTCACAGGCCCCTCCTCAAAATGTCATACTTTTGAAAGTAGAACATGGGTACAACAATTTGTACCAAATGTGCTTGTATATGGTAAGTTTTCACAAGGTACAATTGTGCTCTACAAGTCACATAAGAGCTGGATAATTTTTACAGGAAGTTTTCATGGGAAAAATTCCCACGAGGAACAACAATCAGTTAATGTGTTCTGTAAAACAATCTGATACAAATTTGGGGAGTGTTCAAGAATACCTCAGTTACTGCGACCATGAATATTTAATGTCATATTCACGCTCGCAAGACTTTGAACAGCTTGATCTGATAAGGGAGAACAGTTTGAAGAGCAGCATGCAGCATGTTTTGGTACACACATCCACCCCTAACAACCCCTGAACGCACGCACGCACACAGTGTTTACATGGCCTCCAACCCACACAAAAACTTCCGGCCAAAGAGGGGCTGTGGACATGATGACAGTTCTCAAGTTTGGGTTAATGAGCTCCTAATCATAAAACTAAAATACACTTTGTAATACAACAAATAATGATTCCCCGAAAAGTCTTCCAGAATATGTTTATGCAGTTTAAGACATGTAAGCTACTGTGAATCAAAAACATCCATGTCATTCGGAGAAAAATCTTCATGTTGGCAATTAAGACATTCAAGCTACTGTGAATCAAAAACATCCATGTCAGTCGGAGAAATGTCTGCATAATGTAGCCGTTTGGCAGCCAGGCCCTCCCTCATACAGCATGTGAATAGCACATTCATTGGGCATCAGGCTTGATGAGCAATAACGTAGCACGATAATAGCGAGGCTGACGAATTCCCACTCAACCACACACACGTGCACCCTGATGTCTGCCAGCAGCTGTGGAATTTGGAGCTCCTCGCTCATAGTAAATCTCACGAAACATAACGCAGGACAACTTCCACTGCACTCTGCGGGCAGCAGCCACTCAAACGCGGCTCTGTTTTCATTGTCGGGAGGCCTCGGGGTACATATTTCTGTAATTTGGCTTTTATGCTCAGCAGTTTTGCAGCTGTGATGACATTTGGGTATCGCCCCCCTGTTTCTCACGGTCTTGCTGCCTACGCTGCTCCGGCCGCTGGTCGTTGGCCAAGACTGAGGTCTGTGTGTCAGCCCCCACTTCTTGTGTACACATGAACACTGAAGGAAGGTGCTTTTGAAAAAAAAAAAATATTCCTGGCAATTGAGCTATACCACACTGGGCTTTTTTCCCCCACTGGATACATTTTCCAAACTGTAGCTCAGTAGTTTCACGGAGAGGAATTGTCTCTGAATTACAGCACACTGAAGTGTTTCATTTAACTGAGAATGACAATGTTTTTATCTTTGACATTTCAGCTTCTGTCAGCTTTTAACTTGTTGAAATTTGCAGCCTGCTGTGGTTCTTTACCTTTGACTTTCATGTTAATATATTATATTTGTCATTTTATTTTTATAATTTTCCGTTATCCTCTTCTTAAATTCTGTGTGTTAAGTGTTAAAACAGTTTTTATCATATTTAAGAGGGAAGGGTTGACTTCAAAAAGACATCGGCACACTGATGGAAGTCAATCATACTTCACTGAAGCTGTCTTCTATACAAGAATAACTCTTACTACTTAACTACTTCCACAAAGTAATAAGAGTTTATATAAAACGTATACGCTTTTTTTTAGGCTAATGTGTGAAGTAGAGTAACGTCCATCTTGGGCTGAATTTAAACCAAATGAAATGGCCTAGATAGAGCTGAATTTTTAATGTCTAATTCTGACTTAATACTGTAACGGCCATGATGGCTGACTTTTATGTGGACACCGTATACTTGGTGGGATTGGCAGAACACTCAATGAAGCCAGTAAAACCACACAAATCTAAGATTTCTTCAAGTGTTCTTCACTGTGTACTGAGTTTAAGATGTGTTACTCCAAATAATCACTTTTCTGTCTCATCTTCTTCTATAAACAGGCAATCTGAAATGATTTCCTGGTCGGGAGGGACCAGTGAGCTGTGAACAGGTTTGGGTCTCAGGAGGGGGGGGGGGGGGGTGTAATGGTGGGTGTTCCCCATGGTCACCCACGCTTGTTCTCAGCTGTCCTCCCGGAAGCGTCAGTCCAGCTGCTGCCCGTTACACCAGGAATGTATCCTTGGGTCAGATGCCAGGAGTGTGGTGGCACATAATATTAAGAGTGACCACCGGCCCGGGCCACTTGTGAGTTATTAACATGGCACACTCAAATCTTTCCCATGCCCCCCAGCTCCCCCTCCCTTAACTGCCCGCACTGACAGCAGCTGCCGGACTCTCGGTTTCCCAGTCAGGAAGCAGGGAGTGTGTGAGCATGTGTGTGTGTGTGTGGGTGAGTGTGTCTAGGGGTGGGGACTTTATGGGGTCGTGGTATCTGATTAATTGGTCCGATATGCATACCAACAGTTCCTGTTTTGTCACGGTTGAGGCTGATTTGTCTAATCGCTCAACACAGCTGGGACTTTGTGTAATAGCAAAGCTCTGGAAACATTATCAGTTACAATCTAGGGCACAGTTTGTCAGCAAAAAGTCCATCAATCAATCAGTACATTTATTATTAAGAGAAATATAACCCCAACAAAAAGATGTTTTATTGAAGTGGCTGTAAGGACACACAGTGGAAAAATGTGAAATACACAAACTTGTGGTGGAGATGGAAAAAACACTTGATTGACTGGTTGTGGTTGTGAATGAAACAAGACATTTAGAGCAACTGCATGTGATTCACTTCCTGGCTCTGCACCATCAAAGGTAACGACCGCTCTGAAGTGCCTTTGAAATGTCCACGGAACAAAAATAATTACTCTCATTTTTTTAAGGCCATCTTTTTGAGAATGCACTCAGTATGGAGTCTCAGGCTGAAAGTACATCACAGATGTTAGAAGTCCATTTATTTTCTCTGATCACACGAATGGGAAACATGTTCGTCGTTGTTTGAACCGGCTTGATTGGCAGAATTTAAGGACTCCACTCATGTGGCTGTGTATGAGCCAGAGAGTGTGTTACAGGGCCCAAAAGCTTTCGGACAGCAGTTTTTCTTTACATAGTCTCGCAACATATTCAGGCAATGAGCACCTGGGCGGATCATTTTGGCCCTAATGATATGGCCTGACAACAAAACAACCCAAAAGGTACTTGAGGAAGTTTTTGGGAGCCTGGGCCTAATTACAACACGGAACAAAAAAATCAAACCGCCCCGCACTTAATTGGCTTCTTTTCTTTCATGGTCCTATACATGGTCGTTCAATCATGAGATAGAGGCAAACAAAACCCTTGCTCTCTCCTTGACCCAAAACACTCCTCTAATTGCCACTGCATGGTCAGCTACAGCTGTATATGCACTATCCTTTAGTAGAGGAACCAAAAACTCCACACTGCACTATAAGATGAACATACAATGATACATCAGGGGGAAGAATGCAATTATTTCTATACTTTAGTATTACAGGCTTATTACCTGAAGCATTTGCAGCAACATTGTATGAGTGTCAAGCAGGCGTGCCAACAACTTAATATGTGCAAAATGAGTCAGTTGGTATGCTTTCATGCTCTGTGAAATCCACAACAACAAATTCAATGCAATGCTCATGTTGAAGTAACTCACATGAATCCCAGCCTACAAAGGTACAGTGTGAATTGTCTGAGCTCTTTCGTTTGGCGTTTTGCTTCATGCGTCTGCTGTCGGAGTCATGACCCAGCACACACACACACACACACACACACACACACACGTGGCATCTGTACGCATGCCAGAGCGCTGCTCCGCCAGCAAGACGACCGACAGGACATATGCAGACAGACAGGTGGCAGACTTTTGGAGACTTCTAGGGGAGACTGGTTTAGCTATTAATAAATGCATCATGACAGTCTTCATGATCATGAGGGAGCTGGATGAAAGAAGAAGAAAAATAGAAGCGTTTTCAGTGAATCTCTATGAGAGGACATGCAACACTCAATCACTCATTCAGCCTAGATGAATACCATTCACAGACAGACAAGTGGAAGAGCTGTTAGTGGTTCTCTGTGTGTTTGTGTCTGAGCCACATTGAGGCCACCGTGTGGGACCCTCCTTTCACTCTCTTCCCCTCGCACGGCTGCTTCTAATCTCTGACCCCCATCAATAAGATGCTTTCAGAGTCCATCAAACAGGCGAGCTGCTGCACAGGCAGCCGAGCACCGCTGGAGGGAGAACCATGGGAAACACTCTTAATTGTCCCCCAAACCTTTTTAAAGAATATTAAGCTGCATTAGCTGACCATGAGCGTTTCTTCATGGGGCTTTCTTCTATAGGGCTACAGCAGCCCACTCAGCCAACAGGCCATTAAACGTGACAGGTCTTTGTGAAGAACAGAGAGACAAACTCCCACTAAGGTGCAGCTAGCAAACGGCTGCTTAAATAAAAAGGAGGCTAACAGG
The DNA here is from genome assembly GCF_023349555.1 of Cebidichthys violaceus. Lineage (NCBI taxonomy): Eukaryota > Metazoa > Chordata > Actinopteri > Perciformes > Stichaeidae > Cebidichthys > Cebidichthys violaceus. Next base: position 7,911,291 of record NW_027176816.1, read on the forward strand.
TTGGCTAGCCTTGTGTCTGGTTTGTATCAAGCTCTCTGTGCTGCCTGACTCGCTCTACAGCCTCAGATCTATTAGGGGCTATTAAGCATCCCAGTGGAGTGAGTCTATACTGCTAGCCAAAACTCTGGCAGGGCAAATCTAAACAGACATAATATAGCAGGATCATTAGAGGTAAGATTTTCCAGCTTCAGTGATGTCATTGCGGCACTACTACACATCCTCGTGTTGGCAGTGCAACATACTCATTTGGTGGAAAACACTTTCAGCAACATAGTAATATTCCAATGGCCTCACCCAAACTACAAGAAGAAAACAAATAAGTAGCCATGAAGAACGTCTTGGTTAATTTTGACCAGGAGACTGTCTCTGAGATATCTGCATGGCTAAATACAAAAAGTGGTAAGTGAGTAAGCTGATCCTTTAACCTGCATATTAACTAATGGAAAAGTATTTAAGAACACAACATTTTGATGTTCAATGTTGTAACATACTTACACAGTAAAAATATTTTCGACATACATCATATTTCCTTGGGTTCATTCACAGTAATGGCCTTTGTAATATGTTGCCATAGTTAAATTCAGTCACTTTCAGTCTGCACTTATAGTTAAAGTCTTACAAAGGTTTTGAAAAGATATTTCTTAGTTTCATTAGTTGTTTTATTCCAGGTCCCTAACCCTGTCGCCCTCTAGGGCATGGCTGTATTGTCCATCACATTAGCCACATTAGGAAGACTTTATGAGCTTGGATGGAGTGAGCCATGTGTTAAGGTTGGTGTTAAGCTGCTGCGCCCTTGTTGTGCTCAGGCCTGAACTCGCCTCGCAGCTCTGAATGACACCAGAGGATTTAAAGGGAATGGCCCAGCATTCAGGAGGGTTTTGCTCTTATTAGAGGGGTCAAGTAATCTCTGAGGCAAAGCATATGTTGCAGATGAGTACAATAAAAGACCATATGCATAAAACTCAAATCCAATCCCACAAGATCCAACTGTTTGCTCATTAAATGGCCTATTTAAGCTCATTCTCATCTCATCTCCTCACCTAAAACACATAACCAGTGAGTTAAACACATTTACTTCCCACCAGATGTTGGATTGACTGTTCCTTTACAAACGAAAAGGCTAAATTTCTTCCTTCGTTTCACTCATTCAGTGTCTAAACGGCTCACTGTGACCTTGTGACATCATTACTCAGAAACATCAGCAAATGTGGTCCTCTTTTTGGGTCCTGAAAATGGCATATGTTGCAAAGAATGGGCTCTCCATTAATCAAAAGCAGTTAGGCACTAAATAGGCAGATCCTGCAGGAGCCAGGACAAGTGATCCTCGCCCCTCACCCAACCAACCAGCCACCACAGTTCATATCAGCCCACTGAAAGAAGATTCATCACCATGTCATCTTGAAATAATAAAAACCTGTGAGGCTGAACGTCAGTGTAGGCTGATGGGATTGGGATGAATGTGTGTGTGTGTGTGTGTGTGTGTGTGTGTGTGTCCACGATGCAGAGGGAGTGAGCGCCGATGGTCAGGAATGGGCGAGGCCTTCTTGTTGGCGACACAAAGCCGTTGCTGTGCAATCAGCTTGGTGTAAAATCGCCGCTCTGTGGCCCACACAAAGGCTCACAAAGGCAGGGGGCTGGTGGCTGGGGCGGGAGTGCGGCGACACAGCTGTGAGCAGAGCCTACACATCCCTGCTCAATATGGGCCCTCCTCATATCTGTAGCAACTTGGCCCCTGCTTCCGCCAGGCCCCGGGACAATGAAGACCCTCGGCAGACCCCTTTGTTGTGAACTTTTTCAGAGTTCCTTTATAGCCTAAATCTTAAATATTTCATTAGGCCTCCTTCGCCCCGCTCCCTTTCTTTCACTACCATTTTGAAGAGCATCACCAGGACCTCTACTCTTTACCCCCCTTCACTTTGGCACCGCCCTGAAGACGACAAAGGATTTCTTCTAAAACTGTTCTTGGAACCTGCTGTTACTCAAAAACAATCATTGTTAATGTCATTGTTATATATTTAGAAAAAGCATGCATCATTTTCTTCCTTTTTATAAATCCAATTATATACACTTTCTGATCATGACAGAAATCTAACTGACTCTCTTCTTTACAAACACTTTACAGCCTCGCAGAATTCAACAACACCTTAGTTATGTAACATAAACACACCATTATATTACATTTTTATTTTTATTATTATTTTTATATGTGTGCATATGTATGTATGTTTATGTATATGTTGTCTCATCTTTTGACACTTTTTAGGGCAGTTCTTCATTTGAACATATTCTGATCTTTTATTGAATCACATTTCACATTTTTGTCCGGATGCTTTTATGGTTTGTGTGACATTTTGTCAGTTTTATATACTGTACCTGAAGACACGTTTTTTCATCTTAACTGTAATTAACTTTGACAACTTTAAATTTGAATTCACCCAAACATAATGATTTGGGTGCTGCTTCCAAACTGAATTACATCAATGGATGCTGGTTGATAATTTATTCTCATGATCTATTGCTTATAAATTATATTATGATTTAAATGACAGGTCATTAAATCAATATTTTATTACTACAAATATAGAATATATATCTGAATAATATAATGGATGATGGAGTCAATCCCCAAAAATTATGACTTTGTATGTACCAGTTTAATTGTTAAATCAGGATAGTAGTAGCAGTAGATAGTTGCCAGTGAAGTAAATGACCATTTTAAAGAGTGTTTGAGTACATTGAACCTGATAATAAAAGTTGAATAAGGCAATTTTATTGAAATTCAAATATATTCATGACATATGGTCACATTAGCAACATTGAGAGTCATTATTAAGTGTTAAAGTCACAAGCTGCTCTGTGTATAGGAGGGCCACACATAAATACCATGTATAGAAGAACTGACCAAACACTCCCATCTAAATATTAAACACTTGTTAATAACTTTTCAGGCCCTGCAGCAGAACTTCTGTCAGGATGGATAAAAAGGGCTGAAAGGGACTCATCTTTATGCTAAGCTTTAAACTGGCGTGGTTGGACAGAGTGACAAAGAGAAGCTTTTGTTAAAAAAAGAAGAGAGAGGGGCTGATTTATCCAACACTTTAAGGGACCCTAATGAATAATTCAGTGTTATCATTCAACTTGATGCTTGATTATTATGTTTTTCTTCTCTCTTCACACGTGAGGGACCCCGGCAGATAGGGGGTATCATGCAGGGGCACAAAGGGGGAAGTAATGCACGCACAAGGACAAAACAAGAAGGCTGCAGTGCAGTCACTCCGCTGTCAGTTTGATAAATATAATGTGTCACCAATTAAAAACTCATTGCCATTCTTTAATTCAGGCGAGGCCTTGTTAACCGCTGCCTGGCAGGGAGGCTGCCAAAGTAGCCACGGCCTCTGCGACCAGCACCACCATAATAGAGGCCCTGCTTTCCCATCCTTTTAAAATCCAGGCCGTTCCCTTTGGCATGTAAATAAGACATTCATTCGGCAGCACTTTTCCAATAGAAAAAAATGACCATCGATGTCTTTGATTTTCATCTTTTTTTCCTGGGAAAACAAAGAATTCTATAGTTTCAGATTTTTATTCAAAAAAATCCTTTTTGGGCCTTTCTTAGGGAGCATTCTCATGGTAATTATGTTGACTCAACTTTGTGCAACGTGGCTATACAACGCATATGAACCCTAGCAGGAGTCCATTACAGAAATACCATTTAGCAAGCTGTTTCTGTGAAAAAGTCAAACGTTTAAGGGGCTTTTTTGTGCTGGTCGGGAACAAGGGTCCCAGAGGAGCAACAGGGGGCCTTTGGAAACTTCAGTGAAACTAAAGGCCTCTCAGGTCTGAGATTCTTCCCAGCTGAAGTCAAAAGTGTTGAAAATGCAGAAAAGCAGGTTTTCTTAAACAATGTCTAACTCCCTGTCAACCATGACTGCTGCGCTATTTAGCAACTTTCTTCTTGGACACTGGATAAGTGGATGTCACTAACCCTTCATATCTACCCAGACACAAACAGAAATTATCATATATTTTTTTTATTATTTCATAAAACACAAGAAGGATATTCTTGCTGTAAAGGAAACCATAACTATAGAAAATGAAACAACAAAATACGTTGTTTGTCATTGCCCTCCAGAATGAAACATACGTATATGCGTTTTCTGATCAGTTGTTGTGCCTTTGTAACCATTACAAATCATTGTTTTCTAACCTTATACTGCTATGGTTAAGGTTTGGTTAGGTTTAGTAGCAAATTATGTTAAAATGACTACTTAAAACTTGGTTAAAATATCAACCACTCGGTTAAGGTTAGTGATTTTTGTTGAAAGAAGTAGGAAATGAACAGCAGTCATCCGTCTTAAAGTCAAACAAGTTGTTGTTGACCTCTATAAAAACGTCACCTGACTTCTGTCTTTGCTGGCGGCGGATAAGAGTCTCCTGCACTCGCTAGAAGGCTTTGTCATTTGAACTTAATCGATTTGATGTGCTTGACTTTAAAGCACTTAATTAAGTTCACAACATTAAGAACAAATTCTAGGGATACACAAAGGAGTTTTAGCTGAACTTTGAGGCGATAAAAGGCTGTATAGGTAAAAAAAAAAAAAACTAGCCTGTTTCTCTCTCCAGGCTAGTTGTTTGTTTGGTCACTCGTTGAGTCAGATTTCCTTCTCCCACACACCTTCTGTGTGACAGTGCATCCTCAGCAGTGGGAAAGAATCCAGATTTGGAAACATTTCTAAGTGCTGAATTGTAGGAATTCAGAGGTCACCCTACTTATAATTCCTTAGTTCTCAATGTCCCTCATCAAGCCTATTTGAACAGTAACGTTGGAATGCAAAATATTCCATTCGCCACTAAATGAGCCCGGTCATCCTGGACACATTAAAGTCCTGAGTAGAAAATAAAAAGAAAGAAGTATGAACATTTGAATGAGTGCAGGTCTCCCTCTTCAGTCCCCTACAACCCACCCTCCTCCTCCTCTCTGCCCGCTCATTATCCCTGTCACACGGGACCAGGGCCCACTTGGCACAGCCTTGTAGACTTAATTGAATTAGACATACCCGCTTGTTTAGGCATTGTGTGGTGGCATGAGAATCTCCCAGCCATCTCCATGAAGGCAGAAAAAATGAAAGGCATCGGCAACACTTCATCGGCAAGATCTGAGAGTTGAAGATTCTCAGGGATGGGAGGGCTGCCGCGAAATGAAGGACCACCAGTCTCCCATTGTGCCCCGGCTTGGTGCCAAGTGTGGAGTTGGACTCGTCCAGGGGTGTCACTTCATTTAACCCTGAGGTGTTGCAAAATCCCAGCTTCTAGCAAACTCAGAAACCTGACTGGAATAGTTACTGGTGATTTATCATTCAATAACTTGAACATTTTGACACGGGACAATAAATATTTTAGAGATAAGAACCATCCTGAGATGCTGCACTAATGTGGTTTGTATTTAATTATGGCCTCCAAATGGAATTTGTAAACTTTAGATTTATCTTTTCTCCGCGTTAAAACATGAAAAATTTGGTCTCACTCAGGATCAGTGGGTTGTTGTTGATGTTGCTTCGGCCCAGCCTCGGGGTATGGTTCACTTTGGAACTGTGAAAAATCCTATGCATAAAGGCCTGCTAAATGTTTAGTTTTATTGATTTGTGCGCCATAGTCATGTTTGCAAAAAGCTAATGCGGCATGCACGTATTTTGGAAATTTTCAAGTCACTAAAACATAGCACTTGCAGTGTGTTTTTATGCTAAAATATTCCATGTCAGCCATCTGTTGTGGTGCTTGTAGGCTTCTTCTTAAACCATTCCATACCGCTCTGGACACCAGCGACAGCACTCACTGTGCCGGCTTAACCCTCTGACTTCAGGAGTTGGAGCTGGAGCTGACTTTAAAGTCAAGAGTCAGTCACTTTGTGACTAGAGTTTTTTTTATCTCTTTCTTTTTTTTCTTCTTTAAAATGGAAAGAAACCTCTTCTAATGTGATTGCCCTTTTCCATTTATCCAGACGGGGTCCTAATGGAGGTGCTACAAGGGGATGCCTAAGCGCTGTCACTACATAACGTCACCTCCCTAACCCCGGGGGTCAGGGCCAGATTGACACCATAACCCACAGGCCTGATCCTCCTTCAGCCTCTTTAGAGGAGCACCCGGCCAGCAGTAATACAGCCCGCACGTTATTCATTTGGAGATCAGCCAAGCTGAAAAGATAAGCTCTGAATAATTGGAGCCCACAGACCACGGAAAATCTGATGGGATCTTCGAGTCTTTAACTTTTTCTCCTTCTCTCTATACCCTCTTATAACTGGAGGAAACCCCTTGTTAGAGCCAGGCAGCCAGATGGGCGAGAGAGGAGTGGGATGATCTGTGGTGCTTTAGAGAGGGATGACACTGGCTTTAGGGGCCTGTCACTCACATGCAGGGGGAGTGAATGTGGAGCTTAATGAATCCTCCACAGCCACCAGTGGACAAGACGCAGCTCTGTGTGGACACCAGACAGCCAGACAGTACACCATCCAGCCTCCTTTTCAGTCTTTCTCTTTGCCTCTCTCATGGCCTCGTGGCCTCTATCATTCTGGCAGAGAGTGAGGAACAATATTTTGAGTAGTTCCTAAGAAGTTCTTTTGATATTCATGTGATTTGACCATACTTCCTTTTATGGAAGGCTTTTATTTTGAAAGGCATACATTTCAAAACAAATATCAAGGAATTTGCCTTCAATTAAAAAAAAAATGGGTGGCATACAAGGAGTTTACGACAAATTGTTGAGCTGCTCTGCCACAATAATATTCCCTCGAGACACAAGATAACACGTTAATAGAGCAGTCAAATCTCTCTGGGAGGTGGGACAGTGGAAACAATTACACATGAAATGAGGCAGTTTTCTACTGTGGCTGCTGTAGTTAATCATCCCTCTGTCAAATTAGCATTCCCCCTGCCTGCATGGAAGACACCACAGCAGATAGACAGCGCATCGTTAGCCGCACTGCACAACAAAGAGCTAGCAATGGGGAGGCTGCAGCTATACTGGTAATGTCAGGTCCCAGGTCAGCTTGGTCCAGAGCCAGTGGAAGCTCATGCTGCGCTCTGCCTGTCCGGTGTTGTCATAACAGAGCGGTTTTACTGTATGAGGCTAGAGGGAAGACAAGGTTGCAGCCTCTTGAAGACAGTCAGAACAACAGGACCACACACTCGTTTCTCATTAACGTCAGCAGCTGTTGTGGTCTTGTTCTTTTTTTTATTCCCTTTCATATTTTCTGACATAGACTTATGAGGTGTAGCAACAAGTGTATAACACATTTTAAAAGACTTAAGAAGTAAGATTACACATTACTTGTTTGTATCAGTTGTGTGTTCATTTCTCAGTCAATCATCAAATTAATTGTGAGAACTTTTAGTTAATCAAAATAACCCTGTGACATTTTTTTCTCTGTAACACTGCAACTCCTTCACTTGTTTTTCAACACTGATTGCAATAATCATTGCCAGTAATTATGTGCATTATTGCACATAATTACTGTTGTCTACAGATATGAATCAGGTCTGTTCTTGCCATATGTCTTACGGCTATATGTGTTTAATAGCGATTACAGCATAGAGGAATCCACCCCTCCTACTGATTGTTAATATGATAATAACGAGTAAGAGAAATAGCCTGAACGTGTGTGTTGACAAGCTGTGCAGCAATCAGTTGCACAGTTCATTCTGGACACTTATCCTGCTGACGTTTTACCCCTTTGTTGGCCTGTACTTTGACAGATGCCAGGCATTGTGAAACAAAATAATCCTGATTATTACAATAACATCAAACGCCGCACGAGACCTCAAACCGAATCCAGTGGCATGACAGGCTCGGACAAATCTCCAGCCATCAAGTCAAGCAAAATATTTTCTCTGCCCAATCGCAAGGGCATGTCGCTTCCTGTCCTGGAGACAGTGTCACCCAATGGTTCCTTGTTTTCCATAAACCGTGTTTCCTGTGTTACAGAGCATTTTTATGGAAAAAAAAGAATCCAATGTCACGTGAGGCACTCACTCATGCTATGCTTACAGTATTTAAAACAGCTGACAGAGCAGAGAACATTGGTTTAACTTGGTCAGGAGATTTGATTATTGGAAATTGCTAAATGATGAAATGCTAAATTGAATCATAAAGAAGCATGAGAGCAAAGACATAATAGAAATACAATTAATTGTACACCGTATGTCACACAAAAGTATTGTTGTATTTGATTATCTTGTGTGAACATCTTATGACTTTACTTGTCATAGATAAAAGGTTTTTCTTATTGGCTCAACATTTGACAAGTTTTTAAAGTGTTCTTTTATCTTCTTTAAACATCTGACTCTGAGTCAGTAATGAATAGATGGGCAGACAGCTGAAGTGGTCCTATATTATAAATCAATGACGGTTTGTAATTCTCTTCATTTAAACAAAGGGCAAATGAATAAAACCCCATTAAGATGACATGTGAATTGGCAAACAAACTGTTTAATTTGTGTCTGCTGTGTGAAGGAGGCTTTCCGTCCGTGGGCCTGGGGGCAGCCCAAATTTACATCTGATTGGAGTTTAATGGCCCATGGCCGCTTTTACTGCACAGTCACTATGGCGACCAAGCTTTCCTCAAGATTTTCAACAGACTAAAATGTCCTTTTTTTGTCTATTTGAAATGTGTCATGCGAGCCAAATGGGGCTGGGGCTTGTATGTATCAATTTGTTTCTGTTGCGGGGCCCACACTAGCCCTGCAATGAATATATGGGCCATTGAATCCCGGCATACAATGGCCACAGCTGATGCGGTTGCCACAGAGACACGCCCACACAAAGGGCCGGAATGATGACATATGGTCCAAACCTGCCCAGTCGGTGGACCCCCAATAGGCGGACTGCATTGAAGGACAAAACCCCACAGTAGCCATTTATCCGTGCCTACTCATTTCATGGTAAGATAAACTTTTTATAAAGTTTCCACAGCCCATGCACAAGAAGTAAACGGCTGGTGAAAAAGCCACCATGTAAAGTGGGGGGAATTCATCATTAAGTGATTAACAAAGGCTTCTTTACCACCTGCTTCTACATTAATACGGACATTAAAGGCCCCTCTTTTTGTTTAATGTGAAAAGGCATTAATTTAAAGACATAATAGAATGAAGCATATGTTATACTTTCAACATCTACTGACCCAAAACTTTGCTGCTGGATTGTATGTACTACTCCCATTGTAAGGAACGCTATTTTTTAAGTTATTTTATGAAATACTTGTATTTTAATTGTCGATGGAATTTGGAACAATTGAAACAATAAACAAGTTGTTCTTCAACATGTTCTTGTTTCAACCAGTGCAAAAGTTAAACTGTGAAATATAATAATTTATTAGAATTGTGTTATTCAATATGGAAATAAATAAAAGATAATCACGTACTATATGTTGCAAATGGTATATTCTTTGCATATGTTTATATTATACAGTGCTTGTCACCAGCCTGAGTCAGTTGTGGCACATTAACATTATGTGCTGCGATTGAGAATGTATGAAAACTAGTTGGCAAAAAAGCAGATAAGTTGAAATAGCTAAAAGTAACGGATAAATGGTTGAAACAGCCAACTCCTTCAACTCCAAAGAGTAGTGTGAATTCAAATTTGATCAAATCTACTGAAAAAGAGGGACCAAGCCTAAACATAACTTAATGCAATCAATAATGTTAATTAAAATTCAGTTTAAGTTAAATCAAAATAATGGTTTTGTATACATGTCATATTTAAATCATATAAATGGATGCTAAATGAGTACAAGTTGTATTTTCAAAGTTCATTTACAAAAGTAAATTATTTTACAACTTAGATCATTTATGTTTATGTAAGTTTCTTACCAAAGTAGTGAGATGTCAGTTATAATCTAATAAAGATCTGCTGGTTCTAAGATAAAAGATAAAGATAATCAGCTCTTCAGCAGACCTGCCAAATGTTGTAGGGGAAACCCCTCAGAGGACAGGCGTGTGGGCAGAAGAGGCCTAATTCCAATAGGAAAGATAAGCAGTGTGTGAACAAGACATTTAAGAGTTGACCTGTTTCATTACTCACCACTAAAATATGTGATGATGTCATTACAGACCTTGTATGGTGTGTGTGTGTGTGTGTGTGTGTGTGTGTGTGTGTGTGGTGGGGGGCCTCAGTTCACAGTCTCAAATCCACATGCTCTTCTTCTAACTCGCACTATGGAAACATGAAAGTGCTTCTTCTAATTGGCGGCATTTAGGTAAGATCATTTTGTTTAAAAGTATGAGATGTTAAGGTGAAAAACTCACTTATCATTAAAGACGTAACATCAAAGCATGCAGAGAGCTCTATATTATCAGTAATATAATTATACTGGAATTATAAACTAAGCTAAGCTAAACTGAGATGGTGACCTGCTAAACGTGCATCTTAGCATTGTTGTTGTGAGCATGTTAGCATGCTGACATTAGCATTGAGCTCAAAGCACCACCGTGTGTGAGTACAGCCTCACAGAGCTGCTAGTGAGGCTTCCTGCTAACCCAGCAACAGGAGGTCGCTGACTGTTGTGCCCATATCTTTACAGATACCTGGCTCCATCGTGCCATCCCGGATCAAGCAGCACTTAAAGCGTAGGACAGAGCGCAGGACTCCGGTGGGACTCTGTGTTGACCTCAACAATATTAGTTGATGGACAATATTTTTTCTGATGCCAAATGGTTAATTTTACATATTATCTGCCCAGAGAATTGTTTTTGTGGATGCTGTTTAAAAAAGTTTAAAACAAGTAAAAACCTGCATTTTATTGTGCATCCCTGTGTTGCAAAAGGACAATAAATAATCCTTGAATACTTGAAATGTCCAACCATACACACACACACACACACACACACACACAAACATATATACAAGATAGGTCAAGCCAAATGGTCACTTGATGTCAGCTAATGTGACGAGTTGTGAGTGAGACCCGGAAGGAGATCTCACTTGGTTTGAGCCGAAGGTGACAGGTCCTTCTGGATGTGACCTATCTATTCCCTGATTTCACCCGAGCCATCCGCCTTGCTGTCCCCTGCATGGACGCCTCCATTGACCACTCTCACACAGGAGAACATTACCCTGGGAGGTCAAAGACCCCCAGGTGACCCGGTGAAGCCCCCTCAAAACACTTCAGCGAACAAGCAGTGTCCAGTCCAGACCTGTTTTCAACTGACAATCTGCAGGCCAGTCCGGAGCTGTCAAACCGGAAACAGAGGGTAAATACACTGTGAAATTTCAAATGAAACACAGGCTGAGCATCCGTCTCAATTAATGAGCCATTGAGTATGATGCTCCTGTCTAAGTAGAGCATTTGCCTTGATGATCCTGATCCTAGTTTTGTAAGTCTTGGATATGATTTTGCACAAAAATATCCTGCACAGCTCCGAACACACACACACACACACACACACACACACACACACACACACACACACACACACACACACACACACACACATACACACACACACACTTTCCCTCTGTGATCTCATGAACAGACACAGATTCCCACACATGTGCACGAGTGTACAGACCCCTCCCTTAGACCCCACACTGCACAGCATTATGCCGAGCTCCCTTGAATTCACACAGAGATCTAAAAATACCCGCGAGGCAGGAAATCCCCACATTCTGCAGCAGTAGACCTGCACTACAAAGACATCCAAACAATAAGCCTCTCCCGACTCGGAATCGTCCCAGACAATATAGGAAGATTGAGGCATCAGAGAGTTGTTTTTCCCGGATAGACTGTTGTGTCTAGGAGTGGAAACCTCTGACCACCGCCGCTGACTCATGGCAACTGGCCATATGTGAAAGAATTGTCTGCACAATGACATAAACACATATGTGGAAGCCAACCTGCGTCCACAATGGGACAAACTTATCTACAGACTGGCAAAAGATGTTAAAAGCATGAAAGTCAGAGGCAATGAGGGGTTTCCTGTAACTACAGGTCACACCTGTTATCAAGCTTTAGTTTGATAAACGGAAACTAACCCATGACTGCGGAGGCAGATATTCAGCAGGTTAAGTCATGAGTGTTCATTTTGTTCCATCAAACAACGGCCATGGTCTTAAGCACACCACAAATCTAACTGTCACAAAGCAGCTTTAAACACTTGGCTAATGAGAAATAATCCCATGTGGTCAGAGTGAAATCCAATCAATATTCAGCAAAGTTTGGAATACTTTTATGCAATTCCTGGAAAGGGATAAGGCGTGAATTAATGAGTGAAATTGATAAATAAACAAATGAACATCTCTAAACAATTACTATATCTTTTGTTAATATGTATTGATTTCATTAGTTATTCCTTAAATGAGATGTTGAGGGTGGGGGTGTTCACAAATGTAAATATTTGTTGGTTCTTTTGATGTTAAAAAACAATACATATAATGTTAAAAAAACACTGATAATATCCGCTTTTATTAAAGCTTTGTTCAGATGGAATGGCATTACTTCTTTGCTGTGTGGATGTCATACACATTAACAAACATTTCAGTTGGTAGCAAACATGGTTTATACAAGCTAAACTACCATCTTGATGAAAATATATGCATTCATACATAATGACCATGCCACTATTGAAGAAACTTAATAATTTACAGTGACATGGCGAGTACTCTGATATGTGTTTCATGAAGCCAGTGAACATAACTCAGTTAGGGATTACTTTTCCTTGCAAAACGTAATTGGGAAAACAAATTAGTAGATTATAAGGCAATACTGTGAGAGGCAAAAGCAAGATTGTAGTTTTCATTTGGTCCAACATTCTTTGGTGAATATGTTTTGTGTCATCCAAACAAAAGTGTGCTTACAAAGTTACCAGGTTCATCAGACTGACTCATATGCCTTGTGAATCTCTGAGGCTTATAGGAGTGTGCCAATGTCAGTGGGTGAGGCTGCAGATCAGATCTCAGTCTGTGGCTGACTTCATCAAAGCTCAGGTCACATTCTCATGAACAGAGATCACTCATTTAGACAATGGTGTTTAATGACTCACAAGACTTTTATTTCCTGACAGCTTGATGGGTGCTGGCATTGATGATGAAGGAATGATACAAGCTGTTAATTTGCAATTTGCTTTGTTAAGGACATTTTGGTTCTTGTAGGCTGGTACATGCATGTAGGCTTTTTAGTTATGAAAACTGATGACTGATTTTTCAAATGCATGAAGTTCATATAACTTTAGACACATCTACAGCTTATACATATGTATAAAGTTTTTACTTTTTTGAATGATTAAGTAGCATGTTACTCATGTTCTTTAACAACTCTGATTCTTTTGCCACGAGTACAATTTTTCAAAAAATAAAAACGTCCACACATTTGATAACATTCTATTTTCAGCTGTCAGACAATTCCTGCTATTTAATACTGATTGTACTCTTCCCACTTGGAGTGTAAAACTATGGACTGAATGAGGATCAAATAAGGTGATACATCCCGCTTGATTGATAGCTTAACAAAGGCAGTGGGGCAGAGTGATTTGTCAATGGGTAAAAATCAACACAAAGAGCTATTGATTGGCAGGAGAGAAAGGGGACAAGGACAATGAGTGCGGCTGTGGGATCTCGCTGAAGTGATCAATACTGGAGTTCTGCATGAGGGAGCCATCTCACTCTGTGTTTATACAGTCAGACACAGAGCAAAGATCAGCTATTGTACAGCCGCACTGGTGCTGTCAGTCAACGCAGGGCGACACTGCAGGGGGTGGCTGGGCATCTCACACAGAAACACACATACACACACAGACGTTAACATTCATATTAGGTTGATCAGCCTGTTCCCAGACCTTTCAACAGTGAGTTAGAGGTACGAGAGTTCTTAGAAACAGACACCAACATGTGTCCTTTTTATCACACGTTTCAAAAATGATTTGTTTGATTCAGTCCCTTTAAGCAATATAACAACAACAAATTCATATTTTGTCCTTGGATCCATGCAGAGAGTTTTATTTACTTGCCCAGGTTCTGAGACCTTTGTCTCTGAAACATTTGCTGCAGTAGAGGTGAAAGGACTTTTGCTCGAGGTGCTTACATATCACACATCAGAATCAATGTCCCTGTTGCTTTGGATGAACAGAGCAGTGAATAGATATCAGGGACTATTTCATTGGTAGAGAATAGTGTTGGGCAATAAAACAGAATGTGGTACCAAGTGATACCAGAACCAGAAATACCCAGTATGTAGGGGTGATATGTTTAATGAAATTGCTGTTAGGTCAATTACATTAGGCAGAGAAAATACAATTTTATGAATCCATTTTCATCACTGAATGATTTGCGAAACAGTTAGCATTTCTTACAAATATTCTCTACTTATTACATAATCACATGTGTAGTTACAGTAAAGCTGAAGATACATTTTAAATGGTAAAACTAAGACGATGGTAGCTGCGTACATGCACCAGTAGCAATTTTTGCATCTGCTCTATTGACATTAGTGCTGATTCTCAAAACAAGACTGTTTATGTGAAGTATCCATACTTTGTTTAGTAGAAAGCAGTTCTCATGAACAACCTTTCTTTGAGTCAGACACATAGGAACTAGAAGAACAAATGCACTATCGCTCCTAAACATCCCAAATAGCGCAAGAGACATGAAGAGTGTCGGTGAGAGACACATGGCCAGACTCTCACAGAGGGAGGGATTCCCTCGTGAATGGGCTGCGACTGAGAATAACATGCCAGACAGTGCCCCATGTGTGTGTTTTGCCTGTGCTAATCTTATCAAGGCTCCATGTATTCATCATGAGGCCCGGTTACTTTAGCTCTCCAGAGAAGAACACGGAGATGAGTGCTGGACAGGTGATCCATCCCGGAGCATTCACCGCCTGCAGACAGAGAGACACACGCAGAGCCACAAAGTGGCTGTAGAGGCTCTGTTTACCTTCTGTCAGTCCATTGCTAAGCACCACTAAAAAGCTGTTTGTTATATTGATAAGAGTATGACAGTGGGGTGACTGATGTATGCAGGGTAGTTTGAAAGTGGTGATAAATGATGTGTTTTAAAATACCTGTTATGCCAGTTGTAATATTCAAACTAACACATGCTTTCTCAACAGTATTTTTCTTTGATTTGGAACATGATACTGCATAATCATCCACTTAACAATAGCTGAACCAGATCTGTCTACTGCTGAAATGTAATGACTGGTAGGAACATTTTAACAGGCAGAAAGATCCCAAAATAAGACCAAACAGTATAGCCATGAAGGTTAGCTCGTTTTGTGATAAAGTTGGTCAAAGCGTATCTAAAGTTGCCCAATATAAATCCAGCCGTAGCTAAAGGTATGCTCAGACCTTAACACTTACTGTATTACAACACATGTTTAAATCAAATGAAGATGTGTACTGTTCTTATTGAAGGCTGTGAGTTGTTGTGTTCCAGGGTGTTTTGTTTCCTATCTACAAGTCTGGTTTATAATTAATATGTAAAGACAGGATGTAAGGTATCTGTGCTACTTAAACAGATTTTCAAAACCTGAATCCTATAATTGTGATGTTAGTTTTCAATAGATGTAAAAGCTTCATCTAGACATTTTACTAAAGTGTTATGTCCTATAGTGATTTACAATAAATGGAAATTATAGCCACTTGATCAGTGTTTGGCCTACTATATCTTGTTTGAATGACGTTTTGAATAATGTATTTGGGGAGTTGGGCATTAGAAAACATGTGTGTGTGCGTGTGTGTGCATGTGTGTGTGTGTGCGTGTGTGTGCGTGTGTGTGTGTGTGTGTGTGTGTGTGAGAGTGCGTGCGTGTGTGTGTGTGTGTGCCCAGCTGCATTCTCAGCTCTCTTTGCCCATTCTCCGGGCGCATTTGTTTGGAGTGAGGCCATCCACTTATTGACACTTGTCTCCCTTGCCTCTTGCATGACAATCAAGGCAATAAAACCACGAGTGGAGCACACACTGTTCAACAGTTACCATAAGAAAAACACGAGCAAAGAGGATGAGTGTTTACCTTCCCAGGGCATGAAAAGAGGCGGAGAGGGAAGAAGAAAGAAAAAGAAGAAAAAAAAGACAAGGGCTCATCTCATAACTCCAACTCCCCACCACACGCAGTGCAAACACACGATGACACACATGCTCTCATCGCCTATGCTACATTTTCATTTCCTGCTTGGCATTTTGCATCAAAAGCCATATGTGGAAGACTTCATGACAAAGAAAGGGAAGAAAAAAAACAAGCTGATCTACTGACATGGTAAAGGAGGGAAGATCCCTACATTTTATAATGGTGATGGCACCTTTTCCAATCCTGGTCACATCTGCTTTAAGGATTTGCCCCAATGTCCACTGACAGAGACACAAACAAAGGATAGCCCATATGATTTGGGACCAGACACCAGGACATCCTGTTTAGGGGACAATGCCCCCCTCTCTACTGTGCTAAAGTGATAATGCTCTAGCAACAGTGCTGCTGTCACCACCTAGCTTAGCCAGGGTCCAGAGAGGACCACAGGTCTCAGCACCGTGCGATAGCTGGTCAGGAAATACAACTTTTCAACACCTCCTAGAGTAGAACATCCTTCTGTCAAATGTGCTTGTATTTCATTTGCTAAATGTAAGGCAGGGACTCAGAGTTTGTGATCTTCCGGTAATAATCATATAGGAAATTGTGTAGAATGCTTACTTTGCATCTTTTGTAAAGTAAAGAGAGATTGACTCAAAGGAATAGAGAGACAAAGTGTAATGGGGTTCTGTGGGTTCTGTTAAAAGGGTGTTTAAAAAAACATTGTTATATTGCAAATTATTACAAATCCAACCCTGGAACAAAAGTTGGTAGACAAAGATGGTAAGTTTAAGCCAGACATACCTGTAAAAACATCCCAAAATACAACTAAAGTACAGTTTCTATTTGTTGCCAGGGTGGTTTCATACAGGTTTTGTATCTCAGTTGCCTGCATTGGAAAGTTGCTCTTGTTGGTCATGAACATAGATTGTCATGAATGACAAATGTAAAAGCCTAACTGTATAATCAACAACCACAATATGTGCAATCTACGAGAGGTTATATGTATACGAGTGATATCAAAAGCCTGAGATCCATTGTAATTGTTTTGAATCCAAGGTGAGAACAGCTTCTGCTTTCCAAGCCTAAAGAGTGTTTGATATGGATCACATAGGTTTTCAGTGGAGTATTACAAATAGAATACTTTATAAGAAAAAAGGGTAAGAGACCTTTCCATGGCAGGTCCTGTGATATGTCATAGCAGGAAACACACTGGTGCAAATAATAATATTAATATTGGCTGCAGTCCATTTAGATTCACCAGTTCCTATTATTGTGTATGATGGCTCAGTGGCTTGACCTACTGTGATGTGAAAATGTGTTATATCAGTGAAATGGGCCAACGACTCTTTCTCACACTGTCAGCCAACCACACAATGCAAATGTGTACACACACACACCCACACACACACACACAACCACACACCAGAGAAGAAGGGGAAGGAGATGAAGAGGATGAAACACACACACAAAAACAACAGGCGGTGGCATTGTCAGATCACTGTGCATGATGTTTTCAATTGTCAAATTGGGGACAAGTCTGGGCATGTGGTGAGACACAGGGTGAGTCACACACACACACACACACACACACACACACACACACACACACACGCACACACTCACACTTGAATGCAGTCCTGGGGGGTTTCACTAGGTGGTGATATTGAGTTATCTGCAATTTAAACATAAAAGGAAATTGACACATTGATCTCTGGCCAACAATCATATTAGCCATGACAATGAACATGATGCTACATTATTCATCATGTGAGATTTTGATTGTTTCAAATACTTTTGCTTGTGTCACAGTGTGGACTTCAACACTGCATCCTATATGTTTACGATATAACATCAATTGTATTTTGCTTTGCACAAATGTATTTATCAATGGGATCAATGGTATGTCATATCCTGTATAACTTAAAACACTAACATTACATTACATTACAGTCATTTAGCAGATGTTTTTATCCAAAGCAACTTACAAGAAGTGTATTCAACATAGGTATTCAAGAGAACTACTAGTCACCAGAAGTCATAAGTGCATCTCCTTTTTTAAACAAGCATCTAAGAGCATAAACCAGAGCAAAAGTACAGTACAATTACAATAAATGCAACAAACTAATACAAATACAATAAGTGCAACAAACTAATATGAATACAATAAGTGCAACAAACTAGTATGAATACAATAAGTGCTAAGTGGAAGGCTCAGGGTAGCACTTCCTGAAGAGGTGAGTGTTCAGCCTGCGCCGAAAGATGGGCAGCGACTCTGCTGTCCTGACGTCAGTGGGGAATTTATTCCACCATTGTGGAACCAGGACAGAAAAAAGCCGTGACCGGGTCGACTTTAATAAGTGTAAAGTAGTAAAAGCCTAATGAATCACCTTTAACAAGAACAATCTCTTCTTTATCACAACAATGAGCTGTGTTAGGTCCAGGTCTGTCACGTCTATTATATTTATTTATACATCCCACAATCACAAGTCACAAGTGAAGTGTTCTTACCATCAGTACAGTGTCATCTCTGATATTCATGGGAAAATGGAAAACTGTCTTAATGGTCCCTTTACTCAAGGTCCATGTCATTACATCTCTTCGCTGTTTCATTTTCACATCCCCAACATTAGGAGCCCATTATTGAAGTATTTACTTCATGCTGCTGAACTCTAAACCAGAGCTAAAATAAAGAAACAGATGCAGGGGAAAGACAGGGATGACCCCCTCAATAGATAAATACATAAATCAAGGCCACCTAGGGGTCTGCAGGATGACCTCTAGCCCTGTCAAGAGGACCCTTTACGTTCTCTTGTGGAATCTGCACCAGTTGCAAAGTCTGTAGGCCACAAGCCTCATGCCTTGAAACAGGAGAAGCTGCTGAAAAGCCAAACCTGGCCTCAGAAATACGTTCTGTAGACAAGCTGAGAGGATCAACGCGGCACCCTGTGATATTAGATCGGGCTTGACGCGTCCCATTGCGTCTGAGCCTCACCTCCTCCGTCTGCACACACCCAACACCTCACACCTAGTCCCAAGGATAAGTGGTCCCTTGCTATAAATACCGAGACAGGACTGAAGCTTGGTGGGAGCCAAAACAGAGCGAATGGTGTGAGGAGGAAAGCTTGTGTCGCTAAAACATGAAAAAAGGGAACACCTGAGAATAAAGTGTTAAGGAGTCAAATGGGAAATGACACTGACTTAATCTTCAGTCTCCAACGCCCTCCAAGCCAAACACCTGCACATATGTCACTGTTGAATCACACATTTCAGGGAACCATTTTGATTATAGTTTCAACAACTTTTAATCAGAACTCACTCCTCTCCATCTGTCTGTCTGTCTGTCTCCTCGTCTGCCTCTCCCTATCACTCCCTCTGAGTCTCAAGAAAACAGGTGCAAGGAGGAGTGTCCACACGCACACACAGACGACACATAAAAACACTTAATGCTTGAAGCATGCTCCAGCCCCGCCTTTCCCCTGAGTAGAACCTGTGGCAAAAGCATGCAGAACATTTCCTTATGTCCTTGTATGCTGCAGCGTCTTCACATTGAGAAGCAAATATAGCCGGGCATCCGTGTGAAAGTGAGAGCAGTGGAGCTCTCAAACAATCCTAGGGGCAGCAGGGTAGCGTATTTCCTAGATTCATGATCAGAGCAGAGGACAACTGTTCGCCGCAAAAGGACTCTTTGTGCTGGAGAGATATTGAGAATAATCATAAATGAAGCATGTAGCATCTCCTGACAAAAGTTATCTGCAAAATGGGGAGTTTTTAAAGTTTTCCACCATTGAGAAGGAATTAACACGGGAAATCACATGATTATATCTTTGGTTGCAATGGCACATGGTTGCCTACCACAGGTTTAAGGGTTACCAATGTAGGTTTTCTTAAGGACAGCTGTCTCATAAGGCTAATCCAGGAAACGCATCTCTATTGTCAATAACGTTTCTATTTTTTATGAACTGAGTAAAATACTTGTAGATTCAATACTTTTCTAAAAAAGTATTACAATAATTGCCATAGATCTGTCAGGCAAAATTAGAAAGAAAGACAATAATCCTTAATGGGACAAAACAAAACTTTGCTAAACTTTCCTTTTTTAATTCAGTTAAAATCGACAAAAGTCAGCCAATATATATATATATACATATATATATATATATATATATATATATATGTATGTATCTGTTGACATTTATTAATTTGATGAGCCTAGTTGATGTCCTGCCTGGTGCTTAATTAGATTAAAGAGGTGAGAGACATGTGCCTCCCCTTATGTGCGTGCTACAGTCCTGCATGAAAGATGGAACACTCACTGTATCTGGCTGTGCTAGAAGCTGCCTATACAAAAAGCATTAAGTGCTGCATAAACAAGGCCTGATGCAACAATAGCAATTGGGAATTTGGAGGGAGAACTGATGTTAAAAGTTTGGCGGCAACGTTGTGCGCGCGTTCCTCCATTCAGTCGCTAATGAGAATGATAATTTGTGGCTCCTCCGACGACCCCTACCCCCTTCAATAGCAACTTCTCCCAAGGGACCTGATGGCGCAGATCCCCGAGGGACATTCAGTCCTCTATAGGAATCCTTTTCATCGGCGAAGACGGATTCCCGCCTGTTTCTTTTTACAATACGAATTTCCTGACTAT
Organism: Cebidichthys violaceus; assembly: GCF_023349555.1. NCBI lineage: Eukaryota > Metazoa > Chordata > Actinopteri > Perciformes > Stichaeidae > Cebidichthys > Cebidichthys violaceus. The sequence continues at coordinate 7,931,984 of NW_027176816.1, forward strand.
TTTTCTAAAGTCCTATATATTGTTGGCCCGGCACCGAAGTGGAGCAGCCAAAAACGCATGATTGAGGATCCAACCAGCCCACATTTGGATAAAGGCCTAAATAACACTACTAGCAGCTGACGTCTGCATAATGTTATAACACTTCAGCCTAAATACATTTTCTGCTATGTCATTATGTGTCATTATTTGTATTATTTTTTCCATTATTATTTCCAATGCTTTGTGTTGTTACATGTATCTTAGAATGACTCTCTCTATCTCTCTTCCTACACCTGTTTCTTTTTAACTTTTGTTAAATGTCTTATAGTCTTATACTGTTGTTGCTTGTTTACCAAATTCTGCGCAAACAGAATGAATATGTGATTTATTCATCTTCCTTTGTATTTCCCAACAACAGAGCAGAAGCCGAGGCTTTAACTTGGCTTGCTAACAGCATGCAACACGTTGCCATATAAAAATAGGATGGACTCAAGTCAACTTCCAACGATCCCTCGTGTTTACACCGGACCAGGCTCGCTTCTTGGCGGCCACGCGTGTGTTCGCCTCCTCACCTCCGCAGAGCGGCTGCACGACCCGGCCTGCCAGCGGGGATTTACTGACTGGCGCTGTGCCCGGCCGCAGGCAGACTAGTTCGCTCGGTTCTCACGACCTCAGCTCCACAAAGGCATCTCTGAACTATTAACTCAGACACGAAGGCAGTAGAAGCGACCGCAGAACCCACACACGCTGCCAACTGGTGTTTCAGTATGCCTCCTTGCAGGAGAAAGCTGCTTGAGCATCACTGGCGGTGGGTTTCAGTGTGACATTTACCGACGGTGTCATCTGCAGGGCACTGGCACTCAGTGGGGAAATGAGAACGCAAACTAATAACAAGACAGTTCAACTGTTAGAGGACGATGAATATCAGGAGGTGTGCAAGTTATCGGTGCCAAAACAACAATCACATGTCGCGTAGGCCAAGTTACAGGAAATATAGTGTATTTGTTTTTATTTTGTCAACAACTTCTTACTTTTTTGTAAGAGAGTGCCAACACCTTGCCATGTGTTCATGTATCCGTTATGTGCGTATTTCCAAAATAAACTTGTTCCCAACTCTTCCTTTAACCATATACTCGTTATACAAATGCATGTTGTCTGGCGGGACATATTGAAAGTAGTTTCTGCATAACTTAAAATGTGCACCCACTTATTTTGAAGGAATTATAATTGAAGGAAACACTGAGAATGTTTATCTTGTGTTTGCTGGCGGTCAGGGCTAAGAAACACTTTTAAACCGACTTAATTTTGGCTTGTGCCCGCAATGCGCACCCACGGCGCGCCGGTGGAGTATTAAATGTTGAGGGGTTTTGAGCGGCGGTCAACAGGCTGTAACCTAATCCCAAGTCAAGGGGCCCGCTGACTGCATGTGGCTGACACACGGATAGCGCCACGCCGCCCGGCCCAGAGACACGGCACTCAGTTCCGGACCCCACTCACCAGAGAAAGATAAGTTTACACCCGGGGATAAACAGAGAGGGGGCGTTGAAAGGGAGAACTTTAATACACTGGAAAAAGTGCTTGAAGCTGAGAGGAAAAAGCACCTGGCCACTGTGGCCACGGACTGTATATAAATAAAAGGTCAATTCAAATATCAATCAATCGGTCAATTCGAGAGAGAATGCGAGTGTTTTTGAGAGGAAGTCCTAATGCAGCTTAAAATATTCTTCAACCTGCAATAAGTTTCTTTATCTTCCCCGACCTCTTCAAGTTTCCCCGCCATCAAAACAAAGTCTAACCAAGTTCCTTCGTTTCTTTATTGAGGTGTAGGCCCACTGGGAGTGGAATTGAACAATTGATACACAAAAGGAAGCGAGGATCCTTCCATATTCTCCTCTCACTCAGGCAATCTGTTAGTGACATTAACCCCTGAGCACATTTCCCAGGCTCATGAATAGGGTTTAAGACTTCTTAAAGCTCCCGCTGCATACAGGATGAGACCCCTTTCAAACTTTTAATTACCTTTATAGCAATAGAAAAATACACCCCCATTGTCCGCTGGACTATTCTCCAGCGGGCCAGATGTAAGGAGCTCCCGCCAAACTGGTGACAAGGTGACCACTTATACCTTGGTAGATTAATTGATAGTAGTTCATATTGGGAACATAATCGATAGATTTCAGCTTCAATTTGGCCTTAGCTATAACCGCTGTGAGTATGTTTAAATGTTATATTCCCTAATTTCACCTGTGCCTTTTACGCATGAAATGTGCCTTTTACGCATGGCTTCACAAACTACTGAATGACCCACAATACTCTTAAATAGTATCATGAATATGGGGATGATAGAAACAGGCTGTAGACAATACATTAATTTCTGAAAAGTAATTTATTTAAACAATGGGCCATCACCCAACTTCAGTTTTTTCTTTTCAACACAAAACAGCAAAGAATATAAAACACAGCTTTGGTATAACAATCAATAACAAATCTGTACAAAACTAAAACCTTTTCATAAAAAGTACTTCATAATAAAAAAAATCCTATAAATCTTCCACAAGTACAGCATATGTATCACCGACACCCAAATGTTGGAATCAGATAACAAATTATATATATATATATATATATATATATATATATATATATATATATATATATATATATATATATATAAAATACTTGTGCCAAGTAAGGCAACCGTTGTTCCATAAAACGAAACAATGAGAACTACTGGAGGGCATTAAGTGGTTAGAGTTACCGTCCCGTAGCGAAAAAGTCACAGGTTCAACCCCCGCAACAGTTGTCTGTGCAGTCAGTTAAATGTCTAAACTGGAAAAGTAATGCAAACTGGTTTGACATGAGTCTCTTGTCCCTTGCGCTACCAAGGCCTCCACACAGGCTCGTTGCCCTCCGAGCCGGTGCTGACTCCGACCGGACTGACCGCCTGAGACCCCACGGAGAAGGACGTCATGCCGTGGACCGGAGAAGCTGCAGTTGATGCCGAGCCTCCGTGCACCGGACTGGCGTTGATCGTAACAGGCACTCCTGCGTTTGCGTAAAGGGGGATGACGGGGGCCGTGGTGGAGGCGAAGGCCGGGTTAGGGATCAAAAACGCAAACTGTCCATCGGTTGCGGGCACAAGCTGAAACCCACCAAAGACCTTGGGGGAGATGGCCTCGGCAGGACTGAGTTTGGAGCCCATAGCGTTGAGGGGCAGAGTCGATGGGAGCTGCACGTGGAGCGGTTGAGCCAGGTGCGCCTGTTGGGACGCGGCCTGCTGCGTGTAGTTCAGGGACATCATCTGGCCCATGCAGCTGGACAGGTGGTTGAGGAGCCTCGACCTCACCTCCGTGTTCACCCCCTCGGAGGTGGACAGGAAGCGGGTGACCTCGTTCATGCACTCGTTGAATCCGGCTCTGTATTTGCTCAGGACGGTGGCATCTGCTGAGAGTGCTGCTGGGGGAGAGAGAGAGAGAGAGAGAGAGAGAGAGAGAGAGAGAGAGCAGGATATTAGAGACGCATTTGTGACTCTTTCAACAGCTTCCTAAAGCTTTCATATGTTTTTTTTAATCCACTTATTTGATTGAACTTACCGCTCATCTGTACACGCTGCAGGTTCCTCAAGTGCTTCACTGTCATTTCCAGGATATCTGCTTTCTCCAACTTGGAGTGCCTGGAGCTCTGCATAGGACAAAACAGGAAAAGTTGAGTCTGTATTCAATTGAAAACGAAATTATCTTTGGAAACAGAATGGAAGTTAAACGCATCAAGATGATCTCAACTTACATCTTTTTTAAGTGCGTCCAGGATGAGAGTCTTGAGCTGCCCAAGGCTTTCGTTTATTCTCGCTCTCCGTCGTTTTTCCATGATGGGTTTGGATGACTGCAAAGAATAAACAATTCTACATTAATTTCTTGCTCTCCATTTACACACATCAACTTGCACACTGCACGTCATGTTATAACACACGTGTTAACTGAAATACTAAGAATACATATTGTAAAGTTGTCACTTGAGAATAAAACAAAAACTTACTTTTCTATGCTCGCTGGCATTTTTCGGTTTGTCCGGTGTGTGTGTTCCGTTTGCAGGGGCACCGGCAATAGGGGATGCCGTCTGCTTTTCCATAGTGTCAGCTGGCATTGTTGACCAAACCAAGGTAAAAGCGTAAAAGAAGTAAATCCTCTTTGGAAGCTCCGGGGAAAATAAAAACGTTGGACGTATAGGTTAAGTAGCTGCAGGACATATACGGGATGCCTGGCAGTCCCACCGGTTAGTTTGCGTCACGTCGCTTGTTATCACTGAGCTGTCATCTGAGTTCGGGAGCGTGCGTTGCACCGTACGTGGTGAGTCTCCGCTTCTGCAGCCGACACACGCCGCGGCAGTACTTATAGACGGCTCGCGTGCTCCCAGTTCGTGTGAAACCCTCTCTGCATTCTTTCCCACACTCGCCTCAGCCAATAGCAGAGAGGACTCACCCATTGGGCGCGGGGCAGACTGCTGATTGGACAACACCCCCGCGGGCCGTCAGTCACGCGCTGCTCAATCAGCCCTGCAGGGACAAACAACAAAGCGGAGCGAGCAGCAGCGGCCGGGCTGTGAAGTGATAAGGGAGGGGAATGCGCTGGATGTTTGCTTCCAACTTTGCTCCGTGCACGTCAAAAATGTTATAGGCTACAGCCTGGTGTGTGCGTGTTTATAGAAGAATGTAGAGTCTGTATTGACTAAGTCACAGTGAAGCCAGTAGCCTACTTGTGTTTGTAAAGCTTAATTATTTCACTGTTTTATGGCTGCAAATAGATTCATGATTCTGACAAAATAATCAGTTAAGTGAATAGATAGGTGCGAATCGTGTAATGTGTGTATGTGTTGCAGGTGCCAATACCCAGAGTAAATCCAACACATTCATTTTTTTCTCCTATAAACTTGTATGTTCTCTTTTCTAAGTTTGAAATGTCTGCTGCGACTAATAGCAACAACGTTTATTTATTTCAAGCATAAACATTTTCTTGGCCTTGCATTGAAACAACTACGCATTATCTATTTTTAAGACTCCTCGTGCGCCTCCAAGGAGAAGACCTCGGTAATGGCACGCGAGGCGGTTTGCAGTAGCACACCGCACCAAGCCAATGGCATGCGGCATCTCTATGCAAATAAAGCAGACCGCACTCCGATTGGCTGTGTGAACAGCTCTATGTCAATCATCCCGGCGCAGAAGCCGCTCAAAGGGGAAGAGGAGGAGGAGGAAGAGAAGGGGGCACATCTGTCCGCGTGCCATTCGCGCAAAGTCTTCTGCGCGGAGCACGTGCCGAAACTTGCAGATTACAGCCTGGAGACCTGGGAGCATGATGTCGAACCTGAGAATCTGGAAACATTATATTTAAGTAGAATACAGTGATGGTAACAGCAGACTTGAATACAGTAGAATATGCTCATGTGATTCACGACCCTGGATGACATTTGGGTTGTATTAGAAATATTTTTTGGGTCGCAGGATCTCGGTTTTCTATGAAGAGGCAGTTGTTCCGTAACCCTATTGAATAATAACATTTATGGAAAGGAAAATCATTGATAAATGTCTGTATATATATATATATATATATATATATATATATATATATATATATATATATATATATATATATATATATATATAAGTAAGATACAACTAAATAATAAAAACCCAACAGTGTCAATATCAAATGTAAGGCTTTTGTTACAGTGCGTTTCACATGATGCATATTTAAGAAAATATAGTAGTTGATGCATGTGTAATTATCAAAACATAAAGATATTTCCCCAAACATTTAAGTTAATTTTCATTAGAGTTATGTGCGAGTGTTTGAAACATGGCGTGAGTGACAATGTTTGAAGGAGAAGAGCACCATCTAGCGACTGTTTTGTAAAAAGTGATCAATTTAACGTGATGGATCTCATTTAACAAAGTACATCAATACAGACATTCAAGGTCTAAGCTTTAATTAAGTAGTTTTAGATGAAGTAGCCTAATGGAATAGATGTTTAAGAATGTTTTACATGGGATGTAATGATGATCTTGTCTGTGCTTTGCAAATCATTTCCCTATTCACAGCAGTTAAAGTCCTTACAATTTTTAAAACATTTTGTAATTTCTGTTTTTTGGGGTGTTTGCTGTGGCATATAAACAAGGAAAAACGTTTTTGGGAGGAGCAAAAATCTCGTATGAGCATTGTATTGAGATGACCACAAGGTGGCACATCTGTGTCCAAATAAATGTAGAAAATTAGTAATAAACAAAAAAAATTAGCAAAATGCAAAAGCAATTTTATATAGTAATAGTACATATTGCACCTAATGTTATCATAATCTGGTGAATTGATATTTCTTCTTATATCTGACTAATGGTTATTAAGTCAGACACAAATCGAAGATCGGTCAAATGTGTTAGTTTATCCAACAGTTAAAGTTAATATATGAGAAAAGAAAAGGTCATAAAAATGAAAAAGAAACCACAGAAGGAAACTTTCGTATACACAGTATATTATTTATATTACATAATGAATATGTGCTGTCAAATCAAAGGTTTTGCAAACAACAAATGCTGCAAATATACTTGTTTTATTTATATCTATCATGCATTTACTGCATATGTGTGCAAACATTCATACATACACATACATCCTGTACTCAAACAGCAGGGTCTGCATTTGCCTTCATGTGAAATTTATGTGAATGTACAAATACACATGCTTATAAAACTACATCATCAACTATTTTACAGACATACACGCCAATACTTGCATGCCCTTTCTATTCAAGTTATATATTAAATAAAGTTTATAATGTATGTACTATATAAGTATCATTTGTAATGCAGCAAACATCGATTCTGTTACGACCATAAAAGCAGACATGATGTTTATTGTTAAGTATTAACTAACTTAAGCCAGTTTTAGAGGGTTTTTTTTGTTGCATTTTGTAAAACAGAAACAAAAACAACAACAACTTTGAAGAAATCTAATATGAAGTCTGTGTTTTTCCCAGTAATATAAAAACACTTATATGGTTATTAAGTAAAAAGAAGATAAAGTAACACATGGAGTTGCTGATTTGCTTCTGAAAACACAATGGGCCAGTTTCCGGTGACCTTTCATAAATTTGCAACCATAACACAGATGAAGCCTGAAGCCTTTATGTGAGAGAGCAGCAGATTTCCATGTTAAATCAGTGGGTGTACTGCAACAATAGGAGCATTACAAAGTCTAAGGAGGCGTAGATGTCATAGTAATCTTAAAACTGATGACAAAGTCTGTGATCCTCTTTTGGTCAGCAGTCTATTGAAACAGGTCCAAATGTAATAAAATTTTGCTAAGCCCTGCTTCAGTCCAGTCTCTAGTAGAGTATCAGTCATTGTTCACCCCCCCCCCCCCCCCCCCCCCCCCCCCCCCCCCCCCCCATGGGTGAGCTGTGCTGAGGCATGCTGGACCCTTGTTTACCCAGGATCCTGAGTCTCAAGAGCCAGCTGTGTGTGCTTGGGCTCACATCGCTTTTATTTACTTTTGGATCGGCCCAAATGATGCAGATCTAATTCTACAGAGTTCTGCACAGATTACACAACTGCTCCCCGCAGCAGTGGAGTTAATGTGATTTTGATTTTGGTGAAGCGGCACCTGCTGAACCTGATCTGAAGTGAGAACAAGTCTGACAACTCTCGGTATTATTCATCAATAATTCCCCTCTCTTCATTCCTAAGTTTCAAAGATCTCGGGCTCAGACAACAAAGAGAGCAGGAATTCCCCTTCAACTGAAAGAAACTTTTTGAGTGACTCCATCATTAGAGCACCATTAAAGCTGATGCCGACATCGCTGGGAATGTAAAATCACCACTGTGGTATAAGAGACAATCAACATTCACCACAAGAGCCAAAAGTACTTGCTTTTTGACTTAGCTTTATGAGGTGGCGGTCTGCAGGAGGAGATGAAAGGGCCAATAAGGAGGGAGAAGCTGTGTTTGCAGAGTTCAGTAGTCTGTTGTCCAGATCCGGTGAATGCTGAGCAGCTCCTTTTGAATGCTGCCTTCTTAATTTGTTGTTGTACAATGAGCCTGTGCACTTCTCCAAATCCATGTGCAGAATGCAGAAGGAGAGTCAATTATATCTGTATTAGCTGGTGTCGGCTGGACAATCCCTTTATACACACTCCGCAATCAAGTGCTAGTAGATGTGTTTACCACGATGAATCCCAGACACCAAGCAGCCACAATGCCTGTTTGGGAGGCTTTTGCCTTGTTTCAGATACTGTGGCTATTTCAAAGAAGCGAAGCAGAAAAGTGACCAATCTGGATTCATGCTAAACCTGAGAAAACTGCACTTTGGTGCATACATCTTATTAAAAAAGCTGTCAAATGTGGGTGACACACAGTGGTGGAATGCATGTACATTTACTCAAGTACTGTACTTTACTTGCGTATTTTCATAGTTACTGGTTACTTTATACTTTACTTGACTATTTTCATAGTTACTGGTTACTTTGTGGATACAAAATAGTTCAATTACCTCCACCTCTAACTACAACTGTACAATACAACTTACATATTGACGCATCATTAATAGTATTCCAATACTATAATATATTGTATTTCTTTTTAGTTCAAATAACTTTTCTTACTCAACAGTAAGGTCTAAATGCCATTTCAAAGCTCAAAATCCAGGTGGAGCAATGCTTGATTATTTATTTATTTACTCACTGATCTAAAACTAGTCAACTTTAAATATGCTAATACCTATTTTGCCTAAGTTTCTAATTCTAATGGTATCTCGGAAAATATAGGACATAACCTCAGTGTCCTCACTGGTAGCTAATAACACATATGTACTTTTACTTAAGAAACTTTTCCATTGCAGAACTTGAACTCATAATGGAGTATAGAGTGATATTACAACTCTTTCTTCAGTAAAGAATTTGAATACTTTCTCCACCACTGATGACACAAAGTAAAATCCAGATGCATGATGGCGATCAGGACACATCCATGTGATGTTCTGTTTCCACATCAGACATGACAACAGGACTTCAAAGGTCCAGTTAGTACCAGTTAGTGCTGCGAGGTTTCTGAAACAAGTAAGGCCAGAAAGCCAACACCAGCAGATCTAAGCTTCTGAGTGAAAGGCCACCTGTGGCTGCTGTATTCACCTCTCACTTTAAGTAGAGGGATTTGCAGAATACCACAAATGCAGAGTTGATGGTTCATTATGGAAACTAATTAAACTAAATATTAACAAATATTTGGGTAAAGATGTGTACTCTTTTCCTAACAGACATTGGCAAACGATCTGAAGAGATTTCGCCCTGCCAGGACGAGATATTTCACGTGCATTGTTGCTAGGGATTTCTTAAATTTTGGGAGTGGCCAGATGTATTAAAAGTTTTTTTTTACACGCATCAATTGTGCTGGTATTAAAACAGCTATTTTCCTGTTCAACTATTCTGTGTTTGATGTATTACCAGGACTGCAGGGTGCTTTAAAAGAGGTCAGAATTTAAATAAATTAATATGAATTTGGAAATATTTCTCATGGCATTACAGGGGCGGGTGTGTTCAGTCAAAGGACTTCAAAGCTGCATGTTTGCACCACAAACGTGAGGGAGAGTGGTATTTTTCATGCACTTTCACTTTATTCTTCCTTAATCTCATTACTCCCTCGGCTGTTTTCATACCTGCAAAAAAAAACCCTGAGATCAATTATATTTGCCTCACTTTTCAAGCGGCTTGTTGTCATTTTGCCATCTGCAGACCAGCATGTCCAGTACAATGTGATGTATTCACGGAGCCTCTTTGGCTTTCTGAACAGAGAGGGACCCTTTTCTCTTGCTTCTCGCCCCAATTCAGGGCTTTCTTCTCCCTTTTAAGTGGGCTGTTGATGAGGTTAGTCTAATCAGATTAAGTCAACTCACATTGGTCTCTGCAGTTTGTTTTCCTTCTAAAGGCGTCCTGACATCTCCTATACTTTTTCTTTATCCTCCTCTTTGCACTTTTCATCCAGGCTTCCACCCAAAAAAACCCTTTCAGCAGAGGTCCCAATGGACTCCTTTATAAACCACAGTTCCCCAATGATATAGGTTATTTAGAATGGGTCACTAGACTGCTATGCATGGGAAAAGGCCTTTAAAGTTGTGCAGTGACGCATTTGGACATTTCCACTGGTGTCTGTGTGAATGCAAGAGATTAGGTAAACACAAAGCACTAAATCAATTTTTGGAAATTGCTGGAACCTTTAATTTGATTCCTAAATAAATGTTTTAGGGAGGTTTTGTAAACTACAACACTAATGCAATCTACACTTTTATCTAGAAACTTGGATGAGAGTAGAGTTTTCATGGCCAACATGTTAAATAGTTTTTAAGTGGAATAAATACACTTTTATTGTTTAGATTTAACAAGATGTAAGTGTTACACACAGTGGCTAAAAAACTGTAATTACCCGGTTAAATAATCAGATCCATTTAGTTGTTTTTCTTGAAAAAATCCTTAAAAAAAATCTCTACTGTCAACTGAAAAGATTACATGTTGTTGTGACCATATTTTCCATAGTGTTGGAGAGAATATTCCGAAACAGTGGCATTAAAATATGAAAATATATGTTATGTATTATGTGGGGAGAGACTAATGTGTGTAAAATTTTACAAGATGTGAATACATTTTTTTCTTTGAGTTCATTTTGTTGTTTTGAAAGATTCATGTCCTGAACTATTCCCACACGCTGAAAAAAGTCAGATCATTCAGATGATCAAAAACAACGTAGTGACACGGATTCAACTACATTTAATTATAACTGCGTACTTCTTCAAAAATAACTTGAAATAATTAACTTTTAAACAGATTTAATAATTGGAGGAAGTCATTAAAGGAGGAAAAGTTTGGAGAGTTCTTGACCGCGTGGTGAAATCAATTAGTTTTCTTTAAATTTGATTTGATTAATACGTACAGATGCCCAGTTAAGAATAAACCCCCCACCTGTAACTGTAAAATCTCTGAAGTTCTCATCAGTGGTGTGCCGTAACTTGATTCCCCAACTAATAACAGGCTTACAAAGACAATGAGCACAATGAGTACAGAGGAGGTCTTTTCAGATGACTTCAGAGCCCCCCTTGAGAAAAGACATGGCAGCCCACTGACTGAATGGGAGCTGTAGAACCATTTCAAGCTAATGGATCTGAGAGACTGTCCACATAATTACATTACAGCATTTCAGCAGCCCTTTGAGCTCCACACTTGCAGCCTGGGCACACCACAGCACTTCATTCATATCATAGCTCCACAGTGGAATGTGCTATGACAGATATGGCCCTCTTGGGCACTTTGGAACAAGGTTGCGCTCCATGGGACTGGCAACCCCCTCATCCCTGTGCATACAAGTTCTTGGGTTTAAAACAGAGGGTGGGCACTGCGAAGACAAAGGATCAAACGTGGAGGGCAATGAAAATCTAAAAATCGACTTAGTGTCAAAGAAGTGATGTTTGAGTGCAACAATATGCATATGTTCCTGTTAACCTTAATTTGTCCTGTTCATTTTAATTCCAGGCTCAATTTACACATGACATTCAACAGATTTTACAGTTTGTTTTATAAGGTGAACATGTTTATGTTTTGTAAATGATATCATGGAGCCATAGTTTTAATAAAGACAAATGCAAGCTAACTGATATCAGGGTACATACTGTGAGTGTTTTTCATGACTTTGAAAACTACATGTATAAATATTTTTTCTTCTTCTTATGCTTTTTGAAGTTTTTCACTTCATACCAATTGTCACTGTGGTGGAAAATAATCAATATACACACAGAAAATCAGGCAGAAAATCAGCTTTTTTTCTCCTTTGGTTTAAACTGAATTTGTGTCTAATCCATTCCAGCCAAACCAAACACATGTAAAAGGAGAACAAGACTTTTCACGGCTGTGGTGAATGCTGCTGAATAAGTCAAACAGATGAACACAGAGCAGAAAAAGGCACATTTGTCGCCACATTAACATACCAACTCCTCAATCAGTTTTGATTTATAAAGAATCTCTCCAAGCCTTCACAGGCCTAAGACGGATGTTTTCTCAATTTGTTGCCAAAAGCGTAAATTCAACACAAAAGTCACAGTCTATGCCTGTGGACCAAGTGGAAAATCTCTCAAGCTAATATAACACAAAGCACCAATTTTGAGAATTCCCTCCTTGATAGCCATATTAAAAGATACCATTGATCTTTTTGTTCAATATGTTGGTTGAAGAAATGCTTTGCTCTCTAGTTTTTCTGGACAAAAAATTACTCCTTTTGTGGAGGAGCAAAATCAATGCAAATTAATCCTTTATTCGTTTCCCTGTGAATAATTCAAGTCTTTGCACTTTTGTTTGGAGCCCATAAGCTAAACAAAATCATAAGAAAAGTGGAGAATGTGAACGTTTATTGGCCAGTGGAAGAGAGAGATGACCCCACTCATCGGTGACAAAGACTCCTTTATGGCGTTGGTGTGAACCCATGACGCAAGGCTATTCCACTCTGACTGACCAGCACCACAGGAGCTCCAACATGTGCAAAAATGGTGCCCCAATAAAACAAACTCTTTTTACACCCATAATGGAGTTTAGAGATCCGAAAAAATGCTGAGGAACGAGGTGACAGGCTGCAGGCTGTGTGGCAGTCTGTCAGTCACACACAGATTTATTATCAACTTTTTTATTATCAGCTGAGGGAATGTTTCAAAAAGTGGTTAAATTCTTCCATTTAACATTAAGCCATTATATCTTTGTACATCAATTATTATTATGTATGGCTAAATTGTCTTAATTAAGGGAACTCCTCTGATTGTACACATACAAATCTGTTTGCTGAACCTCGGGAGTTGTACTGAATATTGAAAAAGTTGTATGAAGCCATTTGTGGCTCCAACTCAAAGATACATTATTACTAGCATAACACCCCTGAATCTCCAACTGAACTGTAGGCGGTTGACTTGCTTTGTAGCTTATGTAGGCACCAGGTTTTGACCGTGCAGAACTACTGAAAACTTTTTTTAATAACTTTCTTAGATATTACTTTTTAAACCTTTTGCGCTGTTGAGAGAGTGTGGAGCCAAATCATTTCATTGTCAGCAGTGATTAAAGATGTCGATGTTGACGTCTGTCCTCAGAGGCCTGTTATAGTTCCAGACTTTAACTTAACTCCTGATCTCTGGCACAGCCCTCCACTTAGCATCAGGTTGATTTAAATCTAGTCTTATAACCCAGTTTCACCAAACAGTTAAACGCCTAATACAGTTTTCTTTAATGACATAAGAACAGATTTTACCATGAAAAAGGCAGCGCTCTGCAAGACGCTGGCGGAGTGGCGATCCCTGACTCTATCCTTTATGTCACGGTTTTCTTGCTGAGGCTGAGCTCAGCACATTCCAGGGGTAAAACAAACGGCACAGACTGGCAGGACAAGTTGCTGGGATTTCATCCAGAGTAAAATGGCAGAGAAAACTATTAAGTCCGTTGGTCATTATAGATTAACCTGAATGTAGCAATGACCATCATATACAATGGTTGAACCAAGGGCCAAGGGTTTCCGGGGTTTCCATGTTTATGGTCACCTCGAACATCATCCCATCATCAAAGTCCTCTCTGAACTCAAAACAACGCCGCCCTTCCTTTCCCCTCTGATGTGGAGATTCACACACTTCACAGCGCGTACCCTCCCTTTAACTGTTATTTAGGGCCAAACATTGCAGAGGAGACGATTTGTGTCTCTGAAAACATCATGTATCAATCACATCAAAAGCCCGGGAAACAAAAGCGGAGGCTGGCAGCATCAGACAAACACTCCCATTAGTCATTGCAGTCTCTTTCACGTGTATCACATCGCGGATGAAGGAGGGGTTGTTTACTAGAGTATCTCACACTGTAAAGGCAAAGAGAACCTACCGCCTGGCCCATTCAACAAGCACAGAAACAAGAGGACTACTGTGTAGTCAATTACAATAAACACAGATCAAAGAGCACAAAATGTACTTCTGTTCCATAATGCACCATGTGGCACAACCTTTTTCTGTACAAGGCCCTCACACTCAATCTTCCCACACTCATATACAAACTCACCATTAATACGGTCTGAAACGTGTGATTTTCAGCTCTCCCTCTTGTGTTTCTCTTCCTTGTCCCATCCCCAGCCCCCTGCCTGGTGCTGACCCAGCCAGCAGACCCCCTCTGCCCCCTCCGTGGCCCCTCCAACCCTGGGAAGAAGAGGCCCATTCTGGAGCTACGACTGGGGCTCATTAGCAGAGCCCACCTGGAGGCTGGCTGGGGGCTAACAGGGGACCACGGGGGCCGAGTCCTTGATCTGTTGGCTGTGAGCAGCAGTGTGACACACAGTGGGGACAGGGCTGCTGCAGCATAGTGCGCAGCGTAGTGCACCATCAGATATACAGTATATGCTCCAACAGTCCTGAGTTGATCAAGCTTAATTTGTTTAATTGTTCCCTTAGCAAAGGCACACCTCTCTCTGTTAACCCACCAGGAGAACCCTTTCACAGATCCCTTCTCGTAAAAGTCAGACAGAAAGTTGCGTATGTGTTTGTGTTGATGGTATCACCACAGTAGAAACAGTCTGTAAAACAATTATGGTAACGAGTATCTTTGGTTGTACGCTTTCTTTGAAGTCTAGCCATCTAATGCAAATTCAATACCACATCTTTATTTTGACTAACAAATCACACCCTTGTTAGGAGGCAGTTTGCTGTGAATCGGTATTTATTCATGGGGATGATGCTGAGGCATGCTGGTGTGTCTGCGTGCAATACTCTGATGGTCTGGAGCCCCTGAGGTCAGATGTCCTGGGTTTGCGGAGACACAAAGGGATTCCCATGAAGGAATAGTGAGTCTCCTGAGTCATGTGGCTCCAGTCAAGTCGACTGCATCCAGGGAATCACGTCGCTGTTTGACATCACAGTATCCAGAACGACACCCTCTCCATTGGAATTTAGCTTTGCACTAACATAGTGAATTTTTCAAATACTTTCACATCATGTTGTTGGGAAATTAAATTCTGCTGTCTGACTGAGGATCACCTGACCTGATTTGCTGAATACATGTGCTCCTTTTAAACAATATACATAGTTGACGTTACCAGTTAAATGAAAAGAAAACAATTGCACAAATGTGAGTAGTAAAACCCACCCAACCAAAGCATGTGACAGGCTTTCTACAATGATAATAGTGTTATTTATCAAATATATTAATATTTTAATGATGTTTACACAATATCCATAAGGAATGATCTTTCAGTCTTCATTCTGATCTATTATCAGGGCCACAGAGTTATATTTGTGAAGGTTATTGATTGGTAAATGATCAGTTCTGAGCTTTTGTCCAGTTTGTCTGGACTTACAAGACATTGAACAACCACCAACATAGACACAAAATAGTTCATGATTCCACAAATTGATTTCAGGGGATTCAATTTAAACGAGAGAAATGTCATATCATCAAGGATATTGATGATTGATGATAGTCTTTAATTCTTTCCAAAAAGAAACTTCCACAAAAAGTCCCTTCAACAACACTTTTGGACAATCAAAACACACTTGGACTCAAATAGCAGACACGGGAGAATTTGTCCTCAACGATGCTTAAGATCACAGAAAACACATTAACACAAATTTTTTGAGAATACCTTCAGAATATCTCTCTCAATTAATAGGAACAATAACCTAGTCATTCTAATTATACTGTATAATATATGATTCTGCAAATATGCCTGAGAGCAAGGTGATTTTGTCCATTCATTTACCATCCATTTGCTTTGCAAAATTATTTCCATTGAGGATCGCATGCACTGACATTTACGTTGAATGAAACAGTAGGGAGGACATCATGGTTTTATTCAGCTAGTAAAAACAGCAGCTGTGGCCCTTAGGCTCGCTCCTACTTCAGATCTTTGGTCCTGAGCATGCACCGTTACAGGTGAAAGAAACCCCAGAGGGTCATCACTGGGACCTAAAGCCTGCATTAAAATGAATACGTTATATCCCATACTAGAATAAATATATGCAGATTCAGGTCATCCTGGTTGCAGAGTTAGAATATGCTTTTAGATCTGTTTGTTTAATCTTCTCTGTAAGAAGTTTTCTGTTGAATGCAAACCTTCTGAAGTAGTGCCGGGTTATAATGAGCATTTGGTTTATCAGATCAAAGAGGAAGAGTGGAATATGGACAATGGATTTGTCATGATGACTGGTAAATCTCTGTCACAGGCCACCACATCAAGGACAATTAGCATTAGCTTGACTCTCCAGGCTCATCCCTTAAGCAGGATGAAAAAAGTGACCTGCTGACTAAGGACATTCCACCTGCAGCCTGCAGTTCAAAGGGCTCCCATGATGGTCACCCTCTGCACCTCACCGCTCCACCGCCATCCAGCCACCACCTGCCCTGAGGCGAAGCTCACCCTCCTCCACACCGTGGGTGCCCCGGTGCTCCATCATCAACATATCAGCCCATTCACAACACCAACACATGGAACTGCTCTGACTGCTAGCTGAGGTGCTACCTGCCAGCTAACAGCCTCAGGTGATATTTGAATTGGCTTCGCTTGAGAATTAGCCACGCCTCTCCCCCCTCAGAGAGAAGGCACAAGGGAGGCAACATATGGCTGGCTCGGATGAATTCCCCTACTGTTTCAAAAGACTCTCAGAGGCCTTCAGGGTGATCGGAACTTCACGCTCCTCTTTACTAGATTAAGTCCAATAATCTCCCAGTAACGAGACTTTAAATCCAGAGTGGTATAACTCTGGGCCTCAGGGTTCGCTTACACACAGTGAATGCTGTTTTCCCTTTAAAACTTTATTTTATGACTACAAGTAAGAGTTAATGCTCTTCATCAACTTTCCCCTCAAGTATGAGCAAAGAGGAAGATTTGTTGAAAGAGATTCCCCAAATGTGGTGACTTGAATCTGTGTGGCATGTTAGAGGACCAAACCACTGAAGACAGAAAAAATAGTCTACATTTATGAGTTTGTGAGATTGAAGTTCCATTCCAGTTTATTCCAACTCAAGTCTGACTTTAGTAGTTTCAGCTATCATTTCTAATGGTAGTGACGACATTGTGCTCACCAAAGTAATCACTGAGATCTGATAACCAAACAAACCAAAACAATCTTTGGTTGTAAACAGCCAACAGTAAACCACTGTCGTTGGGGATAAAACTGACTGAGGTAGTAATCCCTTGTTGCAAAGGAAAGCTATATGCAGGCACAACTATCACTAAAACAGACCGGATCAATCTAAAAGTAAAGAAAAACTGTTATTTCTCAGTAGGGTCCTTTCCATAATGTGACTAAATAAAAACACTTTTAGTGGACATAAATTGTCGGTAAAGAGTTGCCCTGAGCGATTGTATTGCAGCCTGCTTGTTCAATACTGGTCCAATTTAAAAAGTTGTTGTCCCCATTAGTCACTTTGATATAAAAACTTGTGAAATAGGGTCCAGGTTGAAAAAGACAAAAGTTAAGCTTAGGCAGAATATTAGCATGCTGATGTTATCACTTAGCCCAAAACACCGCTGTGCCTCAGTGCAGCCTCACAGACCCGCTAGCAAGGCTGTAGACTTTAAGTTTTGTTTGAACAATATGAAGAATGGCCAGAACTACAAATATAACACCCAATTGTAGTTAGTTAGTCAGATTTTTTTTAAATTAGCCTGCAAAAATGGTTGTTTTACTTTACACGGATGTCTTTGCGATGTTGATGACTGCAAGTAAGAAAGGAATGTTCCTCATCAACTTTGACAGAGAAGTTTGATTGAACAGCTTGCAAGCATTTGTCACCAAACACAGATAGTATCACATGCTCTCACTGTAACAGACTGCAGAGCTCCCCTTCTACAACAGCTGCTAGTGTTTGAATCAGTCACTAATATTTCAATACTGTTTTCTTTTATCACCGTCCCTGCCTGAGCAAGCAAGCAACTTGTTCCATGATCAAGATAGAGAAGAAATAACAAAATGCAATATCATTCATAGGCAGTAAGCTGAAAACAATAAGCTCCAGAAGAAGCTTTTATGTAAGTTGTGTGTTTTTCATAACTTTTGTATGACAAACGGTGACAAAAGCAACATCTTCTCTCTTTGAGTACCTCCCATTAAAAACCGCAAGGCAAAATGGCCCCATTGTGAAAGTTATCAATCCCCAACTCATACTGACACAAGGTTAAGAAAGCCCCTGGTTACCTCTCTTGGGAATTACTGTTGAGTTCATGATGAAGCAAGGACTCCCACTGGAGTGTTGATTAGGCAGATGCCTTCAATGGGCTACAGGACTGAATGTCAGGCCCGTCTCCTGCCCTCCAGGGACTCAATTCATTCATTGACTGCAATTCATGGCCAACCTCAACACTGCCTGCGATGCTGCATCCTTTCCCCTCTAGAGTCAAAAGCCTCTTGTGATCATCAAGGTCTTGCTGGAGCTGCTTCATCGGTAGTTTACTCGTATTTTGACTTAGAGCACTGGCCTCCAACCATTTAGTCCTCTTTAGACAAAGCAAGCTCCATGTATAAGCGACGTTTAATATGAGTCCTGAGGAATAGGAATTCAAAATTTAAAACATGTGCCTACCAGCACCTCTGAACTGTCAAGACATAACTCCTGAGTTTTAGAGGTGTTGGTAAACATATGTTTGAACTTTGGACCACTTTGTCATCTAGTCCAAATCTCACTTTGATAACTTATGTAATTATGCAATACGATATGGGAAATTAGCAAGGGTGCAGTTTTGCAATTTGCACAAACTGGTCCCCCAGAAATCCGGCATGACCGGTTAACAGTGCGTTACGTGGTGGTGCCACATAATTGTGTTAAAATGACACGTCTGCACCATGGAAACAATTTAACGTTGTTTAATTCAACACAACAAAACAAACGTGACATTCAGGCAACAAAACCACTTGGTAAGGTTTAGAAAGAGCATCACAAATGTAACGTCACAATAACTAAACAACGCTTTAGGACACATACACCGGGCTTGTGTTTTAATTAAAGTCCCGTGTTTGTTTTACGTGCCAACACCACGTAATGCGCTGTTTACAGGAAGTGGTCATTTCATATATTCTGTGAGACCTGATTGGATTTGCAAAGTCATTTTCATATTAAATTATTTCAATTTGAACACACCAAAAAATGCAAGCCTTATATTTTTGTGACTATTTAAGTAACCTATCACCCCCTTAATGTGATCCAAACAGCAGGCATCTGTGGGTACACTTAAGGCAATTTTAAAAATGGCAATAAAAAGTGCCACAAATAAGCAGGAGGTTATGCCAGACTTGTCTTTGTGGTTATATTGATAGTTGTTGTACTGAAGTACCTCAGAAGCTGGATGTGTCATTGGTTCTGTCTCTGCATCAGGTCAAAATGAGTATGCTTTGGTTCTGCACTGAAACCCTACTGAGGACAATGACATTCCACTCTGGAGACAACCAAAACCTCCTCACCAGGAAAAGGGACCAAAACAAGGTTTCTCTGCTTGACGGTGTCTCTTCCGACCTTATGCCAGACAGCCGACTGGAAATGCCAGGAATGCTAGACTGCTGCTCGATAGGAGACCATGTTCCACTTATTGGCTACTGGTGGGCAGAGCCACGGGGACAATGTCCAAGATGAGTTCCCACACAATAGGAACACAACATTTATGACTCTTCGGCAACAGGAAAAATTAAAGGTTCACACTCACGGCTCTCGTACTCCCACTGACACACTGGGAGAGATGCTCCTCTGTGCAGACACCCCTCACATTTTTGGGCTGTGTCTGAAAGGCGGAAGAAAAGGTCTCCCCTGAATCCAACCAGGCTGTCCCATTTGGGGTGATTTAAATGGCCTGTTATTACCTTTTTCAGCCATTGTCTCTCTACTGGTATGATGCATTTAATTATTAGTTTCACCAGCACTCATTAGACAGGAGCTAGCAGAATCCAGGCTTGGTATTTCACTGGCACGTTAAAATAACTAGTGATAACCCAGGCAACCAAAGTGAGAAATTCACTTACTTAAATCTCCTAAGTTGAAAGGAAAGATATAATAAGAGGGATCATCTGTGTTTTAGCCCTGCTATGCAGTAATTATAGTTTACCAAAAAAAATATTTCAATAATTGACAGCTAGAGATCAGAGTGAAACTCAGATATATGATAGCAAATAATTTGACTTAACTGAACAATAGTGGTAAAGGTGCACTCAAGTTACTTACCCAAACATATAGTCACGTGAAAAGTTATTTGCATTTGTTATTTGTTATTTGCATTTGTTTGTTAGGATGTAAATGTACATCAAGACTAAACAGTCATTAATAGTCTATTGTATGTAGTAATATGTATGCATCATTTCTGTAAGTTATCTAGTGTTTACCCACTTACTGAATGTTTCTTATGCAACATCTTATTTTGCAAAAACTGTAGTAACAGTAACAGTTGTTGACCCCCTTACAGTCCATTTGGGTTTTACTTTATCTTTAATTCCTCGCATGTTTTGAGGGTTCAAAACATTCATCTTTGTCTTGGGACTGATTAACATCACTCAGTTTACAGTTAAATGCAAATGAGTTGTAATGTAAATATACTGAGAATCATGCATCAACTATGCAAAAGTCTGGCACCTGAAATAAACAATATTTACAACACAAGCTAGAGACAATTTTAAACATCATATACAATATATTGTATGTAAATGCTATTGGATACGGTTTCATTATTTGATTATAGTTTATGTGGCATCATTCAACCTGCAGCTCTGTGTCGAGACTGTGGTTGAGACTAACGCACTCATGTGACCTTATAGCCTTCAGACCTGGAGTGCCACCTACTGGTTCCTCATCAGAAAAGCATGCAGGGAAAACTGAGTTGTTCAGATGCAGAGTTTAAAATACATTTTAAGCTATCAGGTATAAGAAACCAGGTTTCTTTTGTGTTTCGTTTTATCCTTTAGTTTCTGGTAAAGATATGCAATTTTACAATATGCATTTGTTTGTAATGTTGATTAAATATATTTGTATGCACACTATATCATTCTTTTAATTGAGAATTTCAGTTCTGAATGCTCCTTTTTTTGTTCAATAAGAAGGTGTGTAATTAGTTGCACCTATTAGTAGAAGCCTCTTTTGATGCTCATTACACATTCATACTGCCAATTAGGAGCATGGACATACCAAAACCTTTTCACGAGTCTCCCATTTCCTCCCTGATATCCATTGTACTCTTTAGCTGGTCCACTGCTATTTGAACCCTCATATCCAGACCTTTCCCAATTAGACCCACCTTCCTCTCTGAGGTTTACTTTCTCCAAGACGAGGAAGAAAACAGAGTCCTTTAACAAGTGGGCCCCACTCTCTTGTTCACATGGGGAAGTTTACCCACATCTGTCTCAGCACCTAACCTCTGGAAGAGAGGGGGTCAGTACCAAGGCCAGAGGTCAGCACTTGTCCCATTGTGAGCAAGAACCAACATGAACCCCAATCGAACACTGCGGTCAGCGGGAAACAGTGCCCGGTTGGTTTTTAGGGCCACGGATGTGTGAACTGAACAGGAGCTGCGCTTTGAGGCAGCTTGCCGCACGGAAGCGTTTGAAAGGGACTCTTACGGTTACTTAATTAAGTACAGAACAAATAGTTGTCCTGCTTTGTTGCTTCTTTTCTGCATCATCAATGGCATGGACATAAATAGAAAACAAAGCTGTGGTTTAAGAATTTGCAGGTGTGCATGGATGCGTGTGAAACTATTGGAGGGAGTACTTCCATGCAACAAAAAAAAAATGAAGTTTATGTGGCACTCAAGGGGGAGGTCTGTGTGAGAACAGATCTAGTTAGGAGCGTCACAACAGATCTGACAAAACAGGCGACCAGGTCAGGCCAGACTTGCTGCTGTGACCGCGCAGTATTCAACCAAACAATAAAAAAACAGCAGTCTTGCTCCCTCTCCCTGTTTCTCCCTCATTCTCTTGCTCCATTTCTTTCTCTCTTATCAGCAAGCTACCATCCATAATTGACCTGATTCCCAGATTTCTGTTCCTCTGACCACCCTTGCGGGAGCATAAAAGTGGGCAGCATAGGTGGCAGAGGACCGCCTGGCTGAAGAAAAAAGGATGTAAAAGAAAGTATTCATCTAACGTCTTGAAAGAAAAAGGAAAATCAGCATAAAGGCCGTGCTCCCCTACCACACATTCACTCTCTCACGCACACATACACACACACTCCATCTCCGTGCGGGCCCTTCTCCCACTCCCGTCTGCATCCAAATCTTGATTAACCTCCTCTCCCACTCCCCCTTTCCCACCCACTCACATTCACACATACACATGGACACAAAGTGCCTCGGAGGCCCCCTGACAGATGGGGAGAGGGGTTTCGGGGGGTTCCTCTGAACAAATGGCACCCTGGTTTAGTGTGGTGTTGTCAGGGTTTGAATTGATCCCCGGGACTACAGAGGTTTCTCTCTGCCAGTGTGTCACAATGGCAACAAGTGTGTAGAGCTGGGAGCAAGCTTGTACAGGCATGGGACCCATACCTCATGAATGATAGCTTAGCAAATGGCCCTCCTTTCACTGGCTTTCATTGTAGGGCCATCTCTCGTTTTCTTTCATACCCTACTCAAAAAACTTGCCCAGCTTTGTTAGTTTTATTGGGTTTGATTGGTTTGAGATTCTGAAACGTGTTGGTTTTTGTGTGATTTTGTATGTGTGCACTTTGGAGGTGGCCAAGGGAGTGTGTGTTTGTGTGTGAGTGTGTGTGTGGTGGTGTTTGGGGGGGGGGGACTATTTTTGTACATTTTTGCTTGTTAAATTGATGGGAGCTGTGGTCTCACGGTATGGTCTGTGGAATGATGTAAAGCTATCTGTCATTGGCCAAAGCCAGTGAATGTGATTCAGTTTGATATGAATAGCACTTCCTGGGAGGTCGTGAGATAAACACCATGTGGGCAATTTTCACAGCTTTCCATAAATTCATCTTGATACACAGCAATGAATCGTTCACGCAGTTATAACGGCTATATATCCTCTCTTGTCAACTCAGATGCTCTAAGTCTTCCTAAAACTGCGTCACTGCTGCAAGTGACATCCTGTTTGTTCAGAAAAGGCATAAAATCCCCTGCCTTTCCTCTTGGGCCCTGAGTTTGAAAGTCATATACTTGTCTAATATGGTCATGTATATCAGCATAATGAGCCTGTCTCATCCAGAAGATAAAGCCGGCTGAAAGTCCACTGCGACCCCTCAGCTGACCCCGGGCAGCACTTTACAGGCTTAGGAACAATCATCCTATTGGTAGATAACAACAGCATCGTCCCTCCAGGCTCATTTCATCCTTGTCCCTCCTCCTCCGTCTGGTTAATGTTTCACTAGTCCTCTGTTTTTTGCTCCTCGGCCTGCAAGAGAGGGGGAGAAGGAAAAGGAGGCTTGGTTAATCACAAAAGGAAAACAGAAGGAGATCGATTGATTGGTAAACAAACAGGCTGGATAGGCAGAGCAGAAGGGACCCATGAGCCGAGCTTCCTTATCTTCCAAATGTGACATCTCCATCCATCATACCTCATTATCACAGCCGTATCAAGAGGTGTTGACGGGGCTGATTACCTGCCTGCCATCAAATCTCGAGATGTTAAAAAAGTTTTTGGTTCAGGGACTCACAAGAGACAGATTACAAAAAAACAGAGAAGAAGCCAATATATCTTGACCCTTAGTCTCTAATATGGATCAGGCTCCAAAACACTGGATCTTATAATGCAACTAGATAACATATTTAATGGTCACTACTTTCAAACTGCAGACCTCTTGTTTAAATGCAGGCTTTCTGTTGAAAGTGTAAGTCTTGGGCCCAAGATAACCCTGATGACATCTTCAGTGTTGTTTTGTTAAACTCTGGAAAGCTAAATAGTAGTCATGGTCAGCTTTATGCATACAATTGGTGTGTTGCTTTAATGTCTTGCTCAAGGATCCAGTAACTTATTTTTAGACTTTAGTTACATGATAGCAGGTGTTTTATGTGTTCTAGGTAAACCACGACAATGTGAAGCCCTGTTCAACATGTTAGACTGAGTCTAAAAATGACATCTGTTTTTTTGCTGCTAGATGCCAGTCATATGTATTCATAAATACTGCATGATAAAAGTGTCTATAATTAGCATTTGTCAATTGCCAAATCAGTAAAAGTAGTTTTTGATTGATAAATCAACAGCTGCCTGTCACATCCTGTCTTGAAGAAAATGAATTGTCAATGTCTTCACTTCATCAAACTCTTGGATGGATTACAAACTTGATCCTGAATGTGCAAAAAGCAACATTCAGTAGAGTATGAACAAATAGCTCTGAAACTGGTAGAGTTTGCATGCATTTTGACTGGGGAAAATAATTCATGAGATCTTTGCTATCTCTTTTCAGGTGAGCGGAAAGAAAATCCCCGCCTTGTAACTGTTTAAGAAGTTGGCCACACCCCAGGCTATGGTCTGGTTCAAAGAGCAAAGGTACACATCTCATACATACCTTGGTGTCAGGACGATGTGCTCCCTGGCTTTTGTGTCGTCCACTCTGCATAGCAATGGAAAGCACATTGCAATATGTTTGAATTGTTGAGATGGTGGGGCAAGCGTGTATTGTTGAAGAGGCAAGGTCTGCATATTAAGAAAACACGGAGGTAGAACAGGCAACTGAAAAGGTCTTTGAATGAGAATCAATTAATTTTCATTTACTTCTATTAGCACTGGGCACAGATTTGCATCTGTGAACCCATTGCCAAACTGGCAGTGGCCTTTTTAGTTGAGGGAGAGGGCCACATTAAGCTAATGATGGGGGGCAGAGGGAGAGACAAAGGGCTGTATGTGTGGTAGGGGAGGCCTGGCCGTCCTCTTCTCTCATTAGCACCACAGTGCCTTGCACTGCTGTCACACAGCGAGCCCTCACAGGCTGATCATTAACCACTAGCTGGGATGTGAAAAATACTCTCACAATTAAAAAAAAATCGTATTCTCAGCTATCGCGCTTACTTACTTTGATCAGACCGTGGTATGAAATGCCGTATATAGAAGCTTAAATACAGATGACAGAAGCTCTGTTATGTTGGAATAGCTTCATCTTAAACATGACCAAGTGTGGATTATAAAAAGGAATATTACATCAACTTTACCCATTATCTCCAGCCATTCTCATTGCCAGGGCGGCAAAGCTGTCAAGCTGATACCGATGCACCAAGGCACCCTTTAGCATCCATATGAGACACATTACTTTCGAGTTCTTTAGAAGGGATGTTTGTGACATGTTTGTGACACTTTGTTTATATAGTTATTTTAAGCCCAACCATGTTTTTCCTTAATCTTACTAATTGGTTTTGTTTGAATTCACAACTTCACTGTGTGTTCACTGTGACTGTGAGCTATGCTACCCTGTGCCTTAGAAAGTGATGCCAAGTCAGAATGAAAATGTATTGTCATCACTGCCAGATGCCCCTGAGCAAAGCACTAAGCCCCCAGAGATACACAAAAAGGCTAATTTCCACTGCAATGACAGTAAACATCGCTTTCTACATGTCGCTCCTTAATCTCCCCTTGGTGTACAATTAATTTGAGATATCGTGTCCACAAAGGCCATAGCGTATGATTCACATCATTTTCATACCCAACCAAACCATGTAACCCCTCATGCCCTGTATGGAAGGATCTGCATTTAAATTATATAACTTCTCAGTTTCTCCTGTCCTTTTATTAGTGCTGCTTTGAAGACATAAGACAAAATTGCAGACCTGTTAGTCAAAGGACAACGTTTTACAGAAAGTGTTTTCTGTGGCTTCTTCAGTTTCGCCACTAGTTCAGTGATACATTCCAAGATGACAAATCTACTGATTAAACCTACCTAACGCTGTGACTGCCTAATTTACAGCTTTGAGAGTGTGTAACTGAAGCTGCAGGATGAAAACATGGTAAGAGAATATCACCCAGACTGCACATGTGCAGTCGCATACCTAATGTCTGAAATGTGGGTTTACATGCCCTGTTTTTCATTGTGGGAAATGGCTGTATAGTCTGTGGAGGAGGATCAAATTAAAATGGAATTTGACATGAGGGTCTTGTTGTCTTATTGCAGTCCTAGGATGTAGAGCCTTGTCTCCACATGTAGGGAGGAACCCAGACAGTATGAAATGGAGCGGAAGGTATGAGCAGAGAAGAGGATGAAAGAGAAAACAGGAGAAGGGAGCAGACAGGGTCACAGATGTGACATTACACTAACAATAGAAGTGGTGGGGGTAAAAGTGTGCAGACATCCCATCTTGGGCAAAGCTGTCTCCCAGCTGTTTGGTTCACCTGTCTATTAAAAGGGAACATATTTCTTGTTGGCTACAGAAGGAGAGACGGGTTTATTGTGCCTACAAGGGGCGGACCTTTAAAGTGGATTGATTATGAGACAAGGGCTGATAAATCACTTGACCTGTTGTTTTGGGAGGACTGACTCTCCACAAGCATGTTGATAGGGCAGAACAGATATGAATACGATTTGTAAGCTCATCATTAGAGCAGGTCATTCATGAGCAAATTGTCATATCAAGAAGAAATTAATGGGTTATGTCTCATATTTTCGATAGAGCTCTTTCGGGGAAGTTTTGTGTAATTGAGGACCACATGGAGGCTTTACATTAAAGCCCAGACTGATATTGATGTGACCCCCAGCCCTTTCCTGTACTCAGGCAGCCCCATTCTAAAACAAAGCGCACATGACAAGAGGAGAGGGGAGAAATCAGATGGCTTAATTGTTCCTTGACAATTAGACCATCACTCAAGCGAACATTGAGCAACCCAGCAAAAGTAGCAAAGGGAAGAGGCAGCTGAAGAAAGGGATGAAAGAGGAGGGCACTAAAACACCCACTGAGTGAGAGGGAGTGAGAGGGAAAGAGGGAGAGGGCCCTGCTATTGAGGGTCCGACAGGGCAAAAGGAGCAGAGAGCAGCTTACAATACTGTACAGCGCTGTTCTGCACCATTAAGCGGCATGGAGGGCAGGGCTGGGACAATAGGCTTCTGTCCCAGAGGAGAAGGCCAGCAGCTCCAGAGGAGTCCTCCTTTTCAGCCCATATGGTTGTGGCCGCCTCACAGGATGCTCCTCTCGCTGCGGCCGCATGCTCAGCATCTGGACACACGGGGTCCACCGTCTCTCCACCGTGAACACTGCAGCATTAGGGAGGGCAACAGGGTCTCCCTGGTAACACTGCAGTGATATGCAAGGATTCCGGGCAGCACTCAAGAGATTAAGGAAAGGAAGTACTTCTGGACAGAGTGAAATCCCAATTTTGTTGGATTTAGAGTCCCACCAGGAATGAAAAAACTGGGACCAGAATTAACCCCATGTGCATAACGAGCTTAGGTTATTCAAAGAAGCTCACCAATGCATTGATTAAAACCTTTGTAGAAAATCTTTTTCTATTGTGCTGAAAAAAATAACACAGTGATATTTAACCATCCTGTTATGTTCGTTTATGTTTAATCATCCAAAAGTGGTCAGAAACCAAAAAATCCTAATAAATATAGTTTGTACCTCATCACCAACTCCATTACTAACAATTCAATCAGTATTTAGTGAAATGGAGTTATTCACCCCTCCATAGATCATAGTTCAATTAGGATAACTCACTCGTTTTCATGAAAAATACATGTTCAAACTATTTTGTAGGTACTTTGGAAAAACCTAGATATAAATTGCATTAGTCTACCATAACATGTATTTATTTATAAATGTTTTGTACATTTTGGAGTTTATAAAAGGTTCTGGTCAAAGTAGTATCTGCATTTCTCGCACAGGTGGGGTAGTGAGAAAGAGTGTGTGTGTGTGTGTGTGTGTGTGTGTGTGTGTGTGTGTGTGTGTGTGTGTGTGTGTGTGTGTGTGTGTGTGTGTGTGTGTGTGTGTGTGTGTGAGAAATGGGGTGAAACATGGTGGGAGGGAGTAAGAAATACTTTATCTCACGTTTTCAAAGAAAGAAATGGTCTAAACTTGACACTTCTGACCCCTTATAGCCTCCATTTTCACTGCCGGGTCAAATTGACCCGAACATCATCTCTGTTATAGAAACCTGCAGGGGGTGGTTGCAAATGCATGATATATATATATATATATATATATTTTAAATGTTGATTACACTAATTAAGGCAAGCAGAATAAGTTTCATACAGAAAAAGTACTTCAAAATATTTTTTCTAGATTTTCAAACTTTGAAACAGGTCAATTTGACCCGGAACATAACAGGAGGGTTAAGCAATAACGTTCCTAACTAACCAACCAGTATTAGCCTGTACACCATTCAAGATTTGAGTTTTTATCCAATTGTATATTTGCACATTGTTACACAGCATTGCACAGTCTACCATAAACACAAAAATGATCAATGTCAGCATTATAGAAAAGAATTAGAAATATCATATATATATAGAGCCTCAAAGAGGTTAGTGATTTAACTTTTGGTGATTTTACAAGAGCTTTTGTCCAAGCTTTTTTTTTAAACAAATGTCCAAATTCTTCTAAACACAAGCAGATGCATGTCTAAACCATTTACATTACTTTAGCTAGTGTATTTTCCTCCAAGCTCAGAGCAACTGTGACAGTCTCCTTTGGACCAGTGACAAAGAGCTGTCAGAGTGATGGATTATGAAGCTGCTGCCTGAATTTCAAACAAGGGACTTGCCTTAACTCTCGTCCATCCTTAAACAGACCCACAAACCCCCCAAAAGAGAAAAAAATATAAGCCGTGCAACCAAGAGAGAAAAGAAGTTGGGGGTGAGCCTCGAGAAGAAGAATCTTAACAAGTGTTTACCCTCTTTCTGTTGCCAAGCTGTGGAGCAATAACCTACCGTAGCGAAAGGCAGTGCCTGATCCAGGAAGAAAGGCCTCAGCCAGCGGGGTCAGGGGTCACTAACTCTGCCATTGTCTCTGACAGGGCAAGCACACTCCAGCTTTTCTCCGGCTTTCAAAGGCCTGTGATGGGGGTGGAAAGATAGGCCTGAAAACACTGGGTCAGGACCAGGGGCTTTATAATAGTCGGGGAAGAAAGATTTGGACCCCAAAGGTTAAATGAAGAGCGAAAGGGCCCTTCTGTCCAATTACCGAGGGACAAATGCTCTCTGTGACCCACCGGGGTCAGAGTTCAGTCGAGCCATTGGTAGCGGCACACTCTGGCTTTTTGTGGCTCAGATGAGATGAACCTCCGCTGTGTTTATCTAAGTGACACCCTGACCAATAGTAAAAGTATAAATAATGTGAGGACTTTCGTGCTGCCACTTAGCAGAATTAATTTATAGACCAGGGCTGTGGCAGGTCAAGCTTTTGACTTGGAGCAATTAATGAAAAGAGTATTCATATTGTTGTTCAGAGGCTAAATGAGTAAAATCAGCAAAGGATATATAGTAAAATAATAAATAAAAAGTGTTGTTTTGGTGAGTTCTAATATATTCTAGTCATGGAAAATAGAAGTTGTGCAAAGTTATGCGTTGATGAATGAAAGACACCGCCAACTCCCCCTTCCCAGAGCTTTCAGCAAAGTCGGTCAGTAGTTCTACTAATCATGTGCCCATCTCAGTCTCAGGCGGCACTTGTGGTGTTAATACCTGCTGATACAAAGGCCCAGTGGAGCGGCATGGTGAGGGTGTCCCATATCCGGAGATGGCTGGATTAGACTGTTCC
This sequence comes from Cebidichthys violaceus, assembly GCF_023349555.1. Lineage (NCBI taxonomy): Eukaryota > Metazoa > Chordata > Actinopteri > Perciformes > Stichaeidae > Cebidichthys > Cebidichthys violaceus. The sequence continues at coordinate 7,961,652 of NW_027176816.1, forward strand.
TGAACCACTTCCTCCTGAGCCCATGGGCCGCCAGGGATTATGTCAGAGAATTTAATCATCTGCACTTGTTAGGTTAACAAGCAAAGTACAATCATATTACAAGTTTCAGCCAAAGTCCTTTCTTTTTTCAGGCACTTGCACAGCAGCAAATTCAGACCTTAATTCACAGTATTACACTTTTTGTATCCCGCCTGTTTATAAATTGTTCACCTGAAAACAATATTTTTAACCCAGTATTTTTAAGGGTGGCTTGCAAGAGACACAAATTTCAGCTGAACATCTCAATCATAATTAAGTGTATCTTTACTACTATCTAAAAAGCTACTTTGCATTAATTCTGCCATTATTTTGATAAAAAACTATTAGTTACTTAAGAACTTCCCCTTCGCCTTACTCCTCCTGCAAGACGGTGCCTGGAGAAAAGAAAGCAGCCTTAAATAGTCCAAACATTCCAGCAAACTCCACCACTACAAGTGTGGCTGGACCCTTTAAAGATTACATACAGGACATTCACTTAAAACAAAATTGAATCCTGTGTTCATACAAATCCCAGTAAACCCAGGCAGCATTGAATCACAGCCAGGTCCCCACTACAAAATCTCTCAGAAAATCCAGAAATGAACCTGAGAACAATCCATCAAAGCCTTGAGATGCGGCCGCCTGGAACACACTGAGCGCTATGAAAGCTTTAAATCTCTTCCTCTGCCGAATCCATTTAGCATGGTTCTGCCACACTCCACCGGGGGGGGTGCCTTGGGCTGGATACCAGGCGTGGTACCACTGGGATAAATTATGCATGTTTGTGTGTGTGTGTATATCTTTGCTTGTGTTTTGTGTGTGTCTGAACGTAAGTCTGTTCTGTGGATGTAGAGGATTTTCCTCTCTCTTGGACTCCTCTCTGCAGGTCCTCTCCGTCCTTCATGAGCTAGCATAAGCCTGTTGGACACACATCGAAGGGGTGAAGGGGAGTCACTGGGAGCGAGCCAGGCTCCCAGGGTTTTACAGGCCTTTAGAAGGAGCAGGATGACCTTTAATCAGGGATCAGGAGTCCAGGCTGCAGCTGCAGGCCCACAGGAACCCTGATTATGCCGGAGCCCCCAGGTCACACTCCCAGCTGGCCGCTACCTTGAGCCAGGACACTGAGGCGGCCTTAGGCAGGATGAAGCACTCAGTGCAGGCATGAGGTGTACATTTATGATGGAGTTTTAACATTAATCTGCAAGATCTTCATCCACACAGTCCACGGACACAAGTTCTGATCTGCCAGAGATCTGAGTCTCAAAAATCAGATCAAGAGCGATAAATCAAATGTTCTGGCTATGATTTCATGAATAACTTTTGGGTGAACTTACTTTCATTGTTATCATGACTGAAGGTGGTGCCAAGACGGTTGGATGTGTTGGACCGATGAGACGTCACAATGAAGGAATGTGGTGCTCAAAGCTCCACAATTTCAGGGTCAAGATATTTTCCAGACAAATCAGCCAGCACTGAATTCAGAAACACTTGGGGTGAGCACTCACACATTTAGTTTTTGCACTTTTCTTTGATCAAATTATTTATCAATAGGTACACCAGAGATTATTACACTTCCATAGCGTTAAGGGACTCACAGATGACAGATTTTTTAAAGGAATGGTCAAAATCGAAGCAGCAAAGGACCTTATTTCCTTTTAGTCCCCAGCATGGGTGAAGCTCCAAAAAATGCATCCTCCCTAAAATGGCTCAATAGCATCTCTCACTAATCCTACAGTTCATCTGAAATGCCCACCTCTTATATGGTGAATTTTATAAACTCCCTCCAGAGTCACAGAGGGCATTATTAAACTTTCACCGGATAAATATATACTGCTCCTCTTAACCACAGACTCTACGTATATAAGGAAGTGGACGTAGTCATTTTGAACGGTTCTGAATCCACGAGTTTGCATTTGGGCCCTCGCCATCTTGGTTTTCACCTCGTCGTGATTTTGGTTTTTTTGCAACCAGAAGGGACATGGGAGGGTGGAGCTTAAGTTCAACCTAATTATTAATTAATTAAAATTAAAATAATTATCTTCCATGAGCAGAAAACACACTGTGAAAGGGTTTAAAATGACAACAGATTGGTAAACATTGTGGTAGCAACCTGTCAATCACAAGTTAGCCACGCCCTAAAGCATACCCTGCTTTGCCATCTATTTTTACAAATGGGACCATAATTTACAAATTGAACATCATGCTGTAATGTGGAATACTTTAAGCTAGTGATTAAGACTATGAACTCATGTTTACTGAGGTAAAATCAAGTGAGAAAAAGGGTCAGGAGCCGGAAGTTGCTGTGTCCTGTTTGGGGTTGCAGAACCCTGTCTAAGAGGGTGTTTGCTGTTAAGTTAGTAACAGACCATGCAAGATGAAAATGTGTGTTCATATGTGTGTTCACCATTGATCTTTGTTCCTGACTGGTTGGCCCCTGAAACATTGTTCATTTGGAGAAGATTGTGAGTTGTGAGTCAGCCCTGACATTCTTTTCTCTTACAAATTTTTGCAATTCTTTTCTTTTTTATCTAATAGAGATAAAAAAGATTTTAAAAGTTGACACCAACTTGCTCTTTCTGTGCCAAGCAGCTTTAACCAGACCCTGCCCACCACACACACACACACACACACACACACACACACACACACACACACACTTCTGCTATCTAGGGGAATGACACCCCCTCCTCTCGCCCTCTTCTCATCACCCTCCCCAAGAATTAGCCCCCTACCCCCACCTCTCTACGCACTACCATCCCCTCTTGGCCTATTATCATATTTGATCCACAACTACCCCTCCTTTACTTATTTCACCCTCCCACATGCACCACCAGCAAGGCATGCCCCCTTTTCTTTGGCCACTCTCAGGGAGAAGAAGAGGAGGATGAAGAGGCAGGGGCTTTCATGGGGAACAATCTGCCAGGGAGATGAAGAATGAGCGGGCACTCAATTAAGGGCTGCCCATTGAGCCTGCGGAGTGAGCCTGAATGTGGGCCCCTCCAAAGGAATGGAGTCCCATGAATAGATTGTGGGCCTTCATGAAATATTAAAGAGCGGACGGATTTCCCACAATATTTGTACACCTCCCTTTGTGGGGATTTCTCCCTCCATTGAGCCTGAAACTGTTAACACATCCGCTCTGAAGCACGGCCCGCAGACTGTGCTAAAGAGCCCCACGGTCCAAGCATCAAACGCACCCCACCCTCACCTCTCCCTCTCCCTGTTGCTCTGTCTGTCTCTTTCTCTTTGTCTTTCTCTCCCTATCTCTCCCTCCTTCCCTTGCTCTCTCTGTCTTCTTGCCCGTGAGGGGATTACAGCAGTTTTAATGACCACCTGTCCTTGCTCCGGCACTGTATTGTACCATGCCAGGCCAAGCAGCAAGCATCCGCGTGGTATTAAAGGGTCATATTGCTAACTGGTGACCCTTGTCTCCACCAACACAAGCCTGACAGTCAAAGCCACCCAGACAGGTAACGAACACAATCACCACAACCCTTTGTGTGATGAAAACAAAGATGCAGAACAATGAACAAACGTGGCTTCTGCTTGCCTAATAAACAGCATATATATATCATTATTCTGAATAGCAACTAAAGTAAAAGTTAACAAGTGCTTCCTCCCACAAAACCATCTTGTTACTCTTCCCTTTTAATCTCTGCTCTCTCTCTCTCTCTCTCTCTCTCTCTCTCTCTCTCTCTCTCTCTCTCTCTCTCTCTCTCAAGGTACCCATTACCTTGTCTGCTAATTATTTCTTCAAAAATTCATATTGAAAATCAAGTGTACGAACACATTTCTTATTTTCTATCATTTGGATAGACTCATCGTAACTTATAGATTTCAGTCTTAAAGGATTCAAAAATGGGTGACAAGAACTTGACTTTATGGATGTGAAATTTTCCCAGTAAAATTAATAAATTGACATTGGAATTTTGTTTTGTTTTGTTATCATAGTATATTATTGCATATATTAGATTTGTTATCGAGAAACACAAATCTTGAGACATAAATATTGGGGCGATGAATATTATGTACAATTTTATAATTGAATTATTTCAATTTGTTGGGGATAACACATTTTTCTAATACCTGTAACAATTGCCTCTCAAAGTGGCATTTCATTGGCTCTCTCCCTCTATCTTTTTCATACACACACACACACACACACACACACACACACACACACACACACACACACACACACACACACACACACACACACACATACACACTGGGATCAGGTTGAGTGGAGTTGTATAGGGTGTGAGGGCTATGTGGTTAAGTAGGTGGTTAAAGCTCCCATTAGCATCAGAATGGCCACATATTCCAGCCATGAGTCAACATTAGTTCATGTCAGAATTGAGGGGTCGAGGACGGGCCAAAAATGAAAGTTGTTGCCGCAACCAGCAAGTGTACTTAGTTCACAGTTTGATTCACAGGGTTTAGATGATTTGTAAATGAGTGATGTGTAAATAAAAGAGCTCAGTTTACGGGTTGGTCCTGTGGCCTCTCAGGGGTTGTATCAGTGATGGTTACATAATTTCCATTTAAGTGAATATGAACCTGTATGTATAATTTCTTATTTAGCACAAATATTACTGATATTTGAATTAAAGTTTCACTGACAATGATTCAGCGGGCAATTTTTCCCAAATCACATACTGTGCTGTATTCTTCTGCATCTGCTTGCACCTATTTAAGACCATAATAAAGTTATATTGAGCAAGATATTGAAATGAAAGCTATTATTTTTCTATTTCTATTTCTATATGAAATCATGAGGCCCATATATGGATACAGCTTTGAGCAGAAAAATGCTCAAATGCTGTGTCATTTAAAGTTCAGCAGAGACCTGAAAACTTTGTTGTTCACTTGACTGAAGCGCTCTTTTCTCCAGAAATCTTTACACTGTCATGTACTGGAACCACCTGTTCCACAACCCTGTGCATACGGTATATAGTTGCCCAGCTTACATTGTGTACAATAGCTACATATTTAAGATTTCTTATATACGTTTAGCTTGTAGTCTTTCTTTTGCTGTATGGCTGTGTCTGTACTGCCCTATAAATGTTACCTCTGCACCGTGTTTAAGTTACCATGTTTAAGTTAAGCTACTGGGGTCACCTTCCTTGTACGTGTCCAATTTAGCTGGTATTAATTCTGAATTGGCTCATAAAGACTTGCACCTGGATCTAAAAACAGCTCTGATAGGCTACATTTCCCTGTAGTGGAGCATTACATAATTCGTAAATATTTGGAAACATTTGGATTTTAATTTAAATAACCTTTTATAGATTTGACCACTTCTTGTTCATACAAATTGTATGTGTTGGGTCAGTGGGGTTGAAGACACTCAAACAATACTGTGCTGTCAACAATATACCTCCGTGCTACTGAACAATAATCATGGTTTACTCTATAATGGTGATACACAAACATATATTTTCCATGTAAACCGTTGGCAGTGTCCTGGACAGTAACAGGAAATTATATTTCTTTAATGTTTTGAGCACCATAAACAAAATTCCCCTCAACTTCTATAGGTCTTGCTCCCAGAAGTTTGACAGGTCACATTAGGAAAAGCGCAGGTGTAAAAAATAAAGTTAATATTGGTTGAATTTCATTCAGCTGCTTCCTTGTTGGCTAATTGTCATGGCCTACTGAGACAATAGAACAGAGCCATTGTTATTGTTATTAGCAAAAACCTGTGCTTTTCCTAAGATGACAAGTAAAAATGCTGTGAAAAGGGCCTGTAATAAGTAATATTAAGGTAACCAAAAGCAATGAGCTACCAGGAGTGTAATCTATCCAGTGATATTCTGATAAGTTGAATCGTCTACTTATAAAAAAAGACATTTTCTATTTGGGAGGTGGTAGAAATCTCAAAAACCAACAGTAACTTCATGACCTGATCTCACAAGAAGTAAGGCTTTTTTCGGCTTGTCTTCACCAATCAGGAAGTTTAACATTGTGAGTGAAGACAGCATGTGGTTGCATGAAGCTCTACTGCCTACTCCAGCAGAGCCCCAGCTGTGGAGCACATTGGAGAGCAGGCCTCTTGGTCTGGCCTCCATATGCTGGGGTCTGTGGTCCAGGCTGTCAGCGTTGCTCCAGCACATGGAGGGCAGTCGGGGGGCACATGGGGTGGGGGTTCTGGGGTGGTAATGGGGGCAGCCCCTCCACCAGCATTGTACCAGGAGGACAAGAGCCGAGCAGCACCCAGCAGGAGAGTAGGGGGCCTTTTCTAAAGAGCGATCAACTGGAGCTCCTTTTCTCACACCCCGCTCACTTTACCCTGCTCCGTATCTCCTCCTCTCCCTCCCTCTTTCCTCTACGCTCCCCCTCCTTTACATGGCAGACTGATACACTGACTGAAATGTGATTTTCTTGTGTCTCTCTTATAATATTGCATTCTCCCCCTCATTTCCCCGTCCCACCCACTCATCCCACTAACCTATTCTCCACTGGAATTAAGTCGAGCCACGCCGCTTTGTTTTTCAATCATCTTGTTCACATCAAAGTCACTCATGAGAGGACGGTAAAAAGGAGGAAGGGGCCATGGACGAGACAAATCTCTTTGGCTTTTCCCTCGCACAATGCTTCTCATTTGAATTTCCCCATATATTGCTGATCACCATTCTGAATGGTCCCCCTGATGAAGTGTTGTTTTTGTGGTTCCTCACATGAATTCCAAAGACCCTGGGGATACATTTTCCTCTTTTTGTCTTTGACTTCAAAGTTATCTGGAACGGGACGTGTCGGAATGACAAAACTGAGGGGTCACCAGGTCCAGCGCTGGATGTTGTTTACCAACCTTCTCACCAAGTCAGGCAACATTTAAACTATGGAGTCACCATGGCGCTTAACAAAACATTTTTCATGCATTTACATTTTTTTAGGGCTGCGATCATGTAATAGGCAAAACATTCTTCCTGCTTTTGCCTGAGTTAAAAGAAGGCCCTTTTGTTTTGATGGTCTTTAAATTCATGGGTTACACCCCACAATGTATCAACATGTAAATGATTATCCAGCCTACTTAGTCCTTGTTTTGATGTCTGTGGTCATGATATGGGGTTGAGAAGGCATAAACCTGTGGATTTAGATTGAAAAAACAGTAACATCTGCCTTATGTATAGTATATCTGTTGTGCACTATTCACTGGTAGGTTACCACAGGATGAACCAAAATTACAATAATAGTAATAACAAAATGCATTATGATGATCATTGTTTTTAAGGTTTATGAATGTTTTAATTTGTTGTTTATGATTTTTTGGGGGGGAGATATTGTGCAATGTGATTGAGAACAAGCTTCATGCATTACAATGCAACAGACATTTTACACTATATTTCAACCATATAAAACACATGGTAGTGTCAAATCATCCTCACATTCAACATCAACAGGTTTTTACAAAATAGAGAAGATTCACACGTTCCTTATGCAGCGTTGAAGAGTGTCAGTCTGCTGCCCTCTGCTGCCAGAATTTAGAAATACAACAGAAGCAGAATGTCAACACTTAACTATTCAAATGATTCTCTTTTTTTATTCCATAGAGTTAATATATCTTTGCATGTGGTATTGCAGTGACACATGACAGTATTTTTAACGTCAACATGTATAATAGATGTAATATAATATGTCTCATCTATCCCCATCATGCTACACTAGTACGCATTATGGTATCTAGTATACTACACGTTGCTGCTATTAGCACACAATGCCACTCTGATTAGAGACAGTACTACACTAACAGTTTAAGGTGCAACACTGGTTGTGAGTACTGACTTTGTACATGCCTTATAATATTGACTTGTTTCGAAGTTATATGGTTATTAGGTTTAAGGTTTAGCTATTATATTATGTTATCATACTTTTTATTTATTTATTTTATACTTTTTTGCTATTAATCCGTACATACTTCTCTGTCTTTGTGCTGCTGCAACACCCACATTTCTTCTCTGGGGTTCATTAAAGGCTTATCTTGACTTTATCCTTATCCTATTGGTAAACTTGAAATGTCTTTTTTATGATGATTTATTGTATTTTATGATCGTTATTTCATGTATCACTCATCAAACGTAGTATAACAGTGATGGGGATTGAGGGGTGTTAGAATTCTAGCTTTCCTCAACTGAATGATAATTGTGTTTTCCATTCACCTCCACAAGATGGCAGAGGAGAAAATCAAGGCAATTACTGAGTGCATATAGTACTTGAGTTTTCTAAAGCACAGAAGGTGAATGGTGTGCATATCAATCCGCAGCTGGGTACAGAAAGTATCGGACACATTTCTCCTTTTGAGAAAAATGTAAATTGCAAAAGATATCTATTATATAAATGGTGTATCATGTCCTGCATGGGTCACAGATATTTTTTAGTAACATTTTGGGGAGATTGCAGGTGTTGCTTTGTATCATGTGATCTTGTAGATGAAGCTAATTTTTTTGTCTGAGTTTTTTACTGTTTAACTTGTTTGTGCTCACACGAGTATTTGCCTGACAAAGGCTTTGTAGGTGGAAACATTGTTTCAATTAAAATCTTGGCAATTTGAAAATGTCAGTGTGCAGGCAACCTCTCATTTTCCTTTAAATACTAGAAGTTTTACCTACCGGGGAATTAAACCAAGTAGGAAAAATCATATCCTAAGTATCCTAACAAAAGGTGTGTCTGTTTTTAATACTGCAATAACAGTAACAAAGCATGAGGGAGCTGAAAAAATGTAAAATAAAGAAATACGCTCATGTGGTTATTCAGGCAAGGTTGGTATTTGGCAGTGTCTTTATCAAATAAATGTGATCTGAACTCAGCCCCATAACTCAGCATGCTAACTGGGAGAAGCTGTGGTGACTTACCCGTATAGAAATAATTTGTCAGTGAGATGTCACAAGCCTCACTGTTATCTGACATCACTACCAGTTGTTCTGTGGAAAGAGGCAGGAGCGTACTTTAGAAACTTTGCATATTACGTGTGTGGAAACAGGTCGATCTGGAGGAAACAAGTGAAACGGGGATTATCAGTTTGATTCGGTCCAGTAATAATTCTCTTTTCAGAATAAGTCTATTTCGATGAGAACATCAGCAAAGAAAAAACACATACATTTCGGGACTATTAAATGACGCACTGAGGTTTTTAGCATTCAAGTAATAAAGACGCTGTCATGCAAGTTGTCACTGAGGAATCCTTGTTGACTTTATCTTGGCAGAGCTCATGTTTTGGCAATTGACAGATTCAGAGAGTAACAATGTTATGTTTTACCTTCAACCTGAGACTGAGACACTCTGTCTCCACCATGAAAGCAAGTATCAGTCCAATCTGTTAGTCATTTATAAAAAAATTATTACATTTGAGGATATATGACAAACAACAAAGTGGCCCACGCTAATATGTATCATCCTGTAAGCATTTGAACTCTCTTTTTGTGTGATAAACTAAGTTTATGGAGCCTATGCAAACCATAGAGAGGAAGAGGTTGGAGTTAGGAGTGTTTTACTGAAGATGTGGGCTACAGGGCCGGATTGGCACGGCGCTGGCTGACAGGCAGTCATGTAGAACCCTGCAAAGGGATGCATTGTGTGAGGAGGCATGTGTCAATGGTATCATGAACTGAACAGGCAACTCGAGCATCTCATCACCTGAGAGAGAGCCACACCTAGCATGGGAATCCAGCCAACGAGCAGTCAGAGGAGTGAAAGAAACAATCACATTTATTGCATGTGAAATGTCCATGCATGCACCCATTTTCTAAGATGAGCGTCGTGCTCAGGATGGTGCAGGATGGTGAAATGTGGTAAACAACATTTATGCCTAAAAACTAAAACTCAGCTCTTCTCGTTTTGACTCTGATGTTGAATTTTATTTTGTATCTGTCTGATGCCCGTCACATTAGATCAAGTGTGTTGTTTGTTCTGTCATTAACAGAGGGAAGTCCAGTCTCCTGTAATCCATGGATTAGGGAGGTTTGGGAGTGGTGCCTAAAATGACTACTGTAAGTCAAGGAGTCGACTGAGGTCTGCCACATGCACTTGTGTTTAGACAGGAGCCACAACACATACTGGCATTTCCTTTTATCACTGATCGCAGCTTTACAGGTGCACTGGTGTGTCCGATTTCATACCTACGCCCCACAGCAGTCAAACTACACCTTTTTCTGCTCGTTAATTTTGTTCAGTGATCAGTTCCAGATTTTCTAAGCCACTGGAACAAAAATAAATAAATAAAATGTTTAAAGTTGGTCAGGCTGTAAAATATATAATAAAGTAGAGTACATTATTGAAACTGATTGTTTAGTTCTGTGGCATGTTACAGCAATGCCATAGTAACATTTCGCTATTTAAATTTATTTTTTAATATTACAGTTATTAATGAAATTTACATCATAACCCTGTTTGATTTCCTCACAATCAACTATAGCATCTTCACAATGAAATTCCTAAGCATTGATTACCTGCCAACTTTGCAGAGTATCAGTTACACTATTTAATTTGTGTTCTTTGTCTTTCTTGAGAGGATGATAGGTAATAAGCCAGCGGACATTTTGACACTTCACAGTAGGAAAAGCACAGGTGTATATAAAAAGGCCTCAGTGTTGTGCTTGCTGGCTCACTGTCTGACTGTCATGGCTCACTGGGACACCTGAATGCAAGGGAGCCACCGTCAATGTTATCTGTAACACCTATGCATTTCCTGCTATGACAAGTCAAAATGTCGGCTGTGAAAAAGGATTATGTGAAATAATTAGCCAAAACCAAACTATCTCTCTCAAGAGATGGCATCACTTTGATGTAATGACCCAAAATTGATTTGTAATAGAGTGGCATGATTAATCAACAGGATAAGGAATGTAATCTGTGTGATTCTTAAGAGGCCAGAGGAGCAAACATTTTAAAGCCCGGAGCTGAGAAAATGTCTGCAGCTGGACATCACTCTGCACCTACAAACAGCAAGGTATCCTGTTGCCTCAACAGCACACACAACCTTCAACTTGTCTTCCCTTGACAGCATGCAGGAAGAAAAAGAAGAGAAGCAGAGGTGTTGTTGAGCAACTTGATCTGTTAAGAGGAGTTCTGGACTAGTGCAGCTGTGCATAAAAGGTATTCGTGGTATGACTGCAGGGAACTTCCTGATTGTCCAGAGTCAATGTTTTTTTCTCTTTTAAGTGCTCATCCTGACTGCTGGTATCTGAAGCAATACTTGATTGTAAAAATACATCATTACAAGCAAAAGCACGCAGAATATACTTGCTTTTTTTGCATGTACAAACAACAAATGTACCTCTAAAGTAAATTAAAAGTGCACATCAGAAAGAACGCTGCATTGAGGTATGAGTGTCATTACAATGTTGGCTCAGGTGGTCTCGTTAGCTACTTTAAATACACAACATTTCTAAACGTACAGTGTACTGTCAGACAGTAATAGAGAGAGAAATAGAATATTCTAATATTCAACGAACCGTATTTAAACGCACTTAAGTAAATGTACTTTGTTACTTTCTCTGCCAGGAAACAGAGGAAAATTTGCTTTTTTTCTAATTCTGAACAAAAAAGAAGCTTATCCCACACAAATATATTATCATAAATAAATGTGTTACTGTCTACAATTAAATTTATAATTGTATTATTCCAGTAATAACAATCTGCATTTCATTGTGTAATGATCAGAATAAATTTCATATTTATTTGATAGAGGTTACTTAATTTTTTAGTAACATTATTTCTGTTCAAATAATGATTTCAATGTTATTTGGTTTCAGGACACTAACGAGATCTCCTTGAAATCTACTCAGTGTACACTGATCTCAAACATGATCTTTAAACATATTCAGTTAATAATAAAAAACACGAAATAGTTTACAATGTCGTAGTCAAAGTTACATAATATCTCCAAATACCTCTCAACGCTTCTGTCAATGTAATAATAACAGAATAATCATTATGAGATAATGTTATATCATTGACGTGTAACTTTATGCTAATTTGATTGTGTAGCGATTGAAGTATTACTCCGTTAACTGTACTTTACATTAATGGCTTATTGAAAAGGTATTGGAATTGACTTAGAGTACGGCATTATTTTTTTACAGGTGATTTTATCAATGCCATTCTATTAATACACAATATCTAGAGATATTTACCAATAAACAGCATTTAAAACAGCCCTCAGTGAGCTGCACATATCAGCTTTGTCAAGTTCTCATTTTTCATATTTTTTATCAATCTGACCAGTTACTAACATTTGGATATTTTCAAATTATTGTTTTGTTTAATAGTCAGACATAAGTGCACCATCAAATAATATTTTACTCATATTTTGGGTTTCCATCCTTCCAAGCAATAGCAACAATGTGGCATGTTTGACAGCTCTCCATTAAAGAGAAATAGAGACAAACTTGTCCTTAAAAATCTATTAATCTGTTGATTTTAGAGATGTTCTTGAGGGCCTTAATTGATGTAGGAATACAGCGAGAATGATGCATATTCATAAAACTGTTGCACAGTATTGAAAATAAATAAGAAATATCTTTAAATTCTTGATGCTTTAAATGGAAGTATGTTCTGAACAGATCACATCAAATATATTTTATCATAAACTTCAGTTTATCACTCTAAATGGGAATGCTGTGTATAACTAGAAAACATGCCTATAGTTGTTTTACTGTTCTGGGTCAGGCTTTAGGGCTGTTTGAGGATGTTTGTGGACTGCAACTCCTTATTTCTTCTATTGTCTAAACCCGGCAGTCATGATCTTTGTTTTTGGCAGTTTTACTGCATTCTTTTTTAGTCTCAGATAGCTTAAACTACACAGATTGTGTTTAGCCTGGCGCCTCGCTTCGCTCATATGACATCAGGAGGTAAATTTAGCTTTCTCTGTGAGAAATAGGACAGAAGGCTGTGCAGTTTCCGTTTATCATTTTCATTAGTAAAAAACAGAGCAGGGGAGCAGATGAGACATATGAGTCTATCGGAACTCATTCCTGAACCAGTGTGTCAGCAAAATTTGCTACAGCGTCAGGGAAAGTAAGTCTCTCTGGCCATGAAGTCTATATTTAATAAATGAAAGATCCTGAACATAAGAACATCCTGTGATTGACTGTACCATTTTCATAATTTCTACCTTGACTACATGCATGAGACAAGCTTTTCATTAACAGTACAGGGTGGCCTGAAACTTCCCTTGCATAGCATTCTTATATTGACTAATAGTGATTATTTAATTGACATTTTGTATGACTGCACCATTATTAAAGATAACTAAACACTCCAGATGTATTGTGTATAATTGAATACATTTCTTTATCATGTCAGCATGATATTTTTGATGTCATTGGAAAACATGGGATGATAGAGTATTCTTTTCTTAGGGTCTGAGTGAAGATTTTCCATAAAAATGTAGTTACAAATGATGCACTATTGAAGGCCGGGTTTGACAAAGTCATGGTCCCCTTAATTCTGTATTGTATTAAACTTTATTCAAAAAACGATCAAGACATTATCTTTGATTGTGATTGATTGCCAAAACTTGTATTGTTTAAGAAAGGTATTCAGCGTAGCTCCAATTAATACCCTTACAGTGATAGCAATGGCCAACCCAAAATTCCCTCTGATCCTTGCCAAAGACGTAGCTGCCTTTCCACTTGTTGCTGACTCTTTGAGATCTGTGTTTCCCAATCAGTTCAGGCAGACAGACTGTCTGGTGAGAGCAGGTGATCATTATCTACCATCCTCATCGGACAGACAGGCCTGCTCTTCATGCCTCACTGTATGTGGGTGGTATGCTGCACTATTACCTGGAAGTCTCAATACTTCTCTGTAACATATTAATCTGAAAATACCAAACTATCACATGCCTCTGAGTTGATCCAATGTGTGAAGCTGTTAACAAAAAGAAGAAAAATAAAAGCTCCTGTGTGCAGTGGTCAAAAGTAACTAAGTACATTTACTCGAGTGCTGTACAAATTTGAGGCGCTTGTACTTTGCTTTAGTATTTTCATTTTCTGCTACTGTGCTACAATTAAGAGCCAAATAATGCACGTTTTACTCCACTAGTATTTGATCATTTTAGTTACTTTGTGGATTGGAGTTTATAACAAAAATTGCAATCAAAAAAATAATTATGTTTTATTATTATAGGCTAGGATAAGATAAGGCGTTATAAACTAACAAGCTGCAGTGGTATACAAACTAATTACAATTAGTGTCAGTCTCTAAATATCATGGTTAACCAGTTTTGAATTTGTCTTCTGTCAAAATCTGTCTAAATGTGACTTTGTACACTCAAGTTCTTTTAGTGTTTTCTATCTTATCCTCCCATGGTTATTATTGTCTTTTGTATATTTTTCCTATTGTGAATGTCATTTATATATTTTATTCATATAGTTTTTTTTTCTTTTCTTTTAACTGTAAACAGGAATATGTTACTGTGTACTAAAAACCGAATAAATACATTTGGGAGGGAAAGAAAAAAAAGTTTTTCAAAATTTTATGTTTAAAAATATTATTTTGTTCCCCTAAAAAATATATTATTTGTGATTATCCTTGTTTTGTCGGTAGCAAATCAAATTTGTGAAGTGAAATAATATCTTAAGTGCATTAACCTGCACTGTAAACTGAATTTAATACGTTAATTAATAAATGTGTACATTTGTTTTACTTTGTTCAAAAGACTGCAGTGCGTGTGCGTCCATCTCCATCTGTTGAGAATGACTTTTACCACACTGAACACCAAACTCAATGTAACTTAACTTAGTCTTTGATCGCCTCACTCCAAAGTGTAAATGTCGATTCTTGTTAAAACACAGTCCCGTGACCCCTGTTTCAACCTAAACAGACTGCACACATAGTCGCATACAGTGGCATAAACAGCGTGAGAAACCCGGCGAGATGAAAGATAGCGATAACTGCTGCCCTCTCTACCTGTGGGAGGAGTGTGTGCACCTGCGGACACAATCGTATAGCGCTGCCTGGCTTTGCTCTGCAGATTGCAGCATTTTTTGCCCTCGCAGGACGCACAAACGACCTGAGCCCATGGATGCAGAGCAGGAATCCCCCGCCGAGCAGGGAGTGCAGCTCCTGGACATCAGCTCCAACTCGCCCCTGTCTGAACCCAAAGGTGAGGAGGAGGCCGGCCAGCAGGGGAAGCCGCCCTATTCTTACGTGGCTCTCATCGCCATGGCCATCAAGGACAGCCACGACAAGAGGCAAACGCTCAGCGGAATATATGAATACATCATCTCCAAGTTCCCCTACTACGAGAAGAACAAAAAAGGGTGGCAAAATAGCATAAGACACAATTTGTCTCTCAATGAGTGCTTTGTCAAGATACCCCGGGACTACGGAAGGGACAGGAAGGGCAACTATTGGATGCTGGACCCCGCATTTGAGGATATGTTCGACAGGGGGAACTACCGGCGGCGGAGGAGGGTGAGGAGACCCTACAGACCCCCGAGCGTGCCTTGTCTGACCGGGACCTCCGTGGACTATCCCGAGCCGCTCTACCTGCAGCCTTACGTGAGCAGCTCCTGGAGCCTGCCCCAGCCGTCCGCATACCCGACACCTCAGGTCATCCCCGGGCACGCCCACAGCATGTCCCCGAGCGGCCCGGTGAGCTCGTACTGCTCGCCACCCCACTTCCATCACTCTCCCTACGGCGCCTATCACCGCCACCCGCCTGTGCTGGTGCCGCATAACGGGTGTCCCTACGGTGCAGTGACCCAGCCGGTGAGCCCCGGAGGAGGCACCGTTTCGGTGGCATGTAACTACCAGCAGCTCACCACCTATGCAAGACAAGCGGAGGCGCCGCGAGCTTACTCGTATGATCAGTAGAGTTTTGAGTTATTGACCGTTGACAGCCGGTTAGTTCACTGACTCAAGGTTCATCTGTTTCACGTGGGCTGTCAATCGTTTGGCAGACAACATGGATTGTTTGGTAGTTTGTTAAGGTACAGAAATGTGTGAATTAACTGTTCAATAAATTGTTGGATTAAGTTTATCGATAGGCCATAGTTCCAAATGCCAAGGACTTTCTGTCAGTGACGTCAACGTTACTTATCGCGTTTTGTTTTAGAAATATCACCCGTCAAGTGTAAGTTTCAGGAAGACACTTGATTTGAGTCTGAGGCTTAGTTTATGGCTCTTTTGTTGAAGAATTATTTGGAACCAAATAAACGTTTTTGTTTTATTTCGTTTTTTCTTATTGCTATTGTTTGTTTTTTTTTTTTTTTTACATTTTTTAAATGTTATTATGTTATTTATTTTATTTCTCTGGTTTTGTGCAATTCTCCGTGCTGCTATGCAACTGTTGGGGACATCAAAGCACTGATAATGAGTTATAGTCACTTGATGTAAAATACATCATGTTTGTTAAAATAAAATGTTATTTTTGCATCAACTACTCGTATTGATTGACTTACTCCTTTACTGTATGTGGCTATACAGCTATTCATTCATTGTAGCGCTAGTATAATATATATAGCGCTAGGATAATATACAAAAGTCATTAGAGTGTTCAGCTTTCAAAGTTTTAGCGGTTAACTAATGCAAAGGACTGTCACGTGTATCTCTCAAGATATAAGATTTGTTGAAATTAGTTAAATAACTGTCCTCAGTATCTAGCCATGATCAGTGGTGGAAGAAGTAGCCTATAGAGCTTCTAATAGAAATACACTGTTAAAAGTCATACATTCAAAAAATAATAATTTGCACTTAAAAGTACAAATGTATTGCAGCAAATTACTCATCATCCATTATGGCCCAATTGTAAATAATGTATATTATATTATTGAACTATAATTATGATACATTACATCAAGTTGATATAGTTAATTACTTTAAAAAAATCTTTATGTATCTTATCATCATTCATTTGTTTGGAGATTATATGTATTATTCTAATATGAATATGAATCGATAAAGAAACTAGCAACTAACGTTATGAAACAAATGTAGTTGAGTAAAATGTACAATATTTGATTCTGAATAGTAGTGGAGTAGAAGTATGTACTTAGTTGCTTTCAACCTCTGGTCATGACATTTGACATTTGGCACGGTAACGTTAGGTAACAGGGTACACGTTTCAGAAGGAAAATATTCTTTGACAGCATACTGTACTGACTGATGAGTCGCCAATTTAATTTAGTTGTATATTTTTATAATGACAATAAACATCCTTATCCTTATCCTTACAAGTTGATTTCTTTAAGAATCGTAATGCACAGTAGTATTTTTAGGTTTAAACAATGATGAGAGGGAACATGAGAGAGAAAATTGTCCTCTCTCACGTTCCAACACAATCACACTCCTCGTTCACTACACTACGCTTTGCTTAGAATCAAACAAAAGTGTGACTGATTTAAAAAAAAATTAAATGCTTCCACCCAAGACACTCACAATATGGTGAAACCATTTAGGTTTGTGTAATAGTTTCATCATGGGTGGTTTAAAATAACATTACAGTCAACAAGAAGGAATGAATTACACATATTTGAATGCGTCCAGGCAGTTACGCAGCTTCCGTTTCCGTTTCATGGGCGTCAACAAAAGCGATCGCTTGCCGCGTGCGCTCTCGCGCCGTGTTTTGTGATACCGAACCTTAGCTTTATATTTCTCGTGTTTTGTTAGCATTCCTTGCTAATTGCAGCAGAAATGGAGGCGTTAAACCAGCTTCTGGTGGAGTATCCTGAGTTAATGTACAGTGGAGTCGGAGCTACGGCGTCTGTCGCCGTTGGAGCGCTGATATACAAAATTGCCACCAGGTAACTTCAAGGTTCTGCATGTGTTTTAGCTAGATTCACTCAAACGTTAGTGCAAGTTAGCAAACAATTGTCAACATTTGCATTGGTGTTTCAAAATTGTGACATTCAAGAAATAATCTTGCAAACAAAAATGCCCTGATATTTCCCAAGAGTCGTTTATTTTCTACCGTTACGCTGGACCGAGTGCTAACTTTGCTAGCTGTGTTGCTAACTAACTTAAGATAGTTTTGCGACGCTAACGTTAAGATGAATATTGTTTTTCACTTTTTGAATGCACATTTGTTCTAGTTTTTTGCGTTTGAAAGCTAGTGTCTGCATACCTTAATTAAATGCCGATTCAGTTATTTTCAATTAACTTATGTCAATTATCAAGTAAGTCACTCTGCTCGGCTCTCATTTCTGTCTCGTTTTAAGAAAATAATCGAGATTAATCTGGCACATTGGAATAATGTACCCGCTGAAATAAGATCCATTTAATAATTTGGTATTTTTAATCGCGTCTGTCATTTTCTTAGTGTGAGATGGACTTCTCTTGTCACCATTGAAGCTGTCGCTGTTTAAACATTATGTTAATATCTGATTATATTTGGTGATTCATGAACACCGCCACCGTGGTGTTTTCATCCATCAATTAATGTATGTAGGATTTTTGGCTTGCTGTACTTTTCCGTATTGATTTATATTTTGTATTTAATCTATTACACCACTATTGTTATGCAGTCATTGTGATGTATGTTGGGACCTCCTTTGAAAATGAAATGGTACGCCAGGGCATCCCAAACTTTTGCACATCAAGGACCTGCTAACAGATTGACATAATATTCAACCATGTAATTACTCAGTATATAATACAAGTAGTGCGTCATTAATATATTAGTGATACTTTTACCTCAAAAATACATTAGCAGGTTTGATTGACAGTATCATGTTGCATCGTGTAAGAAGTCTGTCTTATTTACAGAAAAAAGCCATCCCACGCAGACGTGAACTGCTGGTTTTGTAATCAGAATTCTGTGGTGCCCTTTGGGAACAGGAACTGCTGGGACTGTCCCAGTTGTGATCAATACAATGGCTTCCAGGAGGTTAGTTTCAAAAGTACATGACACCTTTGAATTATGTTTTAGCATGTCAATAAATTGCAAGTAAATAGTTTTTTATTTATTTTTGCCTGTGCTGCAAGATGTGTTTTTATACTATTCTTTTTGTTGACCTGTCTTGTTTTCAGAATGGGGATTACAACAAACCCATCCCAGCTCAGTACATGGAGCATCTTAACCACGGAGTATCTGGTAGCCTTCCCTCGACAGCCAAGCCACAGCAAGCGGTTAACAGTCAGATGCTCTTGTGCAGAAAGTGCACTAAGAACCAGACTGTCGTAGTAAAGCAGTTGGCCTCATTTGTTCCTCGGGATGATGTATGTACTCTGTTCTTTTCTATTTTCTACAACACTGCCTTTACTGTTACCATTACTGACTGTAAACACTAGATTTATAATTCTTTGTATTCTTTGTAGGAGAACTACGATGAGGAAATCGAGGCATACAAGCACCACCTGGAGCAGACCTATAAGTTATGCAGGCCCTGTCAGACAGTAGTAGAATACTACATCAAATATCAAAACCGTCAACTTCGAACCGTGCTCCTAAACCAACCGCTTCGACGCAGCGCAGAATCAGACAAGGGCTTCAT
The DNA here is from genome assembly GCF_023349555.1 of Cebidichthys violaceus. Lineage (NCBI taxonomy): Eukaryota > Metazoa > Chordata > Actinopteri > Perciformes > Stichaeidae > Cebidichthys > Cebidichthys violaceus. Next base: position 7,981,106 of record NW_027176816.1, read on the forward strand.
AAAGGTCAGTGCAAGGCAAAGGCCAAAACTGCAGACATCTAGGAAGCAAAGTATGTGAATGAATGCATTTTTGTCAGATAATTAATTGAAATACTACATCACTGTTGCTCAGTGGAACATGTGAACACAAAATCTTTATATACTCACCGAGAATTCCTTAAGAAATGATATCCTCACAGTTTAATGTTGTAGCTACTAGTAAATTATACACGTTTCCAGCAGAGACTTGGTCATTTATTTATTTTCTTTAAGCTGTGCATTTGCAAAGTTACGAGCTTGAGCTTGGCATACAGAAACTGTCTATATTCAAACTTTTTTATGATCTGTTATTGCTTATACATATTCAAAATAAGAGTACAAATCAATTCTTGACTGTCATCATTTATCTAAACTACTTAACATGTTGCTGCATGTCAAAGAAGAGTCAAAGTTAATTATATCCTAATAATTTAAATAAATGGTCATAATAATATTTCCGCTATTCTATTGTCCTCACTCTAGTTCAGTATTTATACCGTATGGTTTTTATCTGACTTTATCTTACTGTATGCCACCTCAATGAGCATGTGCTTGGTTTGTTATTATATATATTCCCATCTTTTTTTAATACGCACATGCCCAAAGCTGAACTGATAAACCCGGAGTTGTCAACCTGCTTTGTAATTCCAATACAGCACAATCACATATGAGTGCATAGGGTTGCGGTTTACTTCCGCCATACCAGTAATAATTACACTCCTATGTACTTACTGTTTTTTGGCAATTTAAGCCCCCAGTACTGTATCTGACTTTGGGTGCAAAAAGAGTTGGTTTCATTTAATTTCCTTTCACACTCCTGGTGTAGTCTTTGTTCAAAGTGAAAATATGAATTAGATTGTGTATTGTTGCCTGTTCCTATTATTTTATGTCAACATTAGTCTATGCATAGCTTATTGATTTCTGTATGTTGTGAAAATGTCAGGATTCCTATCAAAAACATCTTCTTTCTCCCACAGAGCTTCCATTCTGTGTCTTCTCCCACTGGGGTCATACTGTTACGGACCCTTACCTTCCTGATTTGTACTTTCCTAGTTGCTACATCTTTGTGTGACTTACAATACCACCCTACATCGCTTAGTGGCCCACAGACATTAAGTGGTGGAGTCATTCCTCCAAAGCCCACACCTCACAATGAGTCCAGCCCCAACAACGAAACTAGTGGAGACGTGCCTGTATGGCAGGGTCTGCGGGAGCTGCTCCCAGACGAGGTCATCGATATCGCGAAGCTGGTTTGGCAGCATGGAAAGGACAACCAGTTGGCTGTAGTCTCCGTTGGCCTGCTGACTTGTCTTACTGCTATCTTCTTAGCAGGATCTGTGAGGTAAGCAGTCACTGCCTCCTTTATTTGCCATTTGGAAAGGTCATCCCGGACGAGTTGCATTCAAACAAAACAAACTCTGTAAGCTCATGCGTTGCTCTATTTTCAGGTTGAGGAGAATTGATGCTGTAGCCTCTGTCCTGTGGTTCCTCGTCTTGTGCCTCCACCTGGCTGAGTGCTACTCGACTGATGCCTCGGGCTGGACGGACGTCGCCAAGCTCGGTACCGTCTCCCTCTGTTGCTTTGTCAGCTTTGCTGCTGCTGTGGCAACTCGCAAACCACTGGGTCCAAGAAGAGCCAGATATCGAAGGTCAGAATCTGAGCAGTAATGTTCAAATTGTGTTTAAAATATGGGATTTTGGAAGAACTCTCTCCATGAGAGCTTTGTGTTAATTAGAACCAGTTTAAAACACAATTTATTACCTATATGTATTCCATAACAGAACAAGCTGTTTTTATTCACTGTCCATTTTTTACTCATAACCTTTTTACTGCTGTGTGCGACTGTCTGTGAGGTTATGATGTGAATGGCAAACTTGAAGCAAAGGATTGTGTGTGTGGCCCATGATAGGAACAAAACACTAGAACTACTTGCTAAATCACATCAAAGCCTCACCTTCAAGCTCATCTGCACAGTCTACAGATGTTTGTTGTGTGTGAAATGTCAGAGGCTAATATTGATTGAAGTAGTAAATGGTATTAAAACAAATGATAATAAATAAAATGGTAGAGTGCAAATGGCTAACAATTCTTAATCCCTCTGGTTTGATTCAATGATAGATTCCTATTTTGGGACCGTTTCAATGAAAGAAACTGACTAGAGAGTCTTTCAGGAATCAAAAATGAATTAAGAATTAAGAAAGCAACACTAATACACTTATTGTGAAATTGTGCCACATTTTCTCTCGATTCAGAAATATGAATCTATGACTGATTACAGTGACAATTCCTTATTTACTATAGCGAATGTGTGATGGACTGACCAATCAAGCCAATATAGTGGGATTTTAACTTTAGTACTACACTAAACAATGTATTTTAAAGCATTTTGAATGTACTCATGTATGTATTAACACTGGCTTAGCTGTGGGTTGAACATAATTTACTTACTACAGCTCTTTGCATGAAGTACTAATTTGTGGAGACACTGCAGGCCATACCGAAGATGTTTCTTGATAATCACATCCCTCCTGTATTACACCACGTCGTATACAACTTCTGAACAAAGAATGCCGTTGAATATTTCCAAAAAGTGTTCCATCGTGAGTCGTTTGAAGCCACTGTTTATTTGTAGCTGATATCCGTAAGGAATCTCTTGGGAATAAAACATCTGTGATGAAACAACACATCAGCTCTCCAGGCAGACCTAGAAGGTTTTTCCATGCGTGATATCTTTGTAGTGCTGCAGCTACTATTGCATTTTCATTTGGACAGTACAAATTATGTGACTCTTGATCAATAATTGTAACCGTTGCCCGTCTTTTTTTTTTTTTTTTTAAACAATGGGAATGTTAGCACAAGGCAGTGTGAGATTAATATGCATATTGCCATTTGAAAATCTAAACACATTGCTACCTGGGAAAAGCAGTCCGTTGTTCATTAATGTTTTTCCCAAACATGTGTCATTGGTTGGAAGGCCCTGCTGTGTGCTGCTCTTCTCCTCATCCCATTTGTTGTCGTCTTGTGCTGTGATTCCTGTTTTTATTATACTTCAGTTTTTCCCTCTGCCTGGAACTTAAGCATGGACCTAACTGTCAACCAATAATACCTGAACAATTTTATTTTAATTATGTTTTTGTCACGCTCTGCTGTGCCAAAAACCGATGCTTAAGAATACCTGTCAGGTTCTTGGCTCGTCTTGACATTTGCTCGAGGTGATCACGTCTAAGTAAGAGTTTCTGATGACACTGTTGTATCAATGCCTGAACATGCTGACATCATGGAGCACTCAACTGTGCAACCGAATATGGCCATTGGATGGAAATGATTTAATCTAGTGTAAAACTGCGAGCAAGTGTATGAGACTTGATATAGTTTGATGTGTGAATTAACTTTATAAGATTTTAATAGTTTCAAGTCTCAAGTGAGATGTTGGACTGTCAGCTTCTTCATGTTTGCTGGAAATATCAGATTTCTTCAGCACTTACCGTTTTGCTTCTCTTGATCACTTCCAGTAATACTGAACTTTGCTTTGGCAACATTCTAGCATGTTGATGGATGAAAGGCACTGATGGACGTACTAGTTGCATGCGCTAATATTTCACCTCTGGTCAAATTATTTCCATTAACCCGTTTAGTTTTTCTTCATTGGAATGTGTTGAGTGAAGAGGGATATTTATTTGACGGTAATGTGAAAAGGTTTTACAAACTCATAGCTGTAGAATGTGTTTAAAGGTTGTATTTGGTGGAAAGAGTACTGTAACTGAAGTTTAAATTGCATGTTGTTGGAGTTGTTCTCAAACTAGCACCTTTTGGTGTAGTTGTCCAAAAAAGCTTTAAATTGTTGTTAAAAAATGTTTTTGCAACCAAAGTGCTGCCCAATGTAAGACACTACAGTTACTTTCCTAAAACTTATGTAGTAATTTGCAGAAGCTGTGATTTTACCTTTTTGGATATATTGCTATAGTTCTTTAGCATGGTGCTAAATGTGTTGACTATCGGTTCATCATGCCATAGCGTCTATCAGTAATTACGGTTTGTTTTTTTTACCTTTCATAAATGCATCGTGTAACAAACTGCCTGGTAAACTCTTGACAAAATTAATAATCATAAAAATGAAAACGCATTACTCGACTCTTCTCCAGTACATGATGCTTTATTGCATCTGTCCTTCATCCACCCTGATGCAGTCTAGATATCTGAAAACGTTTTGAATACAATATGATGAAATGTTGATGCACTTCCATTGGAGCTCACACTGGTCTGCACCTCCATTTTAAGTAAGAAAAGCATAATATTTCAGTAATTTTAACTTTTGTTTATCTTTGTCTTAGTTGTACATGCTGTGCTAGAAGGTTTGAGTTTGCTATATACTGTTTGTTTTGCTGTGATATAAAAGCATAATATCCAGCCTGAGTATTTGTATGTGTATATATGTGTATATATACATATGTATATATATATGTATATGTATATATGTATGTGTGTGTGTGTGTGTGTGTGTGTGTGTGTGTGTGTGTGTGTGTGTGTGTGTGTGTTTTTTTTTTTTTTTAAGAGAACTGTATCTACCTGATAAATTGTATGACTGTTGACTTTTCCATGTGTCTAACTCTAGCATCACTATATTCAAACTTTTACGTTGATAATAACTGGAAATGCAACTGTAGCATTATACCATTTCCAAAAACATATTTTTAGTGGTGTTTTAACAGTGATGGCTGTAGAAATGCCTTTTTTTTACTAATGGAGTTGTGAATGTCGGTTTTTACTGCACTGTGTCACTATGCATATGTAGTTAACAAGGTTGTGTCATACCTGAATGTTTTAGGTGTGTGTGTGTGTGTGTGTGTGTGTGTGTGTGTGTGTGTGTGTGTGTGTGTGTGTGTGTGTGTGTGTGTGTGTGTGTGTGTGTGTTTGCAGAAACACTAAAAGAACTGATACATAAAAGATGAAAGGTTATAAAACCAAATCTTGATACGTAATAAACAATTAAAGCAATAATTTGTATAACCTGAATAAGCTAATGAACTAGATCTCAATTTGATTACTATGTGTGTTATATGTTGTGTGTTAGCCTCAGAGATGGAGCTCCGTCCATTCTGAAAGGTTTCCTGCAACATGTACGTACCCAATGAAACTTACTATGTTTTGGGTGCTCTTGTGCTGAAACTAGGTGTCTTTCTTTTAATGTAAGACTCCAATTTGAAGACTTTGTATGAATGCTTGCTTTACATGGAATGTAATAAACGGCTGTTAAAAGGAAATGCCTTTGTTTGTTTTCAACGCAAACACTATATTTATTTCTGTATGTTTGTCTCCAGTATTTAAGAAAAGGCCTTATTACACAGCATTGGAGTCGAGGGAAAATATCAAGTTAATATTGGCCAAGACTTGCGTGAATTTGAATTTTTTTAGAAAGACAAACTTTATTAACAGTCTCCATTGCTGAATACAAACTACAGTGACACATAACATGTATGGGCCACTGACTGACTGTCTGTTGTGGAGATGTGAGAGCGTTGAGCTGTATTGCTGGGCAGCATTTAGAGCTTTTGTTCTTTATGAGCTTTCAGCTGCTGCATGTTGTCCGACAGCTGCAGCAGCATTTCAGTGACAGCTGCCATTAATAAACGGCTCACATTAAATGGCAGAGCTGTGTGGTACGTTTGTTCAACAATTTTGATTTTAGACATGCACTTATTATGTAATTTTTTAGAGTTTATAACTGAATGTCAACAATAGTATATTGACGTTGGTGTGGAACAGATAAATCACATTTGAAAGCTACTTTCTTTACACAAGAAATAAAAAAATTCTGTGTCCTTTTAACCACTACTTGTACAGCACATGATGGAGTCATCTATGGAAACGGTACGATTTTTGTGTGCTTTATCTGTAGCATTAAAACCTTTTGACAGTTCTGTTAACATCTTGATTTCAGTTAGTAGACAGTTACGTTGCTCTTGTGTTGCAGATACCTTGCCGGCAGCGCTGCTGGCCCCCCCTTCAGTAGCCAGCCTCCTTTGCTCTCTCTGGACTTGGCAGACTCCTTCGTCCTGACGCCGCCACCTAACCTCTTCAAGCTCATGCACTGCCAACAGAGTCCTCACGAGCGCAAGGCCTCCCCCTCCTCTCTGCCGGGGCGCCTCAGCAGAGCCCTCTGCCTCGGCACCATCCCCTCCCTCACCAGGACAGGTAACATTAAAATGATTTCAATTGCTTTGAGTTGACAGGCAAAATAGCAATTGATGATCTGATACTGGCAATTTTTCCTGTTTCGGTCTGAGGCAAATTTGTGATTTTGGGTTATACAAAATAAATTGTATTGAATTGAACAGGGTGGGCGGGAATATTCAGCCCACTTCTGCCTACAGTTCTGTAGCATAGCTGTTCAGACAAGTTTGATCTTGAGTTGCTCCAGCAATGTCCATACAGACACGATTTATAATTGATAAGATTCAGTAGAGTTGGGTTCAATTTCTGCTGTTCGGCATCCTGTTGGGTTATGTCACTCTTTCCAAACACGGGAAACACTCACTGTTTTCTATAAAAGATATGTGTGAAGGAGTGGCGTTTTACTGTCAGAGATGCACTATATGGTTTATGCCAAGGGGCACTTTTTAAATTATATTATTAAAAAAAAAAAAAAAAGCACAACATTTTATAGTTAAAATACATCTTGTCAATTCCCTCTGGAGGACAAACTATGTAATGGAGACATTTTTTTAATGGACCCCCCCCCCCCCCCACTGCAATTTCTTTACTTATTGACCAACATGCATACAGATTTATCTGCAATAAGATAATATTGGCTGATCATTTTTTCGTTTTAGCTCCGTTTATATATTGTAGAAATTAAATTGCATACGAATAGGCATTCAACATTTATAATGGAAGTACTATGATGCTAAATACAGCTTTAAATTCTATAATTTAATGGTGCATTTAGAGCTAAAATGTTTTTTCGATTAATCAATTTGTTGATCCACAGAAAGGTAATCAGCAACTATTTTGATAGTTGTCCATTTTCAAGCAAAAAACAGTCCTTAGTTCTAGCTACCAGCAGGATTTGCTGCATTTCTTTCTTGTGTGATAGTTAACTGAATATTCTTGGCATTAAGTTATTATCTTTAGATATTCAGTCAGTCGGACAAAACAAGCAATTGGAGATGTCACGGTTGGTTTTAAGAAATATTAATTGACGTTTTTCACTTTTCTATAAATAAGTGACTTATTGAGAATATCATTGCCAGATTAATCAGTAATGAAAATAGATAGTTGCAGCTCGAGCTGCGTTTATAGTTTTTTTTCCACTAGGGAGCTGAATCTGATCAAAATAACCTGACAGACAGCACCACATCCCACTAACTTTTAAAATTGCTGTGACCTAATTTGATTGCATTAATTTGCCTAGGTTTATCAGACACAACAACATTGTTTTTTATTTTGAGTTATGTTTCTGCTTCATGGTTCATGGTTGTGGTGAATGGTGCGATTGTTTATTTCTTTATTTTCAGGTTCTGGTTACCTGTTTAGCGGAAGCAGACCAGCCTCACAATACAAAGACTCTCCGCCCTCAGGTATTAAAACTGGTGATTTTTGTGATCTCCACTTTATTGTCTTCTTTATTTTATACAATTTGGTTGACATTTTTTGCCGCACTTTGGCACAGATTACTTTTCACTGATGTCTGGGAGCCGCCCATCGTCCCCTGGCCCCTCTCCACCTCCTTCAGTAGCCGGTTCAGTGACATCCAGTTCAGGTTCTGCCAGACAACGGCGCCCCCTCATCAGCCCTGCTCGCCTCAACATCAGTGGTCGGAAACTGCGGCTTTTCTCGACTGAGCCAGAACCCGCGCTCATGTCCCCATCAGTGTCTTCATCACATTTCCATGCAAAGTCGGCCTCTTCCATTTACAGTGGCTGCTTTTCACCTGACATATCACCCTTCCAAAGCCAGAATGGTGAGTTAAACTGATAAAAGTGAACTCTTCATAGTTTAGGGGGTTTAGCAACATGCATTGCTGTCTACCTCAGTGTCATTCATGATATTTCCACCAGATGGCATTCTGAAACCTTATATATAGTGGTTTTACAGAGAGAAAAGACTTCATGTTCATTAACAACTTAAATGTTAAGATCATTTTATTTATGGCTTTATGATTTGGCTTTGCAGATTTGAGTTCTTTTTTGAGGGACGGTAGTGTGATTGAAGAGGAAGAGAGGCGAGGCAGCTCTTCGGAGTCTTCCGCATGCCTAGTCGGCACTACTACACAGGGACCTGAGAACACCCCTCCTCCTAAAGGTAAGCAGTCTGTAAGATTTAAACATGGCAGGGAGATGGATGTTGTGTCAATGATCTGTCAGATATCTTTTCATTTTGGTGTTATGCCTGTTCTTAATGGATGAAATGACAGTATCAAGACCTTAGGCCTTGTCAAACAAAATGGTAATCCTAGTCTGATTTGAGTTTAAAGGATAGGTTCACATTTTGAACATTTAAAGAATTATTGATCACTGTAATTGTTCCTTCTGTCTATACCGGCCGCAAAGAGATCGTTTCTTAAAGCAATTTCATTGTATGTAAAAACAAAATACATATATAAAAAATACGGGGAAGGGTCACGGTGGTCATATTTTTTTTGTCGGAACATTTTTTGTATAACCCTTGATTCACAAGAACAAATTAGTGTGTTGGTCCAGTTAAGGGAAACACTGCAGATACTACAGAGAAGAGTGCTGATGAGGCATTCAACGGGTCTATAAAAAAGGTCTGACAGCCAACGATGCATATCAGAGCAAAAAGGTTAGTTTGATGGAACTGAGCGGGCTTTGATAAGACCATTGTCAGGAAAAGTGACATGAAGTGTGGTATTAGATAAACACGTATTGAAATTAGATGCGACTTGAAACAAGGGCATCATTGGGATGCTATTGTGAAAGAAGAATTTTGAAATACAAATTGACTCCAAACTAAATAATTAAAAGAGGAATCATTAAATTACATTTCGTCATATAATTTCACAACGCATTTGTAAACAACATCATTTATAAACAACATTTTATACAATGTACTCATAATTTCATAATGTATTTTTGTTTATTTAATACCTAACACTTTCATGCAGCATGGGGTGAATTATTAGTGGTAGAGTGAAACTGAAATGTGTATTTGATGAGTTTGCGTGGTACTGATCCACTTTAGTTAGTTTTTAAGCAATCTGACTGTGTGTTGGACTACCGTGGCACCACAGTGGTTGTCTTTGCTGCAGCTAAGTTTCTCTCTAGAACACACCATAGTATCGTTCAGAAACTAGAAGCTTTCGTTTTTGACCCCTTAATGAAAGACATTGGGGGGCAGGACTCAAAGATGCTTGGACAGCCACATTCCATTCTGAACACTTCCTAAATGGACGTTGCCTACAATCACCCAGCCCGAGTCAAGCTTCTGGGCGTTGGGTGTATCATGAGGGCCATTCAATTGTTTGCAAACTTTATGGACTCTTATGTAATCTTCCCTGAATGTCCCTGAAGGTGGTGATGAGTCATCTTCTCCGATATGGTCCCTTTGACACTTTCTGAGAATGCCACACTCAATTTGCAGGTTTTGGCCATGTGTGATGTAGACTAGCAACATTACAACACACGTACCATTCTCTTTCAGGAGTACCTTGCGTCCCTCAAATGGTTTCTCACAGAAGCCGTGGCATTTTGCTAGTGGATGAGACCTTTTGTGTATAGGGCACTGCTTCTTTGGGTTCTTCAATCTTCTTAGAATGCCCATCTGAGTCAGGTCGGCCTGAGAGATTTCTCTGTGTCTTTCATGGAGTCTCGGCTGTTTTGGAAGAAGCATCAGCTTGGCCAGAGTGGTTGAAACTTGGATCTTTTAAACAAAATGACCAAAGACAGTGAAAGGAGGATATTGCTGATTGTAGATGGAATCAAAAGAAAGACTCTTCTCCTGCAGGCCATATGGTAACTTCTGGACTATCTAATTAACACCTCATGCAGTACCATGGTAATTCTAAGACCCTAATTGAATTTGGAAAGGTTTGACGTCAGGCTCTGTAACTCTCTGCTTGGACGTTGAATTCCAGCAGACCCGTTGTGACGAGCTCCTGGCAAAAATCAGTCATAGTTGAGTTGTCAACCTTCCCTCTGCCCGCCATTTCGGGGAGGAAGTTGATGCGCGGGACCCAGTTTTTAGTGTAGATGCCTTCTCTTTCCTCCATAGTGCTTAGGAATGCAGGTTGTCCTGTAAGGGAAGTAGACTGCTTCTTGTGTCAGTCATTTCACTGTACTGTCCTCCATGCATGAGCGATGTACTTGTTAAACACCCTTCTTCCAACAAGACTCTCTAGAGGGGGTTTTAAGTTTGTTCACAGTTGTATTTGTTAGGAAAGTGTGCTGTCTCCTGATTATTGAACATAAATCTAGCTACTGCTAGTCTCAGTGCCGGCCCCATTACTCCCTCTGAGGCAGAACATCAACTTTCCTGACCAAAGTGACGTGATATGAGCACATAAGCCAAGTACCAGAAATGGCCGCCAGGAGGCGCTGAAACAATTGTCAAAACAAACAACTGTAACAGAACAACTGGTCTCAGATTACATTGTCATGGTTTTTACACATGCACTTAGATTTAAACCAGCTGAGACTTGTATCAATCTAAAAGAAAATGAATTAATAGTAAAACTGTAAAACATTTATACATGAAAGGGGAAAACATTCTTTCCACATTAATGTGTAATGATGACGATTCTCATAAAATTAATTTGCTTTTGCTGTGACTTCTCCAGGTTTAATAAAACGTCTTATCTGGCCGGGCCTTTTGTTGGTCAGCCTGACATCCAACCTGTTTTTCGCCGGCCTCTACATGTACCACAACTGGAGATGAACTGTGGATGGGTCTGCTGCTGCTCTCATGTGACCTGCACAGAGTGAGTTGACAACCGTGACGCGTCTGTGGACCTGGAGGTCATTAAGCAATGTCAGAAAAACATCAAATTTCTGCCCGCTACTTGTTGTTTGCCGGTGCTTAGGGAAATACAGACGTCAGCTGTTTTCAACAGCGCATTTCCCATTAGCTTGGAGTTACTAGTTATGAGAAAGCTGTGGTGAAAATCAAATATTACATCTTTTGATTTAATGTGATTAAAGACTGCTTTTTTTTTTATTTAATTTTTTGGGATCTTGTCTTTTGGTTTGTCACTGCTCCTCTTACATGAATGCAGGCACATGTGTAATTGATTTAAAAGACTCAATTCTTGCACTGATGCTAAAAAAATGTGCAATAAACGTACTGTTCAGTTGATGCTGCTTGGACGCAGAGGTTCATGTCTTACCTACTGATACTGATTGTGATGAGTACATTACTTCTCCAAACCAAATGACATTTCTGGTTCTCTTTAATAGCCAAAACTCAACGTTAAACAGCATGTTGTGTTTGTGGCCCATAGTTAGTTTTGCATTTTGGAAATTTGTACAAATTTCATAGCACTGATGTTTGCCACGGTCAAAAACTGGTGTGTCAAATTATCCTATTGTGTTGTTTTGTAACAGTTTACACTCAACATTTATTCAATTATTTTATGTTTTTTTTCATAGTCATACCATGGTGACACATGTCACAATCATTCACTACAGAAATGGTTCTCTTTCACCAAACCATTTCTTCTCATAGATATCCTGTTTCCAGGTTGTAAGGGGCAACACTCTGAAAGTCAAGTGCAATATGTATTTAAAGAAATCACCTTCACAGTTACACAATGTTTGCATAAAAATGGCACCGAGGTTTAGATTAAAGTTTTAATCCTAACTGAGCTGTGGACTAATTTATAGAGACATTTTCTTATAACTTGTAGCCAAACACATTCAATTTGAATGGGTTTGCACTAGTTGTTTCTGAATTGTATGTCCACTTTTTGTGGTTGGTTGTGTTCTATTTTGAATGTGATTTAAAATTGCTTTTTTAAAGTTGAAGTGCACAGATGTGTGATTATTGTCTGTGTGTATGTTGAACATGAGTTACAAAAAGTTGTACATTTTAGACATGTAAGATGTTTGTAAACATGTTAGTTAGCTTGTGTTGCTGCTTGTGTAAAAGTGTCAGGCATTTGGGTCTTTATTTTACATGTAAAGTATTGTTGAATGACCATACACTTGATTTTAGAGAGGAATCATTTTGACCACTTTGCGGAATTACTAGGTCATGTGGTTTTTCTCAGACAATGTCTCATTTGAATTGTGTTAATTTAAAATGTGTATTTGAAGTTCTTATCTTGAGTCAAAGTAATAATTAAACTATATTCAAATGTTTTTGGGGTTTTTTCAAACATTACCACAATATACAGAATGCCAACATCTGCATCCACCCACCCAAACCCTCTGGGAGTCTGGCCAACACACCAAAAAATACTGATATTAATAACAGTTACAAATACAAAGAAAATAAATTGACATACTCTTAAGAAATGGAAAGAATATAAATAAATGAAGAAAAAAACCTCATGGTAAAATTAATTAATTGGATGAAATAAAAGTTATTGGTTATGGTTAAAAGTTAAAGGCATCAAGTTGTGTTTTGAAGTGAAGACTGTTATTTTGGGGCAGGAATGGTTGCTATGTTCTTTGGATTTTACTAACCAAGCCTTCAGTGGTATAACCTGAGTTATTACAACTTCAGAGGAATCATTACCTCTTCAGCCCAGCAGCTATGTACTGTATAGGGAGAGAGCTAGATTATATAGAATGAGACGTCTTACTTAAAGCTACAAGGAAGTGACAGCCTGGACGCTAGAGAGATTCAGATATATGAGCAATGCCAACAACAGACTTGGGTCTGTGGCCTTGACGGGCATGTTGGAGAGCGTTTCACAGTCCTTAGCCCAAAATGGACGAATACGGGTCACTGAGTCTTGGTTGCAACATAGACAGGTTGGGAAAGCCCACTTCTTGACAGATGCATGCAGCGAAATATTTTAAATTGGATCAAACTATGTGTGACATACATGGAGGTTTTGTGGATCATTACAATAAACGATATCCAAATTTCATCCGAGATATTCTCCCCAAGGTCTTCCTCCCATTTTAATTTGAGATGCTCCAAGGAGGGTGAGGCCCCCCGACAGTAAAACATCGTAAATCTGACTTTATGAATACAGTCCTCCGAACAGTTAGTAGGGGTTTGACATGGGAATGTAATTTAGGGAAGTGTGTTGTATTTTTTTTGCTTTTGTTTTTTAACAGTCTATAAAAAGAGCTAGCTTTTGCACACCAGTAGGTTGACAGGTGTGTAGGAGGTATGGCAGTTTTGCTTCATTATGTATATTTGGATTTTGATCTATTTTTAAGACACTCTTTATATATGAAATTATGTGTTTTCATGCTTATAGTGTAGGCCTTTGGTGCCGTGATGTGATAATTAGGATTCCTTATTGAGTGAGTGATGTCATTTTGTAGTGTGACCCGATTGGTCTACCAACATATTTAAGAAATGCTCTCCTATTGTTTTGTAAAATAACCTGATGAAGCTCTATGTACCAAACGTTGTCACTAGATATCTCTGAATGTAAGTGAAGCAGACAGTGTGCAGGAGTTTTTTGGGCTAAAAGGCTAAAATAGTAACAAAAACAATAACTGTGGATATTGCTCCATTGTAGAATGTCAAGTCATGATTATCTAAATGACTTGGAGTTGTCTAAGTTAAGAATGGTCTCTAGACAGCCTTTTTAAAGGTATTCGAAATTCTGTATACAGACTTGTGCATTTGTACTTGATGTGTAACCTGGAGTATGTTTCCTCTCTGAAGAAGGTTCATTAATTGAAAGATCACGTGTATGTTGAAATGTAAATGGTCTTTAAACTATACTGAGTTTCCTGAATGAGTCAAAAAAAAAATTTCAGTTAAAGTTAAAATTAATTTATTTTTGAATTTGTATGTGAAGTGCAATGAAAGTATATTGTGATTATTTTTTTTTCGGTCTTCACATCACTTTAAATCAAAGGATGTCCATTTCAGACTCTCTTACAAGAAGTAGGTTCTCTCACTGTTCGTTATTCCACTGTGTTCAGCAATGCAAATGTTTGTCTGCTACAGCTGTTTTGTCTGTGTGTGAATGTAAGGAACAGCATTGGCTTGTTTCATCTGGACCCATACGTTTTTAATAAAATGTTTACTATTTATCCAGGTTCATAGATCTGTTGTTACTAGATGATGTGTGAAAACTAGATTTGATGTCCTCGCTTCTCTGCAGTCACCAGCATCTTTTCTTTTACATTTTTCCTTAGTGTGACGATGAGTGTCCTTGTTGAACATTTAAGTCGGATGCTTGGTTTGGTTATCTAAAAGTTTGCATCATTGAGCTTACATTGAAGCCTTTAGGGAAGACAGAATTTCCAAACTCAACTCTGTTTGTTTTGTAACTTTGCACTGGGAAATTTGAAAAAATGATTTAGCTGCTATGAAATGAGTGCATTTTTGAATATAAAAGTAGTTGGGAAACTGAATTACTAAGACCTTCTTGTTAATTCCTCTGACATATCTTGATCTGATGGAATTACATTTTTTTGTGAGAGTCATATGTTCAGCCTTTTTAAATTGCTTTTTCACGAGTTTATCAATCAACCCAAATCATTCAAACTTTTGTTAATCGCATCTGGTCATTGACAAAAGGCATGGAATAGCTATACTCTAAACTTAAAATTAAGTTTTCGTGTCGAACATTTTAAAATGGATATCATCTTATCTCGTCACAGGTCAGCTGTGATTACTACCTCATTTCTTTTCCTTAATCTAAGCGGAGCACTTCTGGTTTTCATGCATTCGCTTTGTGAGCACTTCCATTCTGAGTTACTTGTCCGTTAGTTCGCTATGTGCGCTTTTGCCTGTTCGATTAGAGCCTCCCCATGTCCGTTACCTTCAGAGGATCTTTTTTAAGGCAGACATTTTGACATTGTTAATGTTATCAATTTCGCCTGTATTTTTTCTACTATGACAAGTCAAAATGTCTGCTGTGAAAAAGGTATATTCCTCCAGCTTGACCTTGTTGCATTGCTTGTTAGCATGCTAACAATTGCTAATTAGCACCAAACACGAAGTACACCTGAGGCGAGTGGGAATGTCATCAGTTTTCAAGTATTTGGTAATTTTGTTTGGAGTAATTGAAATATTGACCTGATGATGGTGCTAGATGAAAAGTCAAAGTATCACAAAAGTTTCATTTTCTGTGGAACACAAATGTCTGTACAAAACATCACGACAAATCTTCCTTTAGTTGTTATAACTAAAGATATTCCCAAAGCGATGGACCAACAGACTGATATTCCTGGAGCCACAGTGGTAGCATGGCTTTGATACATTTCAGCATGTATTTAGGGAATGTCAATCAGCGCTTATATTATCTGTCAGGTCCAGTTTCCTCCAATCGAGGATCAATTTCAAGCCCTTTCTTTTAAATCCTGATCAGAAAAAAAGATTTTGAAACTGAAAAAAGTACTTTTTTACTTATCATTTCACAATTATTTCTGTGTGGCTGTTGGGGCCAGACCACTGCTCATCCAGGAATCCCCCCCACAGCAGTGCGGGTAAGCCCAAAGACAATAAATAGGTCGCACATCTGAATATCACATGACCAACCTATTAATGTGCTCACTTATTGTCAGGGTAAACATATATCGTCTTAACTATTTGGTGACCTTACAATTTAGTTACCTGTAGTGTCATTTAAATCCCAGCACAAATGATCTGAACTCTGTGACCCATATAAATGTAGTATTGTGGTTCCAGAGTTCCTATCAAAGCAGGTAGTGTTGACAGACACAACTTGTTTACTGGTTTTATTGTTGATAACAGTTCACTGACTGAAGGGTGGGAAACAGGTTCATACTTTCAGTCTGCAGCTCTAGCCAAAAGTTTCTCTTCTGTACACTCACTTCCTGTTTTTACCAGAGCTACTAGACCACCAAGAGTCTATTGTTCACATGAAGGATTAACACCTGCAAACCAAACTGACAAATACTATGCATGTTTTTATGTACTGGGATGGGTCTTGTTCTGGCGTAGATTTCAAGTCAATGATTGATGTACTCATGTGCATCAAATAGCTGAGAGTAAATAGTTGTCATGCTGTTGATGTTGGTCCCTGCATTTCCCCTTTCTACGGTAGTACTACTGTGGTTTATGTTCCACTTCCATGAGAGTGGTGTCATTGCTCACTATTTGCTGCAAAACTAAAATTGTCGCTGGTCTTATAGTTACTACATGGAAATATGAAAAAGGAAGGCAGGTTTCTCATCAAAGAGTTTTAGCTTGATTACAGACATCCACGCCTTGAAAACTCCAGGTAAACAAAGGCTGGCATAAAAGTAAAGTTCACTGAGGTTAACTTTGAACGTTAGGATGTTTTGTTATTGTAAAGTTGAATCTTTCACAAAATAGCGTATTCATATATTTAGCAAATGTTACCTGCATGTAACATTTGAAAGACACAATAATAAATCAAATATACTTTTTTTTTTCTAAAATCTTCTCTCGCTCTTATGATTGGTTTCACATCCTTAAATGCACAAGAGGTTACACAATTCAACCTCCTTTTATTGATATAAAAACAGTTATTTTACAGAGGACTGGATTTTCTTAAGTGACACTAGTTGCCAGAATGTTGAAAACTAGGAGACTCTTCTGGTCTATTTTGGGTCACATTGGTAAGTTAGACTTGTGAAACTCATAGTGGTTCAAAGTGATCTTTTTCCAATCTGATGAGAATGAGCATGGTGTCCTTGAACAGAGAACAAAGGGACAACATAAGATTAGTGCTGTCACAAACAAATAATTTAATTATTGATTATTAAGCTGATTTTATTCTTAATTAATCTATTAATAATTTTGTTTGTATATTAAGTGACAAGGCCGATTCTAATTTCCCACTGTCCAAAGTGACGTCTTTAAAATGCTTCTTTTATCCAAACAACAGCCCAAATACAGTGGAGGAATCTAAGAAAGTACATAACTCAACTACTGTTCTTAAAATTTGAGGTACTTGTACTCTACTTGAGTATTTCTATTTGATGCCACTTTATACTTGTGTTCCACTACATTTCAGAGGGAAATATTTTTACTTTACTCTTCTACATATATATTTTCAGCTATAAAGATTGTACATACAGAACATATGATGATCTTATAGAATATGAATCATTGTGTTAGATGTTTGTGAATAGATTAAAAACCCACCTCGACAATATAGCAGTATATTGAAATGAATGTATCAATAATTCAAAGAGGTATTATATAATAAAATAACACATCACAGGGGGTTCCTGAGTCATTTTACTTAACCTGTTCAAAACATAACTTTTAATTGTTACAGAGAGAGTATGTTTTTTTTTACTCACAGGATCTGAACAATTCCTCCACTACTGTCCGAAACCCAAACATATTCAGTTAACTTTCATATAAAGAGCAACGAGTTGTTTGCTTGCTGTGTTGAACGTTGTAAGGAAAATGAAAAATGAAAAAAAAATAGATTAATAGAATACAATGTTAAAGCAGCTCATCATCACGTTTGAGAAACTGGACCCGGCAGAACAAATAGTGACGGAGGGCGGGAGTTAGAGAGAAAAAAAAAAATTTGCTTTCACTTCGCGCGAACTAAAGTTTTGGCGGACGGTCCCTTGGCCCGCTGGGAGCTGGAGAAGCAGAGCGCAGCCGCTCAGTGCGGGTCAGTGCAGCACCGTCACTGCATGAATGACGGCGCACTTGACCGACGCAGGGGAAACACTTCACCGCTTCACATGAGCTGTGTAACGAGCGCTTCGTCCTCAGCAGACGGATTTTTTTTTCAACACCTCACCTCGCTTCAACTTCGCGGATACATCCGCAGCCTTACAGCCGCCTGAGCGAGACATGTCACGGTGATGTTACTGCCTCCATCTTCGCTGGAATTCAAACCATGAAGAGATAACCGGCTTGTAGAGCTCACAGGCAAGTGTTTGCGCTAACAGGTTGGCAAGGCGTCTGATATTTTGTACAAGACAAGTTTTACCCAAACAGCAAAATATCACGTTTTATAGGTTATCGGATTTGTTGTGTGTGCACCTGTTGTTTTCTTTCCCATCGCTGATTTTATTTGTTTTCTTATGTTTAAAAAAAAGAAAAAGAAAAAAAAAAGAAGAATTTTGTATATATCTATATATATATATCTATATCTATATATATATATATATATATATATATATAGCTATATATATATATATATATATATATATATATATATATATATATATATATATATATATATATACACACACACACACACACACACACACTCATACATATACACATTCAAATATATTTTTAAGTAAAGGCGTATATCAGCCTACATCTGGTTGTAAGATACAGCCAATTCAGCTAACAAGTTTCCTCTTACAAAAATCAATAGTGTAGAATTACTTTATGGCAAACTATTGGAAATTTCACTCAAAATACAATGTGTTCTGTCTGCACAGTGAGTTGAATATATTTACAGGAAGCAGGACATATAATCCAAATAATCAATTTTTTTGTAGTGTATGATTCAGTGGGTTGAATTTTCTTTGTAGTGTTTTCACCTCATTTTACCTCTGAGCACTTTTTTTTATGACAGAACATTCAGTCTCTTAGGGAGATGTATGAATTAAGTACTAATGGTATTAGACTGCAGATCATATATGATAGTACTCCAAAAGCACACACACACAAAACAATCTCGATACCATCGCCTCAGTTTACCATTTTATATCTTTTATTGAAATTCTGACATTAAACATGGAGGAGGTGGAGGAAGGGATCTGGTGGAAACAAGTCATTCATTCATGTCATACACACTCTACATGCGCTTTCTGATCCCCATAAACAACCTTGTAAAGATAGGTCATTCAGGGTTTTAGGAACAAACAACAAACATGCTGCCTAGTAATGTTAATAGTAAACATATTAACCCCGGCTGTGTTTCCTCTGTGTGGACGGCTGGCTTGTGTTCCGGTGAGCAGCAGAGGAGCTGACGGTAAATGAGAGGCCGTCACTATGCCCCCGGGGAAGTATGGGATGCAGGAGGAATGGGAGAGGGAGGGGGACCATGAGATAGTGATGGACTTCCTGCTGCCTACTGGGATCTTCCTCAAATTCCCTGTATCTCCAAGCGACACCATCAGGAGCATCAAAAAAGTAAGTCCCCTCACATCCCCATTTAAGTAATTACCAGCAGCTGCTTTGAGAGATCATAAAAACCTTCATAGAATATTTTTCGCCACTGACACATAATGTGTAATGTACTCATACTTTGCATTTACCCGTGTTTCTGATAGAATGCATTTGATTGACTGCAGTACAGCGCTGCGGTTCTGGTCACCACCGTTGCAAAAAAAATGCTGTTATTTACAATATTTACTTAATATGCTTTAAAGCAAATTGGTCGACTTAAGACATTAAGCTAATTAAAACATGACACAATCCGAACAATCCTCGCTTGTTCCTTTGATGTATCTTGAAGTTTCGATGCAACTAGTAGAGAAGGAGCTACAGCTTTCCTCCTTAGTATACATGGCCAGCTCTCTGCTGGAGCAGATCTGCTGTTAAATGTGAATGTGCCAGTTTCTATGCCAACAGCTTTTGCACTTCAGGCAGTTTGATTTAGCGGTGTTAAGTAATGACACTCTTGGAAGCATTTTAAATGATTAAGAGATTAAATGTGTTTCCAAATTTTATTTTCAAAAACTGCCAGGGTCATTGTTTGCCCACTTGAATATCATTCTTGAAAACGAGAGAAATCAGAGTGGTGGCGAATATGTTATTCTTACAAAGCAACTTCTGAAAATAGTAATGACACTGGTTTCGATAGAGCTTGTTTTACACGACTCTTCAAGCATACATTTTACAGTCCCAGAGAACACGCTGCACACTGTTTAGGACATAAACGCTGCGCTCTCCAGCTCATATTTTGCTGGTGTTACTTGTTTCAGATGGTTTGGAAGAATGCCAGTAGCGAGGCTCTGTTCAGTGCACTGGGTGATCCCGACGCATACGTCTTCACCTGCATCAACCAGACGGCCGAAAGGGAGGAACTAGAAGAAGAATCGAGGCGCATAAACGATGTGCGGCCCTTCATGTGCGTTTTGAGGCTGGTGGCGAGGGAGGGCGACCGAGTGGAGAAACTCACCAACACCCAAATCAGCCTGTTGATTGGCAAAGGTGAGCAGCATCCTTCTCTGATCGAGCTCACCAGGTGCTATACGGAGGTTTTGTGTGGTTTGTGGTATTGTTGTATGGCTGCTAAGTATTAGATCAGAAGCAGTCCTCTGTCATCATCAAAAAGAAGAGTAGAGTTTATCTAGCCATGTTCCAGTCCTCTGACCCACTGTCAGTGATGCAAACAGATTATATTAATGTAATGAATCATTTATGGAATTATAATATTACAATATAAAATTGCAGTTTTACTTCATCATTCAGTCTGACATTGTGTTCATGTTAGCAGTTTTCTGTTTGACATTAAACAATAAGTGCTGACATATCCATCATCAGAGACAGATCAGAGGCATCCCACTGAGAGTCGGTTTCCTGTATTTGTGTCTCGAGGGTTTCGCCACTGCCCTGCCCCTTTAGGAGACTAGTGACAGGTCCTGAGTCTATTAACTCCAATAGGAGAAGTGAACACAAACACAAATTATGACTGATTCTTTGGCTCCATAATCACCAAATTAAATATTGGACCCATTTTGCACAAGCCACATACCTTCCGAACATTCTGACACTGAAATTGCATTTTTCAGGCAGACAAATCAGGATATCTGGCAACTAACGTTCGCGAACACCCTAGCTAACACATTTATGTTGTGAGAATATCTAATGTTAGCAAAATAAAATATAAATACACAATGCAAAGTAACCCAATCTGCTTTTATCCATGCACACACCATTCATAACACTTCCAAACGAGGTGTTGGGATGTCGCCCACTTAGGAGATTGGAAGTGTAAACCATTTCACCATCTTTGTTATAGACTAGGTTAAAGCTGCTCTGGAGGCAGACATCCTCCCATTGATTAAGTAAAAACCTTATTGGGAAGAATCAAATTACAGTTATTTTCCTGAGCAGTTAGCAAGCTAACAGGAACAAAAAAAGCTTTCTTTCTTTTTTTACTGTTTTGCTGTTTAATATCTTGGAATGTCGACAACTTGGAAATGGAGCACAGCTAGGCTAACTAATGCTACTTCTATTTCCCAGTAAAATTTTTGACTTCATAATAGATGACTGCCTGCACTGAAGCCTACTTATTCACTAGGTCTCAGTGCAGGCAGTCAGTACAGCTGTAGCTTGATGCTGCTTTGAGTTTCAATTCATGAAAACACGTCGGCAGGTAGAGCAGTAAAGCAAAGCCTTCCTCTCACTTTACAAGACTTGTATTTGTTTACGCTTTCATCATGATCTTTCAGGTCTGCATGAGTTCGAGGCCCAGAAGAACCACGAGGTGAATGAGTTTCGGACAAAAATGCGCGCGTTTTGTGAAGAGAAGGCTCAGGAGAGGCAGATGCTGCCATGGCAGCAGTGGATGGAATACAGCTTTCCATGTGACCTGGAGCCATGCTGCTCTCCGCCGGAGTGTGGTAGTGTGAAGTCAAAAAACACCAAGAAGATTTTCATCAATGTCAAGTTTGAGGCTTGTGATGTGAGTTGATCTGCTGGTGTAGTTTGTATGAGTCATATTTGTAAAGGTTTACACAAATCAAAGGGTGATTTTAAGTAAATGTGAGCACCTTTGGAAATCCCGCTCCCACACCACAAACACCACCCTCAAAACATCTCTCAGGAACAACATCCACTCACATGAAAGCTACATCTTTGTGTGATTTTCTGTGAAGCTGGTGCCTTTATTGATATTAATGTGTCTCTCACAGGAAAGCTTCATGCTGCAGCAGGACCTTCAAGACCTCCCAGTGGCTCTGATGAGGAGCGCCCTGAAGAAGAAGGCCACCGTCTTTCGCTCATTGCGACAGGAGCCCGAAGACTACACTTTGCAGGTCAACGGGAGGTGGGAGTTCATCTATGGGAAACATCCCATGTGCCAGTTTAAAGTGAGTGGCCGCAGCAATGGTGTCTTTGAGCTGTACAGCTGCCTTTTCATATTTGATTGTTTTGTTCATATTTGATTCTTTCCCCAGTTCTCATTCAGGCTGATGCATGTTTTCCTACATGATAGTTTTGTATTTTGCTGCATTCTTTTCATCCTCTACCCTCACAGACCTTCAGGATGTTGATTAGTATAATTAGTATGATGAGCAAAAAGCTAAATTCTACTCTTATCAGACCAAAAAAAAAATCTTCCTCCATTTTTGCACACAATTTCTTTCTTTTTGCTGTAAAGCTGGGACTTGCGAAGCAATTGGTCAACTTTGGAATATTCAGTGTGTTGGAAATTTTCTTTCTTCCCCATGTTTTTAAAAAAAATATATCCATACTGTTGGTTTGTTTAAAATCTCCCTTTGTCTTCATTACGTTGTTGTTGCTTTTTTTTAGGTGTGTCGTAGTAAGCGGGTGAATAATTACGCAATCTAGCTTGTGTTTGATTCGGATACATTTGTGTTGAACGACGAAGAACATTTTTTTATACGAACTAGAGCTGTTATTTTCTTCGTGGATGAGGGTGATTTTCTTTTCTATGGTGTTTGTCTACATTCTGCCTGTGAGTGCTGCCCTGTGCGGGTGGTCCATAATAACTAAAATGATTGTCAGATCGATAGTGGGGTGAGTCAAGGTTTTGGTGGCAGGAGACTCCACTGTTGACTTTGAAGCTCCAGCTACCTGCAGCGGTGACTCATATCTGTCTAGCAGCCCTGCAGAAAGGAACTGCATCCATCCACACATAATGAGATTTCGGTTGCATTAACCTACAGCAAATGAACAGCCTCCAGGAGTTAACCAGTGATATCAGACCACTGGGAAATATCTGTGGGTGAGCTGACTGATGGCTGTACAAAAACAAAACACTCTGTCCCCTCCTGTTGTCTATCTCTGTCCTCTTTTACAGTACATATTCTCCTGTTTGAGAAATGGCCAAAACCCGTACCTAACCATGGTGCACCACTCCACCATCCACAATTATCAGGAGGAGCAGGGCAGAATGTGCCAGGTATACAAGAGTCGCTCCTTGTCCAGACCTCCTCCACTGCCCCTGAAGAAGGTAAGAGTTCAGCAGACGCCTGTCGTCTCCCATTAACAGAGCAGCAACTCTTGCTTTCTCTCTGCTCATCGCAGTTGTTCCTCAACCAGACTGCAGACTTTGGAACCGTTGAAGCATGCTGTGCAACACAATGTTGATAATTTACACCTCACACCTTTGCTTGCATTTACTGTAGTTTAATATAGAGCACAATTTACCTATTTTGAAACTGCACTGGCAAAATTAATCTATGAAATCTGGAAATATGAGCAGTAAAGAATAACATTTTCAAAGTTAATCAAAGTACCTTGAGGACTGTTTGTCAGTTTGTTCCCCTTTTTCACGTTTTAAGTGTTCATTGTTGTATGTCTTTCTTTTGACATGCTGACAAACAGGAAATTGTAGCAACAGTTTCATGACTTTAGACTTCGGGGAATGTTATAAATGCAAATTTTTAATGGAAAGAAAGGGAGGTAAAAAAGAATAAATGCTCTCTCTTCTGACTCCTTGCAGCAGAATACCTCTTCTCTGTGGTCCATCAATGAGCCTTTCTACATTCACCTGCTGCAGGGCAGCCGAGTCAATGCAGGCGAAGGAATGAAGGTTGGTGTGGTTTTGCGTGGGTTTGATGCTCAATGAAATGTGGCATTCACTCGTTTACCAATATCTCAATTTCAGTTGTAGGAACAGCAGGGTTGACATGAAAATGACAGGGGGTCACATGGTCCAGACCACACGTTTCCCATAATTCATCAAGGCGGTTGGTTGAAACTTCAAAACAGGAAGTGGGGAGGGCCTATCTGCTTTTGACATCTCATTCTGAGGCCTAGATTCTAAGAAAACTGACAAACTGCATGCTGTCTCTCCCTTCCTCACTTTCAGTGCACCTCTTTTTTGTAAGGCGATGCATTTTGTTACTATCGCAGATGTTTGTTAATATGTTTGTTAAGGGACGTTTCCCTGTAAATGAAAAGCATGTAGAAATATCCAGTAAAACTCCATATTTACTTTTTCTTTTCCTCAACCAATTTGGCAGTTTCAAGTAGGATAGTCTGTAAATGTGTGTCTGTGTTTGTGACTCAGTATCATAACTAACTATGTTACTGTTTAGATGGGTTATTAAGTGTAAGTGCACTTCCGGCGGCTGCCTTAGAGCACATCATGACTCATGGCAAATTTGTCCTGTGACATAATTATCAGTCTTGTTGCAGCTGGCAGGCAGAGGTTTGAAAACACCCTGGGGGAGAATAGCCACTCATATATTTTGTGAATATAGATTCAGACTATCTTGATTTGGCAAAAGGCAGGAGCTTAACAGCCGTACGATATTGAATTTTGGCTCCGGTGGTTCTTTATTATTTTGGACAGACTTTCATTGAAAGGTGTCGCGACCTGCTTATGTTATGAATGTGTAGACCCTTTGACTCATAGCCTGAGTGACACAGGAAACTCTGAATCATCTCTTGAAGTCTGTAAACCTTCCACAAACAATTTACCTCACAAACTCTTCTAATCACTGTGTATGTGTGTTTCCCCCTCCAGCTCGTGGTGCAGGCTGGTCTGTTCCATGGTAGCGAACTCCTCTGTAAGGTGGTGACAACCTCGGAGGTGGCAGTGTGCTCTGAGCCACTATGGGATCAAAAGCTGGAGTTCGACATAAACGTAGCTGACCTGCCTCGCATGAGCCGCCTGTGCTTCGCGCTCTATGCAGTCATTGAGAAAGCCAAGAAACCCCGCGGCACTAAAAAAAAGAATAAGAAAGCGGTGAGTTTGTCAGAAACTCATGCCGTTTTAGGGTGAGAACTTGTTAGCAAGCACAAACAGATCTGTTTCCTCTCTATTGTGTAGTGTGTGTAGTCAGTGTGTGCTGTGTGGGTGTGTTTTGCTGCTGCGTCTGGTTGTGCAACTGTGTTCAGCGGCAATGCTGTGGTTAACATTTCATCCGCTTCAACGCTTTTATCTGTACATCACTCCAAGAAGGGAAGGGACATTTTCAAGGAATTCTAAATTCATGTTCACAGTAACCATTCGTGTTACAACTGTTCCACCCATTGAGCGTTTTACCTTTAAATGTGCCTCTCATCTTTAAGGCCTGTAGTGGGGACAGGTTAGCGTAGACGCCTGAAAACTGTGTAACTATTTTAATCATGAATTAATCGTCATTTTTCGAGCAAAAATGCCAAACATTTGCTGCTTGTTTCGGTTTTATATGTTGGGCTCTGGGGAAAATATCACAACTTTTTGACATTTCATAAAAAATAATTGGCACATTTATCATTAATAAAAGTTTACTATTAGTTGCAGCCCTAATTACATTCATAAATTTAAATATGCTACATCGTGCCACTATTAGTAACTTTAATGTTATGCCAATAGAGGCACACTGAGTTTAAGGTTTTACCATCCTCTTGCTGTTTACTTGTTTTCTTTAAATCCTGTTTTATGCACAAAACTACAACAGCAGTAGTACAACACTGAGAGAACGACACACAGTACAGTGAACAACAATAAAGTTTAATCTGCGGCTGGGCTCTCAGCCTCTCTTGTGTTAAAGCGTTGCAGCGACTGCGAGGAACGTGTTTTTGAGGTTCGCTTAAACATGGTGCCCAGGTGTGTTTATGAGCATCAAAGCCACTTCTGCTTTCTGAGCCACTTCTCCCTTCTTTTGCCTGAAAGAGAAGTTCTGC
Organism: Cebidichthys violaceus; assembly: GCF_023349555.1. Lineage (NCBI taxonomy): Eukaryota > Metazoa > Chordata > Actinopteri > Perciformes > Stichaeidae > Cebidichthys > Cebidichthys violaceus. The sequence continues at coordinate 8,007,003 of NW_027176816.1, forward strand.
AGACAGACAGAAGTTGAGCTATTTTAGCCACTCTTGTACATTGTACATTTTGTGCATCGTCTCTATTTTCAGCCGGCTGCTTTCAGCCTAAATGTGTTTGTTTTTAACACATTGAATGGTCAAGTTGTTTTCTGCCTGGATCTTATTTCCATTTTTGTTGCTTTATATTCCAACTTTAGACCCCAAATGTAACATCATCGTCATGTACATTTTGTATCCTTCGCTTCGCTTTATTATTTAACATGATAAATTAAAAAAATTGAAGTTGCCACAAACAACATTTTAACTTTTTTATGTCATTTAAATATTGAGATTTTCTTTAAGCTATTTGATCTAAATTCAAATGAACGTCTAAAATAAAGCAGATGTTAGAAAACAAAGGTTTGATAATTCAATACCTTTTAGATTTATTGATAATCCTTTATCTTTAAAGAATCTTAAATATGTATTTTTGATTTTTGATTGAACATTAGAGTACTCTCTGTCGCTCTTCTGCTGCCTCTTCTATTTTACTGCCTGCAGATGGTCTTCAAGATGGCCAATCAACAAATCTAATCTTCCCTGTCCCTCTCCTCAGGACTGTCCGATAGCCTGGGTGAACACCATGGTGTTCGACTACAAGGACCAGCTGAAGACTGGCGAGTTCCAGTTGTCCACATGGCCATCTGTTCCTGGTACTTTCAGGCCTTCTCTATTCTTACATTTCCTCGTCGTCAAAAAGACCTCACATGTTAACAGCCTCCTCCACAGCGCCTGGCAGCACCACAGTGTAAATGACACGTGGCGCCATCAAAACCCCACATATTTACACATTATGCGTTTTCTGATGCAAGATAGCCTTTTTAATATTTGGAAACCACAGCTGTCTGTTGTTGTCAAAACATGTTAGTTATGGCTACATTTTTATTCACTAAATTGATTTTATCTTTCTCTGCAGTTTGGAAGAGCGGTACATATAACACGCACTGTCGCTTTTAGAGATATGGAAGTTATTTGAATATGAAAATACTCTTACTGAGTAGATTAAAGCATCTAACAAATTGCACATTTGATGTATGGTTTGTTTTATCACAGACAAAAGCGACCTGTTGAACCCAATGGGAACAGTCGAGAAGAACCCCAATGTGGACAGTGCTGCTGGGCTTCTCATTCGCTTCCCTAATATCCGGCCACATCCTCTCTATTACCCACCACTGGACAAGGTAGCTATTCTCAAAAGGCTATATTTGAGTACATAGTGAAATTTTCATTTGTATTACAGTCAGTGAAAATATCTTCATCTGTTATCAGGTGAGTGGTGACATGGAGAAGAATGGTGATGCAGTTATTGCCACAAAAGAAGAGGTAAGACTCTACATTTCCCATTTTCCCATTCTCACACGGTTAAAGGTACAATAAAAACAGTAGCTGTTACTTGCTGACCACATATTTTTATGAATGTGTTTTGGGTCTTTTGCTCTCTGCAGTACATGAAACTAAAAGAAATCATGGACAACAAAAACTACACTGAGTTTTTCGAGGACGAGAAAGAGCTCCTGTGGAAGCTCCAAACAGAAGTCCGTGACCATCATCATGAAAGTCTGTCCAAGCTGCTCCTCATCACCAAGTGGAATCGGCGCGAGGACGTACTTCAGGTATAAGTGGAGAGTTTTGGAAGATAATTTACTTTTTAATAATCTTTTAATTTTTTTTCCTCATTTTTAAAAGAATTTAGAGTTTCACTTAAAACTCCTGGGAAAAGTCCAAAATTGATTTTAATCCTCACTATATACAAATCTATTATCTATTATCTTATTATTTTACAAATTTAACATATTATATTTGCTGTGTTGGTTTGAATAGCTTTCTTTTTACCGAATAACCACTATATTGCTAGGGCTATAGCGAATGCTATTCTTTTATTGTAGCAATTCATTTGACTGGATTGATTTAGTGTGTAAAATGTTACAACAAGACTGAGTGTGTCCTGCCATGCTAGTGCTTTTAGCTAAATACTAACTTCAGCATGCTACCATGTTCCCAATGACAATGCTAACGTGCTGCTTAGTTTAGCGTGTTTGTGCGCTAACATTTGTTGGATTAGTACTGAACACAAGTACAGATGAGGCTGATGGGAATGTCGTTACTTTTGCACGTATTTTGTCATAAAGTTAAAGTCAGGGAATCACCAGCGTCTGTAGTGCTCATTTTGTCCAACCATCAGCCCAAAACGCAGAGATATTTGTCATCAAACACCTGAAAGTTTCAATTTTTCTCATCATGGTAGAAAATAGTAATTTGATTCTCCTCAGATGGTTAATTTGCTGAGGAACTGGCGAGACCTCCCAGCCATCCATGCCTTGGAGCTCTTAGACTACAGTTTTCCCGACCCAGCAGTCCGTTCTTTCACAATCAGATGCCTCAGGAAGCTCAGGTACACACATGTTCAGGTTTTTACTTGCATCCATGTAACATCGCACATTTATCAGCGTAATCATTTATACAACATTTTCTCTGCACACAGTGACGATGAACTGCTACAGTACTTAATCCAGCTGGTCCAGGTCCTGAAGTACGAGTCCTACCTAGACTGTGACCTCACCACATTCCTGCTAGAAAGGGCTTTGTCCAACTGGAGGATAGGACACTTTCTATTTTGGCATCTCAGGTGAGACGCAGTCCAGCAAAGAAAAACAAGATTGGGACATGTGCATCTGCAGCCTGTTTTTCTTGACAGGAGCATTTGTGTTTATTGTAGGTCAGAGATTCACGTGGCTTCTGTGAGTTTGCGTTTTGGCCTGATTCTGGAGGCCTACTGCAGAGGAAACATCCACCACATCAGGCTTTTAACCAAACAGGTAATCTCATCACACTGATACACACTGACATCAAGATCTGAAATTATGTGTTTTGGTTTCGTACTAAATCTCGGCCTTACCTCTCCCACACAGAACGAGGCTCTGGGCAAAATGAAGGCCCTGAGTGACTTTGTCAAGTCAGGCTCCCAGAAAACGACAGCAGATGACCTGAAGCTGTGTATCAGACAGGAGTCCTACCTGGAGGCCCTGTCAGACCTGCTGTCACCACTCAACCCCAGCATCATCCTCTCTGAGATCTGGTTAGTGCCAGACACACACACACACACACACACACAACAAATTACATTTTTTGACTTCTTAATTGGATTTTCAGGGCCAGTTTTGGTCCCTCTCTAGGTTTACTGAATTACAAAATAATACTTTTACGTAGCATATTGACAAATTATCCTTTTGTCCTTACAGTACCAGTAGGCTCTATTATTTTGAACTATACTTTATGCCATCTTATACTTTTTTATAACCACTAAAAGCCTTACAGATAACGATGGTGCTTTTTTTTTTTTTTTACTTTTTCCCTGAATTGTTCATTTTCATCCCCTTGGGCATTGTTTTTGCCTTGGACAGAATTTTCCCATTGCTGACAGCAGCCAATAAGGGACATAAACATTTAACAACTCAATAAGTAAAATGTCAACAGGGTAAAAACCTAAACATGCATTTTCCTCAGTCCTCAGTCTATGAACCTTGTGTGGTTATAATGATTAAGTGTTTATACTGACTGTGTTTGCTGTTGCAGTGCAGACAAGTGCAGATTTATGGACTCCAAGATGAAGCCGCTCTGGCTGATGTATAACCACAGGGCTCAAGGAGACATGGTGGGCATCATCTTCAAGAACGGAGATGGTGAGATACAAGACAATAGGAAGACATGGCAGCACACATTCAGTACACATCATACAGTAGCCCACAGTGCCAAGACTGTAGTTCACTTTAGTTTAGCACAAAGGGAATACACTGAAGTGTTAAAATGCAGGGAGGGACTTACATTTAAATGCACTGTAAAGATAAACATACCCAGCAGGTTTGAAAAGGGATGTCCTCTAAATAAAGAGGAAGTTTAGAAGTCAAACAGTGTCAGGGAAAAAGCTAGCATGAAATTTAAATGTGATCCCTGTGATATCTTTTGTGACAATGAAATTAACTTTTTTCAATCGTTAAGATCTTCGACAAGACATGTTGACCCTCCAGATGATCCAGCTCATGGAGAATTTATGGAAGAGAGAGGGCCTCGATCTCAGGTACAGTGGGAGCAGCTGTTTGCAGCAGCTGTTGATGCTTTTTGACAATGAGCACCGCTAGACCAACCTAATACTGTTACACACTCACAGGATGATCCCTTATGGCTGCTTGTCCACTGGGAACAAGATGGGGCTCATTGAAGTCGTGAAGAACTCCGACACTATTGCCAACATCCAGCGTAACAGCAGTAACAGTGCCGCCACCGCTGCCTTCAACAAGGATGCCCTGCTCAACTGGCTCAAATCTAAGAATCCTGAGTGAGTATGACGAACAACTTTTGACATAATGGTTACAAGCCTTGTCATCTTCTATAATCTAGATACTGTATTGATCTCTCTAGAAGTGATGACCCTCTTTAATCCCATGAAAACAACACTGAACGCTGTTTTGAGCCACAGAGCTTTAACCCTCCACCCAGTTTCATATTGTTTGTAAAGTTTTTTTATTGGCATCGACACTATGAAGTCGCATTTTCGTTGACGTTTCTCAATGCACAACTTGTATTATTTCTTGCTATTTGAACATGGTAAAGTATTTTGATTTCTTGTCAACAACTACATTGCGTGTCCGAGTGCACCGCAATATGTGCGAAAAAATAGTATAGGGAATTGAAACACAATAAAGTGTGAAATGTGTCACATCCGCTGGCTCTGTTTTGTACAGACATTTTTAGTTGTGTCAGTCACACTTCACTTAAACCCCCCCTTTTTTATTATTTATAAACACTATAAAAGCAATTAATAAATGGTTTATAACACACTATAATGCTGGTGTAAACAGATGCAAGGACATTTTAATTGTTGATTGATGTATCTGTCATCAAGTATAACTAGTATACTGTATGTCTTCATAGAAGAGGTTAAAATTATTGAGGTTATAATTAACTGACAAATACTGTACATTAGTTCACATTTAAAACGTTCTTATAACTGCTTAAAACAACATTATAGAGTGTTTTAAGCAATTCATTACATTGTTATTAAAAATACTAAAGGTGAATGATATGGACATTAAAAACTTCATGAGACTAATTTAAAATTATAATCAAGATCCCATGGTATTTTTACGGTTTGGGGATTTTTTTGTGTGTTATTCAATGCAGAAACATTTTAATATTTCACTTAATATAAACATTGTATTATTAACTAAAATATTTTAAAACAATCTATGTATGAAGGTGTTTTTTCTTGACAGTATAGAGAAACATCCTTTTTTTTTCATTTATGTTTTATGTTTTCAGAAATTCCCTCTGAATGTGTGGTTTGAAGAGTTAACTTCAAAGTATTTATTGTGTGCAACATTTTAAAAACGTGACAGACCAACACAAAGTCCATAGATTTTTTATTTAATGGAAGACAGTCTGAAGGTCTGGTCTATTCTAAAAGCTCCTCGAAAAGAGAGAACCATTCAATGTAATGAATAAGCCTTTGTATGTCACGTTGACAAGACAGGCCCAGCTGACTGCACGACAGACCAGAAAGGTAATTAGCTTGAAATGCTGCAGCGCCCGCAATGGAGCGGAGAAAATTATTAAAAGCTTAACACAGTGAACCTCAGTGCACATCTAGACTTTGAAAGGACCTGAAAGTCAATCATTAAACAGGAACCTCTGCTGTCAACATTTCATACAGCAGTGAGGAAAGCCTGCCTCATTACTATGTATATGTGTATAATAGTTAGGCAGGTTATATGATGAAGAAGTGTAAATGTACTGTAAGAACAAAACCCACTCATGCTTTTCTTCCTTATTTCTCTGATCTTTTTTGTCACCAGGGACAAACTTGATCCAGCAATAGAAGAGTTCACGCTGTCCTGTGCTGGCTACTGTGTAGCTACTTACGTTCTGGGCATTGGAGATCGTCACAACGACAATATCATGATCAGGGAAACTGGACAGGTGGAGTTTACCGCTGTGATATTTTTAGTCACATGACAACACTGAACTCTACCACAAGGGGGCGATTAGACATAAAGTGGGAAATAAGTGTGATATGCTCCATAATATAATAGCAGAACACTGCCAAACACACATTATTCTTCCAAGACAGGGTGACTTTTCATTGAACTTTCAAATTTAAGAGTGTCAGATTTGGTCACTTTGGAGTGAAATCCTTCAGGTCACTCATTACCAGTTAGTGAGTCTTTAACAAATTTGACTGTGGTCAGTGATTCAGAACCCAGAAGTAACTTTCACCTTTGCTCCTCAGCTGTTCCACATCGACTTTGGGCATTTCTTGGGCAACTTCAAGCGGAAACTGGGGATCAACAGGGAGCGTGTGCCTTTTATCTTGACTTACGACTTCGTCCATGTGATCCAACAAGGAAGAACGAACAACAGTGAGAAGTTTGAGAGGTACAATGTTTTTGTGTCAGCCTGTTTATGAATCTAGGATTCTGTTTGCATAATTTATAACCTATAGACTGATTATTGCATCATGTCGTCAGGTTCAGGGAGTACTGCGAGCGGGCCTATAAGATTCTGTGTCGCAACGGGACGCTGTTCGTAAACCTCTTTGCTATGATGAAGGCTGCAGGACTGCCAGAGCTCACCTCCTTCAAAGACATCCAGTATCTAAAGGTATGCAACCATGATGATGATGCTGCTGATCCTGATGAGGATGATAATAATATTAACAATGATTTTTTTGTTTTTGTCAAAAGGACTCTTTGGCTTTGGGCAAATCAGAGGAAGAGGCACTGAAGAACTTTAAGGTGAAGTTCAACGAAGCTCTGCGGGAAAGCTGGAAGACGAAAGTTAACTGGATGATGCACTCCCTGGCCAAAGATAATAGACCGTGAAGAACACTGCACCAAGGAAGCCTGACACCAGACCAAAAAAATATGGATTTTAATGTATGGAGATAAAAGGGGAGAAAACTCAATCAAATATTTTACTTTATTGATGGCATTCAAAAACGCTCAGCATGTTTCCATCGAACTGGCCTGTCTGTGGTAAATAACGACTAAGTGGAGGCATCCAAAGATGATACAACGATGGTGCATAATCTCAGCACATATATTTTCACAATGAAGGAAATCCATCACACTCATCTTTCTCCCATCAGACATGGCAATGCCTTTACAAACATGCTTTATAGATGTTTGAGAGTCGCTACTTAAAAACCACCTGCACGTGCAAAAGTGTCATGAATCACGGATACAGCAGCAGAGACTGAGAGTTCATCTCCGCCGCTTAGCAGGGAGCAAACTGCAAATAAGCTTTGTGATGACCTTAGACGACACCGTTCAGTCACGGAGTTCAATAACAGGGCGGCAGTTTCACCTCAAGTCTTTTCCACGGTTGCGACTCATGATGGTTGTATCATTTCCACTCATTTCAACTGCCTCTTTGCAATTGTGTTTTTTTTATTTTTTATTTTATTGTATTTTATTTAATTTGGTTGCTCTGAAGTACTTGTACAAAGTCATGAAGGATATTTTAAAAAGATGTTGTGTTTTTCTGCTGTTTTGATGTGTAATATTGCCTCGAAGTGCAGTATGTTGCCTCTGGAGTGCCAGTAGACACAAAGCATTGTAACATTTACAATTCATCGTAAGATGAGAAAGCAACTTTAAATGGGACCTTTATTTTGATAACATACCGGTGAACCAGGCTTTGTCACCCAGCAGACCCTTACCAAACAGCTACTACACATTAAAGGAAGAGTTTGACAAATGTGCTTTCTTGTATAGAGTTAGATAAGAAGGTCTACACCGCTCTCGTTCGTTAATTGTGAAGCTGGAGCCAGTAGCCTTTAGCTTATCTTAAAAACAGGAAACAGATGGTCTTTATGCTAAACTAAGCTTACTGTCTCTTAGTTTCAGCTTCATATTTAACAAGACAAATATTAGAGATAATATTATTGCTTTTCTCATCTAACTCTCAGCAGGAAAGTGAATAGGTAAATTTACCAAAATGTTGAATTATTTCTACAATTACCATGAGTATCTGGGGGGGAAGGGGGGAAGGGGGGTAATGATCTTAGGTGCTAGGTGCTTTGGTCAAGGCTCAGAAGAATAATATTGAAACATGAGGCATTACGACCCAAATAAGAATCTCGTTTTAGCCATAGACTTGTGGTTGCGTTTCTCAGAATGTTCCCTTTTGAAAGTGTAACTCTAGACTATGTGATCTCTCGCAGATGATGCAGTGTGTATGTGCGTGTGTGTGCCTGTGTTATTTTCTGCTATTTAAGTTATGCACTGTGATTTCCATTGCATTTTTTAACTGATGTGCCAGGTGCTTTGAAAGAGATTTCATGCTTGTACTGTCAAACACCTCTATACTGGTGTGCTGTATGATCTCATTTTATGGTGCTTTCAGTATACTTTACATGCTGTAAATCTTGCTGTCAGTCATACAAATAAGATGATGTGCTTTTCATCGCCTTTTTATTTTACATAACAGTTCAAATGATCTACAAAGATGAATTTTATAGAAGAGCAAGTGTAGCTGTAGATTACATAGCAAGCTGTTTTAACTCCCTTAAGCTACTGAATTAGTCACTGTGGAATGGGTTTTAAATATGGGTCATCAATGTCCCTCAGTATGGGCTCAACCAAACACTGCTGCTTTAAGCCAGAAGGAGTCTATTGAGTGTATGAGCTACTTTTGCAAATTGTAAAAATATTCTGCTGTTCCCTTTTGAATTGGTTGCAATTCATGAATTCTGTCAAATGGTTCAATTATTTTAACATTCAGGTATTGTTTACATGTGTGCAGCTAAAGCTGATAAATCCTCCTGTCAACATATGTCCGATGGAGACCTGTCCTTTATCCTGTCGGGAGGGAAACATGCACCAATAAACAGTGTGCAACAGCAGAGCTCACTGGGGCTTTCTAGGATCCAAGCCATATGTAAGCTTAATTTAATGCAGCTTAAAAAAAGGCTGATCGTGGATGAAGGCCAGAGCCACCGAATTCATCCAATCATTTCCATTTTTTATGTTTACATGTTTATTAATTAAGGTGAACGCAGGGTGGTTTTGGCAAATATTTGATGTACTGTATAATGCTGTCATCGTTTTTGGTGGGGTTTTCTTTCTCTTTATTGAACACAAAACCACATCATCCTTATATAAGACACAGTGAATACAAGTCAACATAGCGGTGAGAGATACTGATGATTTCAAGTGGGCTAAGACCATATATATTTATACTTAAAAGTTGTGATCGCTTTCCTAATATGCACATGAGAAATGTACATTTATATAGGATCAATGTTGGCTACACATTTTTATAGCTTAAAAAAAGGTAAACATGGTTTGATATTGGAACATATCAATCTTTGTGGGTAATACATTTCTTGCAGGGTAGATTGCCTAAAAAATAAAGAACAAAAAAACATCAAATTGGAGTAATTGACAAGGAAGGGAGAAGGTTTCTATAAGTAACATTTCCCCCAGACAGCAGAGTACCAATCAAATGAGTTGGTTCATAGTATCAGCAAAGTTTTTGTTTTTCAGACTTGTGTTTAGCAGTGGTGGAGTACTGTAAGGCACTTGTATTTTACTTGAGTAATTCCATTTTAATCTACTTTATACTACTATTTCACTGTATTTTAGAAGCAATATTGCACTTTTTACTTCACTACATGTATTTGATATCTAGTTACTTTGCAGATTCAGATTATTAATACAATACCCAAATCTACTAATAAATCATGATGTATTATTATGGATAAAGCAGACAAAGAAAGTAGTTTGAATTAGCTGCTATCCTTTACTTGCTGCTACATTAGGGATACTTACACATTAATGGATTACTAATTAAAATCCAGTGATGTGACATATATTATTCTGAAAAGCGCCATTCTGCGTAGTGAGTACTTTTACTTTTGGTAGTACTTTTCCCTATGTAAGATCCCTATGAACGATGTATTGTTACTTTGTAAACTTTCAGTAATAGATCCTACATGTAGTGTTGTCTGTGCCGGGGGGCGCCCCCTGTGCCCGGTAGCGGTACTGAACATCCAGCAGGACTCTCGCTGCGTTGAGTCAGTAGTTCTCCGAAGCTTCTGCCGACTGGAGGGATGTGACCCCGGAACAGGACGCCCTCCTACAACAACACACCATTCAAACAGAGCATAGAAGAAAGAAAAGCTGGACCAGGAGGGGTAAGCTCATATGTGCCGTTGTCTTGACGAGGTCCACATTGTCAGGGGTTTTTGAATCGATACGTGCGTTTGATTCCTGGCGTCTACACTTCTGGCAGAGAGCAGCGGTACCTGGATGGTGTTTGCACCCATAGGAACTTCATTCAGGCTTTTGTCTCGGGCATGCTAGCGAGCTAGCTCGGCTGGTTAGCATCGGCTGATTTTGGTCAAATGTATCCCTGGGGTTTGGCGGAGACGAAATTAAATTATCGTCAGGGCAAAATGAACGTGACTTTTAGAGTCATTGAGTGTACCGTCCATATATTTTTACCACGACGGATATTGATGAAGATTCATGTCGAAAATGCGTTGAAGGCTCGCTGCTTGCTAGCATGAGCGCTGCTACAGTTTGAACAGTGTGCGTCCCGCAACATGATAACAAGCTCCTTCATGATGTGTGTGTCCATCTCTGAGAAAACCAACGGGTTCTTCTTTTAATTCGGCGTCCACACATGTTTGTTTGTTATTTTTCAGTCAGAGGTTAAAGAAGAAGACTTTGAAGAAAACTAACATGATCAAAAACTCGAAAAATCTCAGCTAACGTGTGCAACGTTTTGCAGACAAACGTTGCCGTTAGGTTGTATTAGTTTGGTCCACTTGCAACGTTACCAACGTTATGATGTTAACGCATCTTAAATGAGGATATCACAACAGGGATTCAGCAGACTTTGTGTACATGATGCACGCCTACATTAAGTGTTAAAGACACATTGCTGACCCATTTGTCCCACTCAAACACCTACCACTCAGCCAAGGTAATGATTAGGCATAGAGAACATTCAATGCTGCCCAGACACAGAAGCTGCTTTCTTTAAATTGAGTTTTTTCATGTTCAAGTTTTCTTTTCACACAACTCCTTCATTGGGTTTTCTATTTTTGGATCACCCATGGATGCATTGTGGCACGCTGCTGCCTTTTACAGTGTCTGCTTTCCCCCACATGTCAGAGAGCTGACAACCCTTTGAGTGGTGAAGCTGGCGCCCTGCCGGCAGCGGGGGCATTGATGAGTGCTGCATTCAGTGGGTTTCAGGGTTTGGCCACGGGCGAGCGTTCTGAATCCTCCTGGCAACTAGCAGAGTTGGTCACGGACCACAGTATGCCATGCCCGCCTTAGTTTGCACATTCCCTTCACTGGATGGACATTTGGAGTGAGATTAGGACCCCGTGGCCTTGCGTCCCTCGCCTCCTCACGGTCGGAGCAGGTGCTCTTCAGCGGCTGCTTGAGTCCCCGAGGGGGACCTCATCAGCTGCCCGTGAGCGGAGTTTGGGAGGGAGGGCTGGTTCATCTCACAACCTCTTGCTCTGTGCTTGGCACCCACACTTGTCAGGCTGTCAGCATTTACTCGGCCCCCAAAGTGGCCTGTTGTGGCCTGACACGGCGATACCGGAGCTGCTTGGATTCATTCGTGGCTTACACACCCAGTCCAGATGACAGAGGCCTCCGGATGACCACCAAACGATTTTTTTAAAGAAACAAACTGGAGTGCATAGCCATCTTTTCTGCTCACAGTTCTTTGTCTTTTGTGCATCCTGCACATTTGCAAGGAATTGTAATGTTCCATCACATACATCCTATAACTTTTACGAATTTCATTCCCTGCCTGGGTGCTTTTGAAATCTTGCAGCTGCACCCCCGAAGGACCAGCTTAAGGCAGCAGCTTCTGTTTCAATTCCTTTGAGGGACCCTGAGGAGTGAGCTATGATGTTATGAGATCATAGACGAGATTTAATTATGGTATATCGGATCCATGGCTGGTGAAAAACTCAGTTGTATCAAAATTGGTATTGTGGAAACATTTGCAAGATCAGGTTGCCAGGTTTTGCTTAAAAATTGTCATACGTGTTCTTAATTTAACTTAAACATTACAAATATACACTATCATTTTCTAGCCTAGTAGAAGCTAAATAATTGGGAACAATATTTTTAATTTTTTTTACTGTGTAGGAAAAGTTTTCTAGTGGTTTGCGGTATAAATTTGTCAAATGTCCTGTCTGCTGTAATAGGGCCTAGTATCTACATAATGTGGCACAGAAATAGTCAAAGGACAGTTAAGCACACCCAGAAACCCAGCTATGAACTAAGCCTGTACAGTTGAGCAGGATTGTTTGAGTTCATGCCTCACGTGGTGACAACAAGACATGACCTACTTATCAATCATGTTTTCACAATCCAGTTCATCACCATTGTCCCCAAATACTGTAGCCATTGTTGTGGGCACTGTACATGTGAGGAGATGGCTTCACACAAAAGACAGCAAGTCCAAGCCAGAGCTTTTCTAGTCTGCAGGGTCCACCCGTCTGGCTCCTGCTGTTTCCAGACCCCAAGCTGCCCCGACCCAGAGGGAGACACTCTGCTGGGTGTCCAGCTGCTCAAATGGTTTTGTTGTGTCTCCTGCAGGTTTGGATGGGTAGAGACTGGGTGATAGGACTTACATCACTATCAAAATTGCCGTAGGATTTCTTTTTTTATTGTGCTGAAACATTTAGTCGATTGACAGAAATAAATTGTCAACACCTTTTGATCGTCTAACGATCTTCAGAAATCAGTAATCAGGCAAAATAGTCATTTAGTGGCTCCAACATCTAAAAAGTGAGTATTTACTGCCATTTCCTGTTTTACTTCATCCTAAATTCCTAATTTTTTCTATACGGTCGTACGGCGTTGTGACAAGATTTCTTAAAGTCACAAGATAAACAAGCTAATTGTTTTATTTTGCTGAATTACGGACTTGAATAAAAATATTGTTCTGTCCTAATTTCAGTAGACCACTCGTTGTTTTAATTGGTTTCGTGACATGGTAAGCCAGCATTAGAAGAGTGTCTGTGCATTCGTGTGTGTGTGTGTGTGTGTGTGTGTGTGTGTGTGTGTGTGTGTGTGTGTGTGTGTGTGTGTGTGTGTGTGTGTGTGTGTGTGTGTGTGTGTGTGTGTGTGTGTGTGTGTGTGTGTACCTGCAGGGACACAGCTGCTCTGCAGAACCAGGCCAGGTTGTTGGCGGCTCAGCTGGCAGCCACACCAGACTTCTAGCTTACTGAAGTTTCTCACACATTTGTTTGGGATGTTGGCGCAGCTCATGATTGAATTCTTAGTTATTTTTCGGTTTCAGCTGGAGGCTATTGACCTCTTGGGGTCTTACAGAGTTCAGGCTTTTAGCGGCATTTGTGTAAAGCTAAACTTGGTTTGTCAGTCAACTTAGAAGTTTGTTTCTTTGTTTTTCTGTTCGCTGGGGGAATTTGATTTCTTAAGCAATCAGACGTGCGTTATGTGCACAGCTGATTCTAGAGCCAACAACAAACCTGACAAGTGGACTGGGCCATGTGTGACTGGACCATGTGTGACTGGGCCGGTGCACTTTGGCAGCCCCTGCCCTTCATGACCCTCAGCAAATGTGCGGGCCTATCACATTGCATACTGTAATCTCTGGCAGCAGATCCCCACTCCACTGTGTGGCCACAGTGTTGAAGCGGTGCTCTCCATGTTTTTGTTTCTCGGAGACACTAATGTACACTGATACACAAGTGTACATAAGAAATCTGGAATGCAGAGGCCATGCAGTGGATAGACTTCGCTCTATTTTTTTAAACGGCATTACTAAGTGTGTAATTTGCAGTCATGTGCAGTAGCTGTTTGAAATTTTCCCGTACGCTGAAGTTAACAGTGATTTCTAAATCAGATTTTAACCTTGGCTCTTTTTAATAGTTATATTTTATATATGTTTTTTTCAAGACCTAAATATACTGATACTGTTTTTATAGACAACTGTATATTTATCAAAGTACATATTTTGGTACACATTGTAAAGTTTTTTTAAACACTACAATGCAACTTATATACTTGGATGCCATCATTTAAATGTTAAAACTCCATACACTGACACAAGGCTGGCCTGCTAGAAATAATTAACTGTTAACATGGTTATAAAGATTAAGCTGCGACTCAGCATCACACAATATATTGATTTTCATACCAATATAACTAACTTGATTTGATGGCCCTCATGTTGCTTTTTTCTTTGAGATTTCCCGGTTCAGTATCAGTGATGCTTTGGTAGCTGGGCTGCCTAGAGGGGCTCGATGTCTCCACCCTACATGGCAACACTGACAAGAGCCCGATGCGGGCGGAGAGGGGGGAGGCCTAGATCAGCATTAAAGAAAGCCTTTGATTACGTCTGGAATATTAGCCGCATACGTCTGAGGCTAGCTGAGCAATCCCTCGAGGGATTAGTGTTGAGCCAGCCCACCTCGAGAACCGAACATCAGGCACACACAAAGGACTCTGTCAGGATCCCTATTGTGGTCCTTCAAATGATTTCAGACATGTTACACAGAAGAGAGTGTTGCATCAGAATAATGCTAGAATGACCCAAGTAGGCTAAACATAGGAAGGTTTCTTTCCTGAACACTATTTAGAGGTTTTTAGCGGAGTTGAGTCACTTGTCATTTTCCTCTTTGTCACGGCATCCTGATCAAATCCATTTGTATGATTTATTTATTTTTTTCCCATATTTCTAAGCAGCCTTGTTAGAAATTATTCAGTGGATGTGTCAGATCAAACAATGTTCATACAAAAAGCAGCTGAGGTCTAGCCGCCTGTCAAGGAGTGGTCTAGATGTACCCGGTTGTTTGACAACTTCAGACATTGTCCTCTGTAAGAGTTTGTCTTCCCAGAAATCTTCAGAACACAGCTTGAAAAAAACATTACAGAAAAATTCTGCCAGTCTCTTACAATCTTATTGGTCAGACTGGATTTTCTGTAATAAAAAGTTGGATTTTTCTACCAAAAAAAGCAAGCAATTTGAACCTCACCGTAGGCTCTAGTCATTCTTCACTATTGTTTACTTATAGAACAATGAAGCTAATAATAATAATAAATAAATAAATAAATCAACATTAACTCTGCTAACAAAAATAGTTGCAGAATCGTCATCATCAAATAGCCTATTTGACAAGTGTATTATGAGTGGCCTGTATCTTGATACAGGCCACTCATAATACACTTGTCACCCATTATGTGATTTTTGGCTTTAAAATCATGTTTGAGCTGGACTTTATCTTGACCCGGTGTGTTTTTAAAATGCTGTAATCCAGCAGTGATACCCAGGAAGCCATTATGTAGAGGCTAAGTCTGTGGCACTGAGGCATTGTTTGCCAGGCAGCCGAGTACCATCTGGCGCATTGTTGGAATTATAAACATGGTTGGAAAGCTAGTTTGCTCAGCAGGATTGCACGGATGAAACTACCCATTACGTAATTATGCACAATGTTAATCACTGTTGTATACATGTTGTCGTCCAGTTCACTGAGGACCAGAACTGTCATGATTCACAGTTCTGTAGCTACTCTGCTGCCAAAAATAGTCTTCTACAAATGAGTGTTTCTGCCCTTCTAGCCTGTGAAAGAAAAGGTGAAATCCAAAAAAAGAATGACTCCTTTCCCTTTCCTCTTTTTTGTGTGACAATGGAAGATCACTGATCAACCTCATTTCCATTTCCATGATTTGTCTACCTGGGATGGGATTTTGCACCCTTTTGTTCTTCTTATAGCAGATATATTGCCATGGAAGTGGGATAAGATACATTTAGTTTTTTCAGGCTGGTGAAAATACAAATTGCACCCCTCAAAACAGCAGCCTGGGCAGAGATGGTACTAAATATGGCCAGTTTTCATACTTCAAACGCAAACATCAGAGGATCAGAAATGCCTCAGTCATGAAAGCAGTGGGCCTATTTACAGATGATGAATGTGGAATATATATCCGTCTTTTGTGCGGCGGCGGACATGAAAATGGTTAAATTGTCAAGTCTCAAAATATGACTGAATATCAATGGATGTTTGGTACATCATTGATGTCTTTTTTTTTCTTTTTTTTCTTTTTTTTTTTTTTAAATCTCAAGACAAGATGGCACCCTTTTGACAGTTGGAGTAGTACTGTTCTCTTCAGTCACACTCTGCTCTCTATCCAGTCTCACGCAGTGACCGTTTTATTCCCAGTGAGCTTCTGATGCACGCCGACTGGTGCTCCTGAGTTTGTATCAAGCTTCGTTCTGTGTGTCGTCTCTCTGCCTCAAGTCTTAGCTCTTCCATTTGTCTGGCGAAAGGAGCTTTGAAACTTGATCAAACGTGTCACTGCTGCTGATATGAAAACACTGCCACCCCTTTCACCCTCGCCGCCAATATATCCTCCCTAAAGGTGTACTGAGCAACTGACACCAGCGAGATCTTTTCATGTTGCTTCGAGACTTCAGCGGCTCTCCGATTTTAAACGATGCCCGACGCTCAGGGGGAAGTGAACACCTGATATACTCATCTTCCCCTCATTCAGTGTCCTGTGGCTGAAAACAGACAAGAAGACACGGTCAAGTGTTATTTGCTTGCTCTAAACAGCCACCAAAGATTGCTATAATTCTAAGGCCCATAGCCAGGAACTTGGGCTCCAGCTGCTCTGATCTGGATGAATCCACACGCTCACAGTGGCACCCAAACGCCAGCCAATGGCCAACGGTGCCCCATTCATCCTTCTCCCCCCTCCGGGCTCTGGGAAGTGGGGACGACGAGCTAGCTCCTCAATTAAATATAACCCCACATCAAACGGCCTGTCAACATGCATTAGTGGTCCTTTGTATAGATAAGAGGCCAAAATAAATTGCCAGAACTATCATAGTCAGTGCGGCTCCCTCTGGCTTTTTATGAAAGATTCTTAGGAGAGAACGAATCCTGACTTGCATACTGATATTTTCTCCATGAAATTTTGGTATTTTTTAAGACCAGATTCATCCTTTTCAATGTATTTTTCTTTTCTTTTATTTCAATTAGTACATTTAGGCAGCACGTCAAGCCGCGCTGCATGCTTCATCTTGTTGGTGTGTCGTAACGGAGATGTAATGCGACAACAGCTGACCTTGATGTGTGTGTGTGCTATCACAGTGGAACCTATCCCTTTTCTGTCATCCGCATTAGCTTTGGCAGCTCCTTTTATCGCCTTCGTTTCCCTCCCCCCCTTTTTTCTTCCCCCTTGCCTATATTTTGCATCTCTGCAGACTGACAGAGAAAATAGGTCATTAGTTAGACGGAGAATATGAGATGGAAGGAGCAGGCAGGGGCGAGATCTGTGTGAAAACTGCCATGCAATATTAATGACAGCCATTCACGGTGTGAAGTGCCGAGCCTGCACTGTGACTGCACTGAGACGAGGCCTCTGACTTATCGTATCACCACTGTTGTTGGACTCTGTGAGCACTTAATTTATATAATATAACAACAGTCTGGATCATTTACCCTCAAAGTGAGACCTCTAGTTCTAGCCTAGTGCTGTACGTCTGAAAAGTCAGGCCAGAAAAACATATGATAGTTGAAATGCAGACAGAATCATAAACCGTATAAGAAGTGGACGTGATCACAGTGACATCACCCATTGGTTTTTGGGCGGCCGTTATGAAGCCTTGAGTTCTGCATTTTGGCCGTCGCCATCTTGGCTTTTTGCAACCACAAGTGACAGAAGAGGGTGGAGCTAAGTACAACCGAACACTGAACAAGACGTTTTTCAGCCACTAACGATGTCTGTCGGTTTATGGTCAGATAGTGTGGCTCAAACAACCTCAGTCTTCAAGTATTTTTAACTTCTAATGACACTGTGAGTGTTTGTGTTGCTTAGATATTTTTTGTTGTTGCAGTTATTGTGTAACATGGATTTGTTTGTGTGTCCAGAGCCACAGGAGCAGGGGGGATGAACCGCGAGGAGGCCCCGGGGAAGTCTCCTGAAGACATGTACGTCCAACAGAAAGTGCGGGTCCTGCTCATGCTAAAGAAAATGGGATCAAATGTGAGTGCAGTGTCTCGATTCAAACTATGGACATGTGACACTTAATATTTCAGTATTCACATTTTACAGATTTAAATAGCAGCAAAAAATAAATGTTAGCGTTGCTTGTCCAGCTCATGCACACCTCAAAGACCAAAAAACATTGTTATCATCATATCATTATGTTTCTGTCATTGGTCAGACGAAAGTAGAAGACCCTTTTAGACTTGCTTTGAAAATAAACACACAAAGATTGGCTTTTAGAGCAAGCAATTTCATATGAAAGACCTCAAAACAGATTCACAATATATAAAGACCTCCATTTGAGTCGTCCATGCTTTAGAGTGGCACAAGTCTATTCTGGTGCAGAGGTGAGTACAATGGGCAGACTGAGGCCTATGCTAAAAGTGAAATCACAATTGACTGTATTCTTAATTTTACTGGTGGCCATCTCAATCAAAGTCTCCTGTTGGTCTCTGTATAGCAGCATGGAAACCACAGGTATGTCATTATGGAGGGAATACAAACACAGAGCAAATAGCAGCTTATATGTTCAGCTCAGGTAGTGACAATATACTGTATCTGGTACTGAATGACATGGTGGAGGAATTGAGCAGAGATTAACTAATTTTGAGCCTCTGAAGATCAAAGAAGCAGAAAAATCTAAAGCTTACAGAAGCAAGTATGTTATGTAAACCTGTCAGCCTTTAAACCTTTCTTTTTAAAAGATAAGAAGATTTAAAATGATAAAACCTGTGTGGAAAAGAAACCAAAAAGTCAGAGACGACTCCCCTCCCGTCCTCTCACATCACTCTGTTGGTCTTTTTCAACGGCGGAAAGACTCTTCAAATATGAATCCATTTCTTACAGGAGTGTTTTCATAGGTTTGTTGCTATAAGGACATTTTATACAAGTAGGTGTTGGTTTCCAGGCAACAAACAAGTGTTTCGCAAAGCTAAAACCACAGAGTTGAGACGCTTGTTACCAGGAGACAACATAATAAGATGCTCTACTTTTGGTGACTGAAAGCAGCAAAAACAACATTTTCTCCGATCAATCTTAAAAACATCTTTTACTTTCTAAATGAGCAGAACGGTCAAATATTCCTAATTATTTCTAATACCTAATTCTAACTCAAAACTATTTTGGATCCAAAAATATCACGCGCCTATGGGAGAATCATGTTGATTGATATTATTATGAGAAGAGCATTTGTGTGTTCTCTCTCAAGATAAGACTTTTTTATAATAAGAACAGTTTGTTCTTGTTTGAAAACTTGATTTTGTCACTTTGTTCACTCCCCTTCAGCTTACGCCCAGCGAAGAGGCTTTTCTCCGGAATTACGCAGGTGTGGTCCACAGTCAGATGAGCCAGCTACCACAGCACAACATAGACCAGGGTAAGGCTGTGACACACACACATTTAAAGTGCTGTTGAAGGTATACGGGTAGAATGCGTTTTGCATCGACTCACAAATGCCACTTTCACATGTCACAGAAGTGCTACTTTGCTCAGACCACAAAAAAGAGGGCAAATCCCTCGGCGCACACACATCGCTCCTCTTGAGTCCTGTAACCCCAGCAGGCCTAACGGGTTTCCCTTACTGTGCACTGGCGCTGACTCAGCGGCCCACCAGCACTGCGAGATTACTCACACAGCAAACAAGTACGGCTGACTGGAACCGAGTGACTCACCCTCTGCATGAGTGCATCGCTGCTTTCACCGCTGCCTCTCACGAATGGCCCAGACCGAGTTCAGATATCGACGTGTTTATGCGATAAAGCAAATCACTGTTCATTATGGTTGTTGTATGACTGACCTTACATGTGATGCTTTTTCAGGGCATCAGGGGGTGCTGTTGAGCTTTCTTAATTTCTTAATCTCCACAGTTTTTACATTTTTCAAACCACAAGAGGGTGCTGGATGAAATAAAACGTGTGTGTGTGTGTGTGTGTGTGTGTGTGTGTGTGTGTGTGTGTGTGTGTGTGTGTGTGTGTGTGTGTGTGTGTGTGTGTGTGTGTGTGTGTGTGTGTGTGTGTGTGTGTGTGTGTGTGTGTGTGTGTGTGTGTGTGTGTGTGTGTGTGACACTGCAGTTACATGGAAAAGCAGCAGCAAATTGTTAAAAAAAATAATTATTTAGATATTTTCTGTAAGTAGACTTATCAGCTGCTTTCCAGGCTGTCAGATAGGAGCCCCGCTGTCCTCCTGTGGTAAACCTGCGGGGGCCCAGGCCTTGCTTTGTCCCTTCTGATATTAGTCCCTCCGGTGAGCTTTAAGTCACAAAAATTGCTTGCGACACTTTACCTACAATGAAGAGTTATGTCTCCTTGTCCGTGTCCTTTAGATGTGATTTTGTGTGGAGAAGGATTTGATTTTACAGGGTATTAAGGAGGCGAGTAAAAGGCGCAGTGACCATGTCTTTTTGTCCTCCTCTGTTGTTTTTTTATTATATTTATTTTAACCGACAGGGTAGTGAAATTGTGGAGTCACATTTTGTTGAATTTAGGCTCATTCTGGAGAAATGTGCTGCACCTTTAGAATTTAAATGTGTATAATTGCGTCATGGGCATGCAGTGTGGATTGCATTATTACAGCGTGTTTCTTCATTGAGCAGAACATGAAGCGTTGCATCAGATGGGAAGGATTGTATCGGGTCTTGAAAAGTGCAACACCAAAAGTGAGATCAGCACATATTTTAAGTTATTAATTTTTGACTTCAAACAAGATGTCTGTTTGTGCTAAGTACCCTCCGCCTCTGTCTTCCTGCCCTTTAGTAGATAAAGGACTCCATGTCTCTGTGCTATCAATACAGCTAAGAAGAGCCTCATTAATTATGGACGAATAGGACTGGTGAAAGGTGCTCCCAGTATGCATTATACATCACAAAAATAGACACATTTAGTGTAATTTGGCAGCCTGCCACATCCTCAGCGTGCCAATAAATTATTTGTGGTGTGCATCTTATCCAAAGTACAGTGATTAGGTGTGTAGATAGCTGAGCGTTAATCACTTTTAAATATTCAGCGCTGAAGGACAGCAGTTTGTAGGTATCAGCACATTCAGGATCCTTTGAGGTAGCGTGAAGAGGAAAGTCCACTATTTGATCTCATTTAGACTTGGTAATGGGGGGGAAATAGATGAAAGGAGGCATTTCATTGCCTAGCAACATTGTGCCTCTTAACATTTTATTTTACAGAAGCACAGCTTTCAAATAAAAAATAATACCAGTGTGAATTATTACAAAGTGAGGTTTTATTTGATTCCTGTTCAAAATATAGGTAATTGTGTGAATTATATTCATACATTTTGGGGAAAGACACTCGCGTTGATTGAATTTCTATGTGTTAATTATACTGGACATGAGTGTGGAGGTAAATCAGGTTGTACTCTCTGTTCTCACTTTATTCTAATGACGGTAGACCTTCTCCTCACCTTTCTGTATGCAGCAGTAGTGCAGCAGACACCGTCTGTTACCAGCCAGCACATTTCCAGGCAAAGGTTGTTTGTCTTTGTCTGATCTTGCATCATTGATATATCTGCTCACAGACCGCGTACGTGTCTGGTAAAGTAGCAGTTCATTTTATTATTTCTGAACAGGTTAGCGTGGGCAATATTTTCCAATTTAAGAAGACAATTTCAAAGAATAACGACTGAGTTAAAATGTCTTTTGAGAAATATCTAGTTTGAGCTGTAGACATAAACTCCACACTGCTTTTTGATGCCATTTGACAAAGCTGTTTTCAGAAGCTAATTGCCTCTCCTGCTCAGGCTTTTGATGGAAATAGCGTAATATTGGTTTAGTAATAAAAAAAGCACACAGTTTACTGTCATTGCTGCTCAGCTTGGTGTTTTGAAGAGTAGTAATTACAAGTGGATGACTCACCTCCTTTCGCTTGTCAAATAATACCGTTTAATCAGCTACTTTAAAGGTTTATAGAATATTCCACAGGCTACTCCTTATACAATATTAGTTCTTGAATTGGAAAAGTAAGAAGATATTATTATTATTATTGGAGCCATCTGACCATTAAAGGTCACAGATAGCTCCAACCAGAGAGATTTTTCATCCACTATATCCAGCGACGGTTTGGGCATGCTGGTGCAGGATGCTCCGATACCGGCGTCCTCGAGGGGTCTCAGCACAGAGCCATGGTGTCACGTGTCAGACACGGCCTCATTGATCGGGTGGCGGCATACTTAGAGGGCGCTGAGGGCACTATCCTGTTGTGGAGACGCACTCAGGTATTGATTACTCTCAGTCAAGGCCGGGCTGTGCTCAGGAAATGTTAGATAGAAATGCAGGTGTGAGAGCAGAACAAAAAGCTAATGCGACAAATGGATAACATTATTGCTGTTGTCAGCTTTGGCATATTCTGATAAGAAAACAGATTTGTAGGTGTTGCCGTCTATTCTGTCCCAGACTAATTGAAATGTTGCTCAATCCCCGGATCAGTCCCTCAAACTCTGAGCAGCTGTCAAATGTAGTTCTTGGTCCTCCTTTTTAAGAAACAAGAGAAAATCAACTCTGGACCTGCCGTTCATATTTCTTTTATGTCTTTGGGTCACAGAATTAGCATTTTAACATGTTTTAATTGGCTGATTACCATACATGCAAAAACATAAGTTTGTTTTTCAATTTTAATCAGGCCAAATAGGAATTCTCTGCACAAAAGGCTCTGGAGCTTCTTTCTCATTCAGCTGGAATACCTTGATGTAGCTAAGGAACGGAGGGCTACGTTTGAACGCTGTTATTGTGATTGAAAATGAAGTGTGAACTTGTTAAGTGAGGCCTGTTTTATTGGGGCTCTTTTTTAGTGTACATTGAATACCTTCTGTGGTGCAGAGTTCTTAGAGCGCGTTATGAGGAGGACAGAAGTTTTTGTCTTTACAATCAGGCTGCCGTTGTTCCCCCTTCAACTTCTATTCAAAGCTATTTGTGACTGACGACATGTCACTTTAAACAATAGACTTTGTCAGAGCCACACATACAGCCAGCAATCTCACGACTTGTTATCTTGTCTGATTTGACAAGGAAAGTTCACTCCTCCCCAGAAGGATGTCTGAGGGAGGATAGACGAGGATGGGGTTGTCATAGCAGCCTCGGTCGTCCCAGGAAAGCTCCGGCTTCCTGTGGGCTTCGGTGTTGCTGTAACATGCTGCATCGGTAGCTTGGAGCAGGTGTCATTAGGGGGCCTGGAGGCAAGCTGGAGTGCTAATTACACAGCCATGGTGTGATATTATAATCTCTCACAGTTGATCTCGTCCCTTCTCTTGTTTTAACTTTCACTGCGGCCGTGGCCTATCGATGCACAATCCTATTTGTTTTTTCTTCTGTGTTACAATCCTGCGTAGTGTAATCTTTAAAACCCACCTTTTCAAGCGAAAGCCATGTGTCAGTAACTCAAGCCGGGGCGGAGTGGTATCGATTCTTACTTTATCTTGTTTGTCACTGCAGCATGAATCAGAGCCAACGACTCAGATTTATGAAGTGGCTCAAATCACTGAAACACAGAGACTGGTTTTCCTTAAATACGCTCTCACCTCTGTGCCTTCAACCTAATTTCAAAGCTTGTTAAATCTCTGAAATATCACATATGTGTGAAGGTAAGAAAAAAAAACTGTTGACTGACATTCAATGGAAACAATCATTTGCATATGTTATGTGTTAATGAGATCTTATTAGGTTTACCCTTTCTGTTAAAACAACAGAACTGAATTGAAGACATTGCCATCTTTTTTGGACACTTCAATACATTTTATTTTATTAAGATAGTAAATGCATACAACACTTGGCAGAGCCTTATCTTTCTCATGGTACCATACCTGCTTTTTGTTAAAAGGAGGCAGGAGTTTTGTTCAAAATCACTGTTTACTGTAACTTTTCTTAATCAGTCTGCCTCCAACACCATGGCAACCAGTTGCACGCACGCACGCACGCACGCACGCTCTCTCTCTCTCTCTCTCTCTCTCTCTCTCTCTCTCTCTCTCTCTCTCTCTCTCTCTCTCTCTCTCTCTCTCTCTCTCTCTCTAAACACACACAACTTGGAGATTCAGTCAAAGGCATTGTTAGACCTCCTGTCTGTCTGTCTGTCTGTCTCTCTCTCTCTCTCTCTCTGTGTCTGTCTCTGTGTCTGTCTGTCCATCTGTCTGTCTGTCTCTCTCTCTCTCTGTCTCTCTCTCTCTCTGTCTCTCTCTCTCTCTGTCTGTCTCTGTGTCTGTCTCTGTGTCTGTCTCTCTGTCTGTCTATCTGTCTGTCTGTCTCTCTCTCTGTCTGTCGGTCTGTCTGTCTCTCACTCACTCACTCTCTCACTCTCTCTCTCACACACACACACACACACACACACACACACACAAGAGCCTGTCATTTAATAACCTCTGTGTATGTGTGTTAAACATTATGATTCTGTCTCCTCTCCCCCTCTCTCACCCACCCAGTCCCACCCTTTCAAAATAAAAGCCCCACAAATACAAGATTCAATCCAAGAGTATGAATCTAAAATGCAGACACGAGAGAAGCGATATCTCAATCGAACCTCAATGATACTACTGGTAATATTGGCGTGTGTATATATTGCGACGTCTTCGGGCAGTAGCAGCCACACTGTCAAAATTTCCTGCGGAATTTTCTAGTTATAATTTAACCTCTATGTTCTTTGCCTGGAAAGTCCATTTGAGGGTGCTTTTCTAGTATTTATTTATAGTGTGTATTGAGGACAAATCGGATGATATGCCTGTTGTTGCTGTTATTTCTGTAATCCACCGTCCGGAGCCGCTTTATTCACCCCCCCACCAGGCTGGATGAGTACAGGATCAGTGCACAGCGGAGGGAGGGGCCGGAGAACGGACTGACACAGAGCCGCATCCTAACAAACGAGCTGTTTGCTCATAGGCAGCAGCAGCCTGCCGTCCTCTGATGCAGGCTGATTTTTATCTGTCGCTAGGCAACAGCTTTGAGGGACCTGACTTCTCCATCGAGTTGGCTAAAGCTTGTGTGTGTGTGTGTGTGTGTGTGTGTGTGTGTGTGTGTGTGTGTGTGTGTGTGTGTGTGTGTGTGTGTGTGTGTGTGTGTGTGTGAGAGAGTGTGAGAGAGTGTGAGAGAGTGTGAGTGTGAGAGAGACACAAGGCGGGGTCTGCACATGACTCTCCGTCAAAGTAAAACCGATATAGCCCGGCCGTCCACTTGGCTCTGTGGATGTATTTTGAGAGCATTTCTGCTGCTCATTGGGCTCAAGTTGCACAGTGTCCGACATGTCCTTCCTCTGAACTGCCTGTTACACAACGGTGAACTTATTCACACAAAATGATTTAGACTGCCATTTATTGTGATAGATGAGTGTCCTTGCGACAAAAAACATCATCTTGAACAGAAGTGCTATTCAGCAGCAGTGTAGCTCCGGTCAAGTTTCCTATTGTGTAGCATTACATAATTGTCTGTTGTTCAAGCATCATCATCCCTACGTGCTGTCTCAAAGCAGATGAGATTTATGTTATTAACTGAAGACGAACAGCATATCTGTGCCAATGTTTCTAGTTTCTTCTTTGGTTGGCCAATGAGCTTTCAAGAGGAACTTGAGAGTTCATATAAACAGCGCCCCCCCCCCCCCAAAAGGAAAAAAAAAAGATACATGGCAATCATCTTCCCAGTAGAGAAACACAATACATGTGGGAGCTCACAGCCCCTTGCCTACTTTCATATCTCCACAATAATTAAATCTAACAAGTAATTGATGGCTGTAGTGTGAATTTTTTTTTATAGCAGACATGCATGAGGTGCTGTTTGAAATCCTCATCTGTCTGCAAAGGTGTGGAACTCGGTTTTAATAATATTTACGTGATCATAACTTACTGTAGGCTGTGGCACCACATTGTCATTTACTCCTCTCAAATGAGGGGCAAATGACGTGTAAGAGACGTGTTTTTAATTAAAGGTTTGAGGAGACTGGAGATGTTGCTGTATGTACTTTGTGGTCTCAATCAATTTCCTTCCATTACCAAGAAGCAAATTAATTTCACCAGGCTGCCGAGCATAACAGTGCAAGACGGACTTCCTACTTCATCTGGCAGAAGCGTTTTTCAGCTCTCTCTCTTTTTTCAGACAGTCTACAGACTGCTTTGCTCAAATTGAAACTTTTCAAGTCCTTTCCAAAAAAAGTAGGCCTATGGAAGAGCAGTTGGATATATGAGGTCAATGAGAATTGTGTAATTTTCTTTTTATCTTATGCAAACAGAATTGTAAAATGTACATTCATTTATCAGATAAAACCTGTCTCAGCAGGTGTGGGAATGACTTGATGAATCGCAGTTGGCAACAGACTAATGAGTGATTCCTTGTTAAACAAAAGCCAGCTGACTGACGGTAATTATCAGTTTGTCTTCGTTAACTTGGTGAAAGTGAAAGAGGCACAAAAGGAGAAAGAAGAAGCACAACCCTGTGTGCTGTAGATCACTTCAGTCTCTTTTCTGTGTGCTCGTTGATTCTTTTTTTTCCAGAGCTTAGTGAGGTTAATATCCTCAGCTGCAATCTAGTATTGGTTACTCACAGACAATCTTGCCTGAGCTGCAGCAACATAGGAGATTGAATAGCATAGAAGCCTCAGATCTAAGTGTTATCAGGGCAGAGCAGGATGCCGCTGTCAGCAGTATCCCTGGTCAGGGCTCTGTGATGGCCGGCGGTGGCTTTCCACAGCAGGTGAACTTGGCAATGGATGAAATTTACCCGCTTTCACCCAAAAGGACTTTGGACGCTGTTGTATTCTCTCTCTCTGGTTTATAGTCACAACTGACAGGATTTACAGGATAGCGTCAGGATCCAATGACCCGTAGAATACTCGCTCACTTCACACTTTGCACTAAAATCCGTTCCGATCACAAGTTGATGGTTCATAACGTGTTGAACACTTACTGGGGTTCAAACAACATTGGGACAGAAAGGCTGTGTGGTGTGAATACAAATGCATCCGTGATTGCATGTTTCTCAATAACCTGGTCTATACCGAAGGTGATGTCCTCTTCTCAAACCATACACCGTTGTGTTTTTATGTGAAACAAATATGAGCAGAAGAGCAAAATCTGATCCCAGTTGATTACTTGCAACACATTTGTAGCCCCTTGTGGATACATCTGAATGCACATATCCTGTGTCTTTCTGTCAATCTAAGTAGAAACTGCCCATTACAGGTCACGCCTAGTGTCGATGTAAAGCATCGAGATGGGACATTTCCTGTTAGACATGGAAGTAAATATAATTTTTCTGTCCGAGACATTAACACCGTAATTGTCAAAATCTCAAACTAATACACTCCCCAGACAAAATTAGTGAATCGACTGGCATAAAAGTAACAATATGTCTTGATTTTATCCTCTTTGAATCATTGAAATTGAAGAAAAAAAAAATAAAGTCTCTCACATTCAGCATTTCAGGATGTTTGGTTTATATTATGAATCAGATTTTGGCCTCTATAATAAATACACAATAACACTTGATTCTCTTTAAAGCCCTAATTCCCAACATCAGTTCCAGTAAATTAGATTGTCATTTGTTTCCATGAATCTGCCCATTTAGGATGTTGGGTTCATATCGTTAATGTTGTTTGGAGGACTTACCTGACAATCTGCTTTTGGTTTTCAGGTGCAGAGGACGTGGTGATGGCGTTCTCACGGTCAGAGGCGGAGGACCGACGACAGTGACCCTGGGCCCCCCCCCCCCTTCCCCTTTCCACCCCCCTGCATCTCCCCCTTCCCCTCCCCCACCCTCTTCCCGCACGTGATCCACAGCAACTCCACAAACACGACACTGATGAGCTCAGGAGAGGAGGGGAAGAGACACCAGGAGGTGGCTGCCTCGCTCTCCCCCCCCAGCCTCTTCCATCCCCGACTCCTCATACAAGCTGGCGAAAATTACCCGAGCTGCACTCAAGTGCTTCGCTGTGGGTCGAAGCCTCAGCAACAAGGCAGTCAGTGAAAACACTCACAGATTGTGTGGATGAATATCAAATGTAGTTTCTTTTTTCTTTTTTTGTGGGTGGTTTGGCTTTGTTTTGTATTAATTTGTCTGTGTTGAGACTTTAGGCAGTGTTACATGTTATATCTGCTGTGGTCACTGGAGGAAGTGACCAGTCAGCAGCTAATTGAAGTAAAGAGAAATATAGATCTGGTCAAGCAGCGAGTGTGAGGATTGATCGTGTTAGGGGAGAGATTTTTGTATTATTATTTCTGCTTACCCCTGATGGGGCTGAAATTTTTTTGATTTAGCTGTTGTGTTATAAAGGCTTTTTGTATTCTGTCACACAGGGGGCCTCATTCATAAACATTTTGTGTGTATACGTAGAGGCGCGATAGACGGGTTCGTCATCTCCCACGCAGATGTTGGGATGTTTCTGAAGAGCGTCGACACGCTTACTTCAACCTGCATGCCGAAGGCCAAGTAGTCAAATAATATCTAATGTATTCATAACTCTTCTCAGACAATTGATTTCACTTTAAATCAAATTCCTGCCTGTTTACTTTTCACCTTCTTGTGGCAGAAAGTCAGTCGTAGAACCTAGACACACTCAGCGAGTGCCTGAACAACATGTCTTTTAGGTATCAAACTTGATTCTCTCATTTAGAATGATTTGACGGCGCTCACTGCTGCTGTGACGCGCTTATTGTCTCTTAATGGTCAAACCCGAAACAACAACGAACACAAAACAGTAAAGTCGAACCGGCTAAAGACCAAATTTTTCTTTGTGTATTTGTAGTCTGACCTTTTGTTCACATACAAATACTAGAATGATACCCTGAGTGATGTGTGTGCCTTAACACTCGCAGCAGGTCCGTCATTAATCATTAATGTTTGATTATGGGGCTCAACAGAGCAGGATGACGAGGCTATAGTGACATGATGGAAATGGAAAACTGCGTTAAGCGAAGAGTATTTTTGAGTGCACGCCGTTTTTCCCTCTCGACGAATCTTCCCACAGTTTTCTAAATGAGGCCCCTCTTGTTCTTCTGCTGCTTTATTTTGAACCCTAGGCTGTTGAGAGTGCAGCAATGCTTTTCTCTGGAGGAAGGTGCAAGAATTAAAGACACTAGCAGACATAATCACATGAAACACAGGTGTACACATTCTCCCCAAACAAACACTGGTTTTGGGTTATTGTGACATGTCAAACCTTTTTTTTATTGTACAGATAGTTGGAAAAATTGATTGTGCCAATTGTATTTTTTTTGTCTTTGTTTTTTTTATCTGTAAGATAACATTAACATAATGATTTAAGAAAATTGATACGAGACGAGACGCTGTAGTTGTAATTTATTGTTTACTGAATTGACTTCCTCGAACACATCATTAAAGATGGAGAACCAGTAGATAGTTTAATGTCATCCGCAGCTCTGTTCACACTAAAATCACACAAACTCTACATTTTGAACTGCCTGTAACTCAACATGGAAGCTGTGTGCTATTTCTGACTGTACTGTATCTCTTGCACTATTATCAATGGGATATTTGCTAAAAATACATTTTGATATTTAGGGCAGAGATTTTATGTTTGGATTCAATGGATAAAAGAAAACTTTGTAACCATGTTTTTATTCCTTCGCCGATTTAAAAAAAGTATCTTCTCTGTGTTAATTGACTCAACTGGAAAAGCTCAAATGAATATTTGTTAACAACCAACATGTTTTTCTAGTGACATGATCAATATTTAATGTATTTTAAGTACAGTTTGTCAGCTTGTATAACTTAAAAATAATTGTAACGTAATGTTTTGAAGCCAAGCATGTCTGCCTCGTGGTTTATAATGTTCATTCAAGTGGCACGTCCTCGGCACGTTCACCATTGTTTGTACATTCTTGACGTTTGTGGAAGCTACTAGCTCTTTTAAAATGTTTCAGAAGAAAAAAAAAATCATTTCTTGTATGGATAAAGTGTAATCCATTTATTTGTTGTTGGCAATAACTTCTATTTGAATGTCCTCAGTAATCATTGCGATGTAATCAGCCAACAGATCTATCACGCTGTCCGCCTATGACAGACATTTGTCTTTTTATGTTTACTCTTGTTTTAAAACATTCTTTATTTGTCTATGCATTGTATTTTGTCTCTCTCTAAAAGGCATCTTACTGTACATTTAACTATCAAGGTTGTGCTACAGCCATTATTCAAGGTGTGTGTGTGTGTGTGTGTGTGTGTGTGTGTGTGTGTGTGTGTGTGTGTGTGTGTGTGTGTGTGTGTGTGTGTGTGTGTGTGTGTGTGTGTGTGTGTGTGTGTGTGTGTGTGTGTGTGTGTGTGTGTGTGTGAGTGAGAGAGATCATCATTGAACTTGCAACCGGTTTTGATTTTCAGCATGCTGTTGAGTTTGACTAGGATCGATGTATCTTTTTACTGTGATGACCTGACGTTGCCTAATTGTTCTTTTTTGCGTTGCTTTTGTATTTTATTTTCCTCTCAGTCGACGTTGGTTTTGTTTTGTATGGCTGCTGACCATGTCTTGACTTAATGCTTCCAAATCCTATACCAACTGAACCATTAAAGATATTTTAAACAGTGAAAGGTTACTTTTCCTTCTTTTCTTCATAATTAATTTGAACTTTGTCAAATATGCAAGAAATGAGAAACTGATTCTTACAGCCCAGAATAGCTGCTTGTCTTCAGATGATGCTGGGAAAAAGTGTTCTTCGTAGTCATAATAAGGGTAAAATCATGTCTTCTTTGTTCTTGTTACTGTCTGTATGTGCAGAAGAAAATATCCTTTAGTTCAGTCTGAAGTGAAGAATGCAGTTTGTATGCAAAGACAAGTCTGCATATTTGATCAAATCTGAAATCTTAAGACATTGGAAGCCGCAGATGACAAAACAATCTCTTTTCAAGGTCCGCTTACTTGCTCAAACATATCTTTCTTTTCTCAATCATTGAAGTATAAAAGTTCAAACTTTCCCTTCTCCAATTCAAGGTCCACTTACGTGTTTTTTCTGAGCTTACAAATATATCAGTAGTTATGAATTCTGAGAATTTCTGTTGAAGACCCCAAAAAGTTTATAGATTTATAGAAAGTGTGAACCTTTACAGTTCAATGTCAAACTTCATTTTCTGAGATGAAGACAGTGTGATCTGGTCAAAAGCTCCAGATCAAGCGAGAAAGAGGCCCTTGAGGGGGCGTTAGGTCAGCGTTTTGAATTTTTAAAACAAAAGAGGTTTATAATTTTTGCATAATGTAATCATTTACATGTTAGTTCTCATGCACATCACTTCATTCAAAGACAAACATTCTTTGCCTTTCAGCGACACAGAAACCTCCCAGTAACAGCAGTGTATGTTGAAGGACTCTCCAGTAAATCTACTCACATGAAAACACCGTTTACCTTGTTAACTGACAGTAACTACCCACAGCCTCGTACATGTTCCTGTCAGGTGTTCAGACAGATGTTTAAATTGCTGACTGGTCATCAAGTTGGGACATGGGGCTCCATGTTTCTCCTGCGCTAATGATGAACATCTGTTCCCCGTTCACATGCCTTTTTTCACAGATGCATAAAAAAAAACTGCGATTCAGAGGGAGCGAGCTCTGGGAATAACACGCCAGCTGTTGGCACATTTTTCAATATTCATGCACCGCTTTACACTGTAGCTGTCATTTACTGACATGAAAACTTTCTCACTAGAACAAGTTGCTGCTTAGTGTTCGTACGCAAATGCTTCGTGTTGTATTGGGGTGTGATTACATGCACGCCTCTCCTTCCATCCACATAAGCTCCCTCTCTCACTGTACACATGAGCTCTGACGTTGTGTTTATCCGCTGTCAGACAGATCAGACCCAGAGCTCAGCAGACAGCACGAGCCAGCTGATAACTGCCACCGCCACAATCACATCACCTTATGCAACAGAGTGCGTGTGTGCGTGTGTGTGTGTGTGTGTGTGTGTGTGTCTGGACAGCATACTGTAGTTGCTCTGTGCCGAGTGCCCACACTGACTGACGACAGCAGTTTTAGCAGAACAGGGAGACGCATGATCACTTTTAGCTAGTGTTTCAGAAGTCAGGTGAATGGAACTTAAAGTGTCTCTCCATTCAAAAGCCTTTTACATTAGTATCAAACACTGTATGCTAGAGAAGTCGCAGTGTAAAGTGTGCTCCTTTACAGAGAACAGCTGAGCTAAATGAGCTGCTAAAATTCATGTCAGTAACAATTGAAATGTCCCAAAAAAAAGTATCAAAGCTTGCCTGCAGCATAATCTACTTCTCTGTCCATTCACCTGCTCAGTATTCATCAAACAGTTATCATTTTAGCAAAATAATTACATTTACCCGCTATCTACACATTTGGGTATAAATAGGACGCCACATATAGATGAATTGCATATAAGTGATTATTCAGATTGTTCTGAATGGGAGAATATTGTGATATTTCCTTGTAAGAGTTAAGCATACATCTTCCGGTAACATAAAAAGAAAAGAAAAGAAAACATATGTATGGCATGTACTTCTTTAATTTAAAATAGAATATTTGTGAGGCAAGTTTTGAATAAATTGTACATGAAATATCAAGAGAAAGAAAAGAAAAGCCTAAAGTTTATCCTGTTGAAGCGCTATTTGTTTCTCATCTCCCAGGCTCAAATATAAATGTTTTTATGTGAACAGCCAACTCCATCCTGCTTCATCCATATTTACAAAATACTGTTTTGTTCCTCCACTCATATATTCAGATTTTTCCCTTCTGTTTGTGAAAATGTAGACAGGAACCAGGTAGCTTGTGTCTGTGGGACATTTGCGTGCTTAACATGTATGAAAAGAAATGATCCAATTATTGGAGTGTTACTATCAAAACCTTACCAGACATTTTGGACAGCATAAAAAACACCCACTGATCACAATATTTGCCAATTCAGACGAGAATTGTTCTATAAAATGTGAAATACAGTTTGTGTAAATTTATAATATCTCTACCTCTATTTCTCAGCCTAAATTAACTGTTTAAAACCTGCTGGATTATGTGAAAAATGCATTGACAAAAAGCAAAAAATAGTCTGCCTTGGCTCATAAAAAGCTGTTGTCTTGGAGATACATGTTTTTCACAAGACCGGAACCCTGTTGTTTACAAATAAATTTAAATGTAAGATTATTAAAATAATAAAACATGTTGAGACTTTATTTTTTGGTATCTACTCACATTCTTCTGGGATAATTGGGGCTTGGACTGCTGAGCTCAGATTTAGTAAAATCTCGACAATTTAAAATCAACATAATTGGAAGGGAGGCCTTTATTTTGAGAAGAAAGTTCAGAGCAACATGACTCTCCTGACCCGGTGCTAAAATAACTCCTCCCCATGAATTTGAGAGGAAGGATATAACTTTACAGCCCAAATTAATGTGATCAGCTCCACCTTTCATCTTCAAAACAACAACAAAAAAAAAGAAACGAGCGTGCGGCAACTCCAAGAGCGAGGGAGGTGACTCTCCCTCCCACCTTATGACTCAACATTGTAACATTATTAAGCAAAAGCCAGGAGCAATCCAGGGAAGAGGAGGGAGAGGCACTCAGGCAGAAAGGACACATGCTGTGGAGTAATGCAGCAACACACAATCACTCACAGCCCCACACAAAGCTCTACAGAGTCACTCTGGTCCACCCTAAACCTTTAGCTTCTCCGTTCCTTCAACTCGCAGCATAAAAGACAGTACAGGAAAATACAGGAGCCTATTGACAAATGATTGATACTGGCCTCAATTCTGCATAGTTGGACCCTAATTAAAGACAAAAGCTTGGCAGTTGGCCTCAGTTACACCATGATGGTGTGTCTCCGATACAAATACACAGTATAATAAACGATTTTTCAAGATCTGGAGGAAATTGTGAGCACAAGTTATTTGTTTTGTCTCTATGCCACCTTCCTGGCTTTTAAAATATTTTAGATGTCATTTTGAACACATTTCCTCAAATCTGATGTTTGGTGTCCTTGGAATTGTTGAGATCTCCGCTAGAATTTTAATTAAATTTGTGTGAGTGTGAACAATGTTTGGCTGCACAGGGGGAGTTTGTCATGGTTGACCCTGCCAGGTCAGTGGAGTTTAAGACGTCAACAAGAAGAAATGGCATTCTTACTGTATTTTTAGGGGGGTTGGATGCAGGTGAACATTCAGCAACTGTGACAATAAAGGGAGGAATTCTCACCACTAACATTTCGATCTGCCTCAAACACTTTCCATATTTTGGCAATCCTGTGTGCTATGAAACTCCCTTTGAAACATATCTCTGAAAGCATTTTATTTATTTATTATTCACCACTAAAGTTTGGTCCTTGCTGCATTGACGTGAAACCTTCTTATTATGAGAAGCACTTTTTCAATTCTGCACCTGGCCGCTCCGAATCTGGGCCACATGTTGGTTTAGCTGCTGAGGGGCCGTGAGTTAGCTCCTGTGGACTTCCTGTGTTACATCTCATCTTGTGATTAAAAAAACCACATCCCATTTAAAACCCATCAACTGCTGGCCGTATGAGACTTGTTGCAGCAAAGATGTTTTGCAGCTTGCAGTCTGTTTCCTTCTTAAGTGTTATGGAACGCTGCTCCCCTGAAGGCGTACTGACTGCAGCCATCTGCTCAAGCTCTTTCTAGCTATGATATTTCTTTGACAGAAGCTTATTTCCACAATATACTCTCAGGATCAACATACCTGTCCTCCTCCAGGATTCCCACTCCAATGCCTTCACTGAGTGAGATATCTTTCCTGTTAATGATACAGTGTGTAGGCAAAATGTATGGAGATGTCATCTCTGGTTTTTGCATATGACACATGTGAAGAGCGGAGCATAAAAGTCAAAAGTGGTCTCTTGGTGTTGAAGACATACCGGTGTCCAACTTTTGACTCCTATTACCATAACTACAGTAAATCTAAAACTTACAGGGAGATTTGAAAAGATCTGATTCATATCAATACAGAAAATGAATGTAAAAATTGTAATGTTATGTTTTCCATCTTAAAGCTGCTATGCGTAAACATTCTGATGGCATCATTTGAAAGGAGCTGAAAAGGCATATCTGGGTGCTCTGGACGTCACAAATTTACTCTGTGTGCAAAGCACACCAAATGTTATAAATGTAATAACTATCTATGAATAAATGCACAAGGTTTAGCTCAGGCCTAAAAATAACAAGACATGCCTTCAACTGGCTGTCATAACAAACAGATTCTGGCTGTGCCATCAGGCCTGAAGTATGCATCACGTTGACTGAAATAAGCATGAGTGACTGCTGTTGCTGCAGGAGCCGCATATACTTAAACAGTGTTCAGAGAAGATCCAGCTACAACAATAACACAACTGCTGAAGCCAACTGCAATTGTGACTAAAACATTAAAGCTCCGTAGGAATCCACAATACAAATTCAGTATCTTTGTCTAATAATGAGTGTCTTTCCTGCTTTATTTTCCTCTGAGAGAGTGAGGTGAGATTAAAGCCACCTGATAACATTCTCCAAACTTTCTTTCTCATTTTAATTCACCCAAAGCGGGTGGAATGTGCTGAAATTCCTCCCTGAGGAGGTTTGGGAGGGAAGAGAAAGATGCACAGCCAGCAGCTGCCCTGGCATTGATTTATGAAACAGACTCCAAGCTCTTAATTTCAAAGCTGTATTTATGTCTCTGTTTTCTATTCAGCAGATGAGATGAGATGAGATGAGATGAGTCTGTAAACCATAACATAAACTCTTCAATACATTTTTATAGGCAGATTAATCTCAGTGTATTTGTATGACTATATTTATAACATGTTTGGATGCTCTGTCGATTTAAGAACCTCACACACTATGAACCTCCAAACAGACCATTAAAATGCAGGGTAAAGGACTCAGTGGCGGCTGAGTGTTTGTGGTCTTTGACCCCGGATAAATAATTGGAGCAGTGAAGCCGGTACAGCGTCCTGCTGAATGCTGGGAATGCGTAGAATGACTCAGCGTTCTCGGGAGGAGTTGGCAGAGTGGACATCCATCACGCCACTACGGTCCGGTGGTAGCCTATAGGAACGCTCTGACTATTGGCTCACTGTGCAGGCAGAGCTGACTACTGGGAAAATATCGCTAACCTTGTTCAGTCCAGGGGCCAAACCCATCTGAAGGTAGGAAGGAGTTATTAGTGGAATTAGCAAAGATTTAAACCATGATAATGTCTCAAATGACACAAACACAGCACAACTTGATGGTGCCTGCACCACCGACAAACCTATTAGTACCTTAAGATGCCAAGATGCCACATCACATTGAGATGTTTTTGTACTTTCGCAGTATGACAGGATTTTTGGATCTCATAGGACCACAAACAAGCTCTCCTTTCCAGATGGCAAGTAATTAACCAGGGAGAAATCCGTTAACGAAGAGAAAGAAAAAACTCTCCGCTCTGAGTGACGTCAACTGAAAAATAAAGGGGGGAAGGGGGATGCATCTTGTTGTTGCCATCACCATCACTGCTGTTGTCTGTAGCTATGGCTACCGCATCCTCCCTGTTCTACCACACATGCATGGGATGGACAAAATACCAGGAAAACGTTTTCAAATTAATGCAATCCAATCGTGACAATACCACAAACTAATTTCCATTGTGTTGACCTCTCTGTCAAAGCATCAATAACATTTTACAGGTGTTGTGTTAACCTCCCGTAGGTGTGTTACATGATATCGCCAATTTTAAAAAAAGCCGCCTTACAGTTTCTTGTTTAATGACGTATAACACATGGTTGCTGACGCACGGACACAGAGACTGGCACACCAGCCTCTGGAGCTGCTCACTGTGACGCCCTGGATGACCTACACGTAACAATTTGCAAATGCATATGTCAATACTAATCCCTGAAAGCTTTATTGGCATGAATGGATGGGACCCAACACTGCCAAAGCATTTCAGTACATCAATAGGCTGATGGTGATGCACAATAATGAACCAACTGGATCTTATGCAACAGTGTAATTGATAACTGACACAGCAGCCACTGTAACCTGCAGCACCTGTTCTCATAGATGATGCAGATAGTAGTGACTGATCTGATCTGATGTCTATGTTACCAGATGATTATCTGCAGGATTTGGCATATCCATAAACAACCACACACACACACATACAACACACACAAACAAAAAGTGTTCTTTTATTGACATACTGTACAAAATATGTACTTGCTCATTTTCTCACCTCACCCTCACACAAACACACACACTTCAATCACACTTTCACGACACAGTGGAGGTGGTTCTGAGGTGCAGGTGCCGTTGCCATGGCAACAATGGGCAAAATTCTTGCAGTGAATCATGAGTTCACTGTCAGTTCACTCTCTGCCCTGAGATCAGGTCCTGACCTCATCAGGGGAACCTTGAGAATAGTGTGTGAGAGAAGCCAGTGTAAGTGAGATTCTGCACATGCAACATGTTGCTTTTTTTACCTCACTTTAACATCCTCTGGTTCTCAGCTCTCTCCATGACACCCGTGTCCTCGGGTCCTACACTTTAAATTAGTGAGCACCTGTCCCCAGATTATTTTATGCTGAGACAGATTCCTGGAATACCCTGGACAGAATTATCCTGAGGGCGATGCAGAAAGGAGGAATGGAGCTGGGAGCCATTTTTTTTGGGGGGGGGGGGGGGTGTACATTAATGTCTATTTTGAACTGTGTCAGTATCCTGGCAGTGGCTTGGCTTGTTAGTTATATATGCATCTGCCAAAAGTGAGGGCATTGTATTTGACCTCTTCTCTTAACGCATCAGTTTTAGGGTTAAGGTTACAATAAAGGTAAGGCTTGAATCAGGGATTACAGGTTGACACATGGATGTTGTGTGGTTATGTATTTCCTTTTGTGCGTTGATATGTCTCCATGTTGTCACTCAAATAGCAAAAACCTTTTAACTCCAATTTTGGTGTTTTTTATTAACAGTTGCAAACTCCTCTGAGAGTTGAAAACCAATTATAGGTTTTGAGTTTATATAAACATTTTCATTTAATTTCCATTTTAAGAATAATAAAAAAATGTAGCCAGAGAACCAAAATCTGTTTTATTTGAATAGTTTATTTTTCTTAGACCCTGAAGAGGTTTTTGAGAGAGTCACTTGTCACTGAGAGTGCAACTGTGTTTTTCTACGCGTGTGCTGCTAGGTTTCCTAATAGAGCCCCAATGAGAGCCGTGACAGCCTATTTACAGTAGCATCCCATGGGCCTGGGCTGGTGCTCTATGGAAAATATACCCAAACCTCTTGTGGGTGAGCAGGCATCGCATCTCATCAAGAGGACGGTTGCATTATCCCCAGAGTGAAATGTGCAGCCTTGACCAAATAAGATTATTCATTCACACCTATGAATGCGGGGGGGTGTGCTTGAAGGGAAACGCACTTTGAGTCTCCCATTCATCTCAATCTGGGATCCAACTGTACAAATATGGAAGCACGAGAAGCGTGCAGTGTTTAATGAGACTGTGCGAGGCTGTCGTTAGTGCAGGGAGAGGCGCTGGATTATTGATGCCTCTGAGCTACTCTGCATGGGCTCATTTCTGGTCGCCTCCTCAGGGACGAGGTGTGCTCACTCACCTCTAGTCTGGGTGACAGCCGGGTATGAATTACCCCCCCCCCCCCCCCCCCCCCCCCCCCCCCCCCGCTGACACTGCAGCAAATGGCCAGCAGCTATGCATTTTAATATGGAGACAAGTCAGGGAGAATCAGAGGAAGGATAAACGAGTGGTAGAAAAAAGACCAGAAGAACTGCATGTGTGTGTGTGTGTGTGTGTGTGTGTGTGTGTGTGTGTGTGTGTGTGTGTGTGTGTGTGTGTGTGTCTGTATGCATGCGGCTGTTGTGAGTGCTTTTCTGTTGGATGAAAAAGAGCCAGAAAGATAAAACAGACGAGGAGTGGCAGTGAGATAGGGGGAAGAAGAGAGATGAGAGGAGAGAGCGAGTTGGAAATCAATAATTAAAAGGTCACGTGGCGAGAGAGAGAGAGAGAGAGAGAGAGAGAGAGAGAGAGAGAGAGAGAGAGAGAGTCTTTTAA
Organism: Cebidichthys violaceus; assembly: GCF_023349555.1. Lineage (NCBI taxonomy): Eukaryota > Metazoa > Chordata > Actinopteri > Perciformes > Stichaeidae > Cebidichthys > Cebidichthys violaceus. The sequence continues at coordinate 8,046,044 of NW_027176816.1, forward strand.
CTAAATAATACCTTAATCCCCCATTAGCATGCAGCAGCCAAAATTTCCTGCTTCTTCATCACATGAGGTCACAGGGGATGCCGGCAGTGATGCACCATGGGATTTATTCATGCAATATTTCTATCGTGCTATATGAGTCCGCACACACTATATACACTGAAATAGTTCTGAGTTGACATGTGCCTGTGATGTACTGTAAATTACTGAATAATGCATACTGTAGTGTGCTTCTATCAGTTGACACACACATTATAAAATAAACGCACACTTGTGTGTACTTTTCAGTAGGATGAATTTATTGTTGGGTTTTGTATTTACAGGGGGTTTGTTGACAATGAGAAGAATATAAAACAACACCAGACTCATTCTTTATGGCCACTCATTTTAATTCCTAATTTAAATTCCTAATTAATGTTATTTTTTATGATATTAAGTTCTTTCTCTTCCTTGAAAACAGCAGTTTGACACAGTCTTCATCAGCAAAAATATTACGCTTTACTTTAAGCCAACATGGATGAGAAGTCCTAAAAGTGGTAAGCTTGTAAGTGCACATTGAGTTAGGATGGTTTTTGTTAAATGTTATCCTGTTTTGTTTTTCGAGTTTGGTATGTAAAAACACATTTATTTATTTGGTTAAAGACAAAAAGTCTAGTTGATCACATCAGACTGAATCTTTAAATTGGCCTTGAAAAGATGGTTTCCAGTAATATTGCTGAGTAATATTAGTATTAATAATGAGTTATATCATGAAGGGAGCTTAAACATGAAAGCCTAGCCACTCTGCCTCTGAACATATATCTCCCTATATCTCCTTCCTTATGTGGTCTTACTTATTGTGTTGTTTGTTGTGCAGAGTGGATGCATTATTCAATTATCAAATAAATTCAATTAGTCAATCAAATACCCCATTTAGAAACCCAGCGTAATCAGTAAGTGCATCTCTTACTGTCTAACTTGGACAAGAGTCAGACTTTTGTAAGGAAAAGGCAGAGCTTAACAAAATCTATAATGAATTACCACAATTAATCTAATGGATGCATTAGGAGCAGCTTTCCCCCGTCCTGAGCACCACACAGCCCTGATGAGTAAATTCTGAAAAGCTTAACCAGAGTCTTTCTTAAAAGGGCTAGAATACCTCTTAAAATGGTCACACATGACAAGCCTGAGGATCATGTGCTATGTTATATCAAAGCTCAAAGTCATTTCCGGTTGCTGTAGCGTTTGTCGTGGGGGGGGGGGGTCATGAACTGAGTTTGAACAGGGGGATTTCAATTGCTCCACGTCTGCAGTGCTGACCTGTTCAGCTAATAATCACTGATCTCGGTTACTGGCAGGCTAACAACATAATTATGAACAGCGAGGGAGCAGGATAGAATCTCTTTTACTCGGACTTGAGCCACAATATAACCAAGCCGACTGTGAAGACCCTGATATGTCTGTGTGATTTACTCCTTTAATGTCTCAACAACAGATTTAAGTGTGTTTATGAGTGCACCTACAGGCAAGAGGTCAGCTTGCACTAACCTCCAGCTTAATATCACAAGAGGGGATAAGACTCTGGTTTAAGGAGAAAGAGAACAAATGTTCATTATCAGACCCAACTGAACTCACAAAGACGGGAATACTTCTGCTTTTTAAGTCTTACATTTTGGGATAGCAGTATTTAAGTCTTACATAAATACTTGAAAGAAAATTAGGAGAGCTTGAGTTAATAATTCATGTGATTACCCTCTTTTTTTAACTGTTTTTTCTGTATTAGATGTTGCTTAGTTATGATTTGTCATTGTATAATTCATCAGATTTTTGTTGTCAGGATATGTTTCAGGTCAGCACGGTCCCAACTATGCTGCACACTTGGTCAAAGATGATGAAATACACACTGGCTCCAAGCCAATTTTAACCTCCTCCACTTTAATATCACCCACTCGCCATATGAGCCTCTTTTAAGGGTAATGAGGGAGAGACTGCTCACTTCCGCTGTCTGGACAGCAGGTTTTCCCATACACAAACAGAGGGACGTAGATTATAATCACAGACTTGTCTCAACTTGGGGGTTGTTAAAATGGGTGGGCAATGCGTCTGGCTTCGTCTGTGCTAATATCTTTATCCGGTGTGTGGGTGTACACATGCAAGCTTTTTTGAGCATGTGAAGAGTTTGTTCCCAATCATTTTGGTCTGACTGTACCACTGCTCTGTCTAATTAACTAAAGTACTCCTTTATCGATGCCACCCATCATGTACCATGTGTTCATATGGATTTTAAACTTTTAAATTGGATGGTGTACACTAGTGATTATATAACAGTGGACATTACACAATTGTGTCTTTCAAACAGTTGAACTGCCAATGTTTAGATCGGTTTGGTCAGGTCTACTTCTTGGAGTTGCAGAGACTAGACATAATTTCCAACATCCATAACTTTTGCTATATTTTTGCTAACACTGACATTTGTAATACTATTTCAACCATGTATCCACTGCTTTTAGCTATTTCACCATTTTCCCAATACTTTTAGCTACTTTTTAAAGTGTATCCATTATTTGGATTTAACTATCATCTTTTTTAGCTAACTAACCAGTTATACAATACTTTAAGCTAACTCTTTATCAGTTACTTTTAGATTACAATGAACCATTTGTCCATTCATTTTAGTAGTTTAAACTTCTCTGCTTGCCTGCTATAGCTAGTTTTCACACACTGTCACAACATCTATACATGCTCAGGTGTTACAGCTCAGTATTTTTGAGTCAAATCCTAACTTTTTGTTTTGTCAAATTGGTTGAGCTACTCTCCATCTTTGTATCCCCCAAGAGTACAATTACCCCTTGTTGGAACTCACTGGTTTACAGTATTGTAGGAATACACACTTTTTTTGTTACTACTAAATTTACATTTGAACACGACAACTTTACAATGTCCACCGTGTCTATATTCATCAGCTGCCATTCTTTAAGGCTTTAATTTTCAGTGTTCAAAATGGGAGTCTCTGGGGAGCCAAAGGACCCTGCCTATCACAGATGAATGATTGGACTCGCTGTGACAGCCATGTCAGTGCCCCCTCCCTAAACTCTCCGAGGCAATAAAGCCAAGGAGGTGAGAGTTTGACACCAGCATGACCCACAGTATGAACCCTCTCCATGACATGTCAGAGGTGACCTTCTGTGGGGGTCAGGGGTCATTGTCTTAAAACACAAACATCAAAACCATGGCATCCACCGTCCTCTGAGCAACCTGATGCCCATCCGGAGGAATCTGCCATACATGGGTCGCAAATAGACTTCTCCATTGATGAGTTAAGATTTATTTTTTCTGTTTTCTGCATCAGATGTCTATAATGAATGCAAATGCAATCAAACATGTTTGACATCTGGTATCAGTGATACATCCTAAACATGGCTCTCGTGAATATGGATGTGGCTGAAGGTGCTGACTGAAAGCTTAAGGCTCCTTGTGCCCTATGGAGATGTCTGAAGTATTCTGTGAGGTTATCAAGCCTCCATCTGTCAGATTCCCACTCACTCCTCCCATGTGTTTTGAGTGTCCTGGCCTTATATCAGTAACAATGGGGCCTGAGTGACAGCTGAAACTGCTGGCTTCTGACAACTAAGAAGGCCATAGAACATCCAGAGGCTGTTTCAAAAGCCAAACATTGCCATACCATATAGTGGTATCAATAAAATGGCTTAATAAGGAAGTGCATGAAGTTATGGAATATAGATCACAGGCATCAGACTACATCAGAGAACATTTCTCCCAACAGCTTCTTTGTTCACAAACCAAAATAGACTAGCAGGAGTTTGCAATGCATCAATGTGGAAATGAAAGAACAAACAGGGAAATAAATAGATTTGTTTGTCTCATGAGGTGAACTGCAAATACTTGCCTGTAGTATTGGCAGGAACCGCAACGTGGCTTCTGATGAATGAGGGGAGGATTAGTTTTTTTATTTTTAAACAGACAGGCAACTGACAGGGCGTTTTCAGAACATTCAAAGTGTGTGCACATTGAGGAAGAGTGGTGGTTAATAAATGACTGTGAGCTCCAGCCTAGGCTGTAAGATAAATGAGAGCAACTTGAGTGGAAGGGAATCAATCACAGAGGGTACATTTTAAATGTCCCCTGTGGAGAATGTATGAATTAGAGAGCAGACGCAGCTTAAAGGTGCATGGCTTCAGTTCCCTGGGTGATTTGTTGCCAGACTCCTACACATAAAGACCCATTGGCTTCAAAAAAATCCTGTGAAGGAACTTGATAACATCCAGAACTTCTAAAGTGAGATTTAATTTCCCCCAGCCAAGGATTTAGAAAATGTATTCATGAGCAAAGTCGAGCAGACATCCATGCTGAAGCAGAAAAAAGATTGAAGTCTCGCTGTATATGAAATTAATCTTTCAGCAAAACTGAAAATTGAGGCTTATACATTCATGATGATCGCGACACACATTCAGGTTTTCAAAGGATATATCTTTGATTATCAGATAAAGAAAGTGAGAGTGAATACAAAATTAGGCCAAATTGTCTGCAGAGCTGGAATCTTCTAAAATAACTTTCCTGAGCTCTTCCCTTGGGCCTATTAAATACTGGGGCACTTTCTCAAAAGTATGCAGCTCCTTTTGTGAAAAAAGACACCAATAAAAATATAATTGGCTCTATAAACATCAACATGAATTCACATGTTGGAAAGTCATTATGAAAAGTGGTGGCCTCTCCAAAAAATTGCCCTCTGAGCAATTATTAGCAGTAAAGATCTGTGCTTGATATCAGTAAATGGAACAGATAGCGGAATTCCTGCATGCTCTTCTTGTAACTGGGAGGGAAAAGGAAACTACTCTACTCTGCAGTAGTTAAAGACACAAGCTGCAGTCTAGACACGAGACAGGAAAGAGAATACAGAGAAACTGTGGTCACTTTGAGTACCATGATAGCAAAGTCTTTTTCATGCTCCGTCTGCTGCCAATCACCCACCATGATTGCAGTGATGTCTCCGATAACGTGATTCCTACGGCCAGTGACTGACTATGTCCAAACCCCCAGTGTATCCACCCTCTGTCCACACTGGCAGAGTGTACAACTGAGGCAGAAGGATGGAAACTGACATTAAAGGCTCTTGAACAATGTGAGCAGCCGTGAGGCCATCGTGACCTTCGACCACCTTAATAATGTGGTGTGTCCAATCCCAAATCCTTTCTCGGGGGCTCGAGAAGTGAGCTCAGTCACTGAGACGGATGACAAATCAGGTTCTCTTTTATGGTGAGCAGCCGTGCAGAAGAGGAAAACAGCGCTGCGTAACGATGCTGTTATGGGTAAACCACAACATAACTCATATCTATCTAAAATGGATAAAATAAAACTGAACTAATAAATCTGAAAATAATAGAGAGATTATGAAGAGATTCATTAGTTGCAGCCCTGTGTGGGATTAAGCAACATATGCATACATCTGTATGAGGCCTATTTTAATTAACAATCTGTGACACAACAAATAGACATACTTGGCTCCTAAAGCCTGTTCTGCTGCATTTCACATTGATCTTGACCAGTTTAATGTTGATTATTTATTAGAAGGAGTTAAGAGTTTCCCCTTGAATAATCTGGTTTTATGTGACTGAAGCACTGAAGTCTACAGGTTGTAACTCTGCGTTTTATGAATCAATCATTGTTTAAAAATCTACTTCCCATTCTTTTGTCATCTTGTCTTCTTTTGCCTGACATTTAACCCAAAATAAGACTCACCTGTGAGTTATATTTAAATATTTGGATATGGGCAATAACAAACAGAGATTTTTTTCTTACGCATTACATCTTTTAAAAAAGTGCGATCATTTGTTTGTGAATATATATTAGTATGTATTGTTTCAAGGTTCATTTCACACAAATTATTAAAAAAGACATATTTATGTATAGATTTTTCTCTCTTACTGCATTCCATTTCACAGTTTTCACATGGATTATTTGGTAGAATGTAGTTCCTATGAAAATGGTTAACAGGAAGGTCTGTATACTATCCAGAGTAACAGGAAATGTTGACGTTCACTGCTGTAAGTGCAGGATGGGGGCAAAAATCTTACAGACAGATATCAAAAACTGAAAGTACCTCCCTGGATAAATACTGCTGGGGTTAGGTGGAAACATATTATACTCTTTGTAATTTGGAGTGAACAAACCCTTTAATATGTGTCATTCAATGTGTAGTCGTAAAGTGTTGAGGATAGCTTCATAGAACGGTGAGAAAACAATCATTAACTTACAATACAACAATACAATACAAATACAACCTCAGTACAATTTAAGAAGTTCTGAAGAACAAAGTAATTGCCAATAAGCCTGCATCCACTACAAACTATTTCCATCTCCACAGTAGCAGGTGAGACGGTCTGGAGGAAGTAACACCTTTGTGATTATTCATTGATGTCTCACACCTATCCACCAAGCCCTCCTATTGCCTGCCATTGTCCCCCAGACGAATGATAATGGCCCCTCTATCTCTTCCCTCTTCCACAGAGAGCTGGATATCTGTGAGGGAGGGCGGGGGGTTGCTTCCACTTTCTCTTGGCGACTTCATGTGTTGCCAAAGTGGAAACAAACAAGCATTGTGCTTCAGCTTTGCTGCTGCCCTGGTGTCCATAGACTGTCCCTGTTTATAGACCCATCACTTAATTGTGGCCTCACACAACTATGTCCATTCTCTTCTGTCTCTCCATGATAATTGTTACTATTGAGGTTGCTCTGAGGTCTAATGGTTGGCCTTTATTCTTGCAACATTTGTATATGTGTTGTACATGTATAAGAAAGTGAATTTGAGAATATCCAACATTGAAGAGGCACTAAAAAATAAGGATTGTTCAACATAACCAAGAGAACTTCCTATCAACAAACTCACCACAAGACTTGTCATCTTGGCCTGGTGACCTTTTCACAAGAGCTGATTTGTACAAAAACATACAAAGTCACACGTGTCTGGATTTGCATGAGTAGCAGACATATCAAGGTTCCTCAATATTATGCAAAAAATAAAATAAAAGATGTAAATGTGCTAATTCTCTGATTGCATCGCATCCTCCTCTCCTCAGGGGTGCTGTCCACATCTGAAGGTGTTGATTAGATAGCAGCCCCCACCCACAATTGCAATCTTTGCTATTCTCACATTGCCATGCACTTGTTGTTGTGTGGTTGTACTGCAAGGTGAGGATGGTGTTAACACATGTTCATTATGATGCTCATTTTTATTATTAAGTCTCTTTTACTGTGGCCGATTCTTCTAAAATTCGCTCTGTGGAATAAACTGAGGGCAAAATTAAAGCATGGATGTACTTCAGATTTTCCATTTCCATTTTGCTTGTCAGGACCAAAATTAAATTACTTTTTGGGCTTCAGAGGCACATAAGCATTTTCACTCATTTTAGTTTGTCATATTCTACAAGTGTGATGTTGTTGAAATCCATTTGACCATGCCTGGATTATCTAGTCAGGGCCTCAAGGCTGCATGGGCCTTATGTGTCTGCGCTCCGCTCTGCAGTACCCACCAACCACATCTGCCCAACCCTTTAGGATAACTGAGGGAACTGATACCTAAAACGTCTCATTTCAGGACTACAACTATTTAAGACTATAGTAGGATAAATTCATAATGACATTTGTCTTCAGGCAAACAGAAACCTTAACAGGCCCTTGTTGGCCCCTGAGCTTCATCTGTAAGTGTTGCTTTTAATTTGGTCATGCACTTCACATTGTGATGATCACTGGGTGCCTCTCTCCTCACAGACCCCTTTGTAGCACCAGAAGGCATTTAGCCCCCACCTTCGGTTTTAGTTTAGCCGGCTGTGCTAAACTAGCTGCATGCGCTCCCACAATAACAGTATTGACGTCACTGGCCATCGTTGGACACGTGCTGCTTTCAGGTTCTCCTCCTAAGCTTCGGTTTCTGAGCACTTGCGTTGTAGATCTTGTGCTGGAAAGGAACAGGCCTAACAAAAGTAGATGTTTTTAGGTTAGTAGTTGTTTTAGAGATCAATAGGGACAGACCTTTTATTGGCAGAATGAAGAGGGGAAGCTTAAGAAAACAAAAATGACTCCAACACTTATTCAACATCATTGTGTATTTCAGGCACTTGAGAAATATAGGCTGGTTTGGTTTAATGACAACATCCTCATATATTTAAATGATACCTATCAGACTTTGTCAGGGAAGTAAGGATGACATCCTGGACTTATTTGTGTTTTCACTGTCCACCAATAGTACAAAGGATTTATGTATAAGAAGTATTTTGCCAAATGTCAATGCTTTTGCAATGTATGCACAAACAAACACCCCTTGTTGTGTAATATGTGTCAGTGTTCCTAAGTATAAATTGCAAATATGTATTACCAAGTTGTGTATTACAGAATATTATAGGGTGTTAAGGACCAAGAATGCTGATACTGGTGAGCATGTGTCATTGCTGCAAACATATGTTCATTTTCTCAGCTCTTTCAGCACACAACTGCAGAAAGAACATATCAAAGATGCCATCTAACCAAGACACATTTAGACTGGGGAGGGAAGTGCAACGTGAATTTTGATGATTGATTTGATTTGATTGTTCGTAAGCACAGGGAAGATTTAATTGTACAGGTTAAGCAACTACCATTATTTTTATCAGTTTATTAATTAGGGGTTTAAAATCATACAATCTCGAAACAGTAATAGTTTTACAATATTCTTGGCAGCTTAATTTTATATCATACAGGGAACTAGAGTTTGAGAAAACAGGATAAACCTGCTAGGAAACAAAAAATGACCCCGAATAACCCACCATTCCTCCTTGTCTTTGAGCAAAAGGTACTATAGTTTCACTGTGATAGAGTAGAACTTAGCTTTGCTGTGTGGTAATTTGGAGATATGATGCATTTTAAAAACAAAACTTAAACATAGAAGGTCTTTAAACCTGTATTTTGACATAATCGGTAACAAAGCAACGTTATGTCAGTTGATTTTGTGCTTTAGTTGTGCATCCCTCAAATATTCTAACAGATTGGTCCCACTGGTCTATGATTGGCACAAAGTTGCCACAGTGGTTGGCACACAATAAACTCGGAGCTTTCAGGGCCCCCAGAATTATTGGTTTTTACGACAGTTGCCTGCTTTTTCACCTGGAAATTCAGCTTTGCTACCATGCAGGAACTCTAACTTAAAATCTTTAGGTTTTTTTATTTTTTATTTTTTTAGTTCTGACACAAAAACAAAGAGGGGGTAAATCTCTTCCATGAGGGTTTAGCAGGGCAAATCCTCATCTGATACATTATGTCTACTAGCTAAGGAAACACACTGTGTACTTTGTGTTTATTTGTGTATATCCTGTATGTACTTGTCTAACATAACGTATGGAATCAGTGGTTAGATATCACATACATAACTGTCATGGGGGACGCAAGAATGCATAACAAGAAAGGAATGTGTGTGATCAGTGTCATATAAATCTCCGACAGTCCATGAACGCAGCAAACTGCAAAACTGCAAGAGGAACGGTGATTGAAGCGGAGAGCACAGAAGAGCGGCGGCGGCGTCGACGGCCATCTTAGAGCTACCGTGGTAACAGACACTCATCTTCTGGATTTTATTCTATTGTTGGAGAAACATTCCGCCTGACTGACGGGGGGAAGAAGAAGGTTGTTTTTTTTTTTTACTTCGCCGGTCGGTTGAACTCCAAGTCGGGATGCGGTTCCGAGGGAATACACAATTTGCATCCGCTGTCGGAGTGGTCCTCGGACTATTATGTGCGGTGGAGGCAGCTAAAGGTAACTAAGATGGGATTTATACCCCGTTGTGTTGTGTCTCGCCTGTGCGTGTCAGACAGGTTTCTTTGTGCTTTGGACACGTTGGTGTTGGAGCGCCCCGGTTGTTCCCAGACGCACAGGGTTAAAACCAACGTTGTGCGTCCTGAGGGATGTTCAGTAACCTGTTCAGGGATGGTCCGCTCTGGAGCCGGATGGATGTGGTGGAGCAAGTGCATCCCGAGATACTGCATCCATTTAAATACTCCAAATCATGCACAATATTCTAACGACAGTGGTTTTCAGTGCGTAATCTTTCATCATTACGCGTTAAAAACGAAGCAGGCTACTTTGGAGACAATATCAAGGCCACGAAACGACCCCCTTCTGTCATCTGCATTCAGTCTATTTTTGGGCACTGGTTCCTTCTACTCGCTTCCAAGCAGATTTTTTTGTATCATTTAATTTAGCGTATGTCTCACGTTTTGCAGAGAGATTTGTTTTACTCGCTCGTGTCCAATGCTCTCTGTGCTCATCTCGTTTTTAAAATATATTTGAGTGCATCTGAATTCGGGCGAGTGATGATCTTTACCCCCCCCCCTTTTTTTTATTTATTTTTTATAGATTCCGTGTTAATAAACCGCACATGTTTTCTTTTCTTCAATTAGTAATCCTAATGCTTGGTTTGGCAACGTTGTGGACGGAGCTGGGTTGGCTACGCATTGCAGATCCTCCTCACGAGCCCCTGTTATGTCGTTGGATTTAATAATTTATGTGCTGTGATCACAGGCTTAAGTAGACAGCCCTCAGTAGGCCCGGGCCTACTTATGATCAGAGACTGTAGAAAGACCCGAACGTGCAACTCTTCCTTTGGAATGTCACTGATGGACACCATTGCACACCGAGGAGAGAGAGACCCGCTTCTATTTGCTGCAGGGCGGTCCACGTCCTCACAGCAGCTCAGACATGAACACCCTCACTGCGTGGATTTATAGACTGTGTTTGAACGTAAAACACAATCCACTGACTCCCCGGTGTGAGCTTCCTGTTTCAGGGTGTGTAGAGGTGCATATATTAGTCACTAGCCGTATCAGCATGCCTGGGCGGTCATTATGGCTGGAGGCCAGTGTGTGTGTGTGTGTGTGTGTGTGTGTGTGTGTGTGTGTCTGTGTGTGTTGTCTTCTTTTAATGTTACACCCCGTTTCATTCTCTACGAACAGGGATTATAGATACCCATAAATAAAGTCTGCACAGAGGGTTTCAAATCCAGCCATATTTGTTTCTTGTAGTGCACAGTTCTGGGAGGCTACCATTTGTAAAGCAGTAACTTCATCTTTCATCAAACAAAAGGAAAAAAGGCCTTCAGCACTTTGTTCTGTTGGTGTGTGCACCTGCTTACTTCCCTGTTCTTATCAGCACACGAGACCTGTGAAATCAGCATCTTGGTGAGGGCTTATCTTTTATTAACCAAAGGTCGCTCGCTTAATTTGTGCACCACTTCTTGTCACCTGCAGTCCAGCTTTGTGTTTTCATGGCTTGTTTTTTTTTTTTTTTAATTTATTACTCGTTGTAGCTGACATATACTCCTCTGGTTTTGGTTCTAGTTCTTGAATATTCTACTTTAGATGTCTAAATTGTTTGATTTTATCACTAGAGAACAGACTGAGCTTTGGCACATTCAGGTGAGTTTTTCGTTATGTAAGGGATGTTGATGTCGTGGTGACGACAAACCTTGAAGGATCTGTTAAAAAAAAAAAAAAGAAGAAGTTTTTGATACACATCAAAATTCTTACCTCGACTATATGATTCATTACACCGCCAGCAAGGAAATGTCAGTGTGTGTAAAACTGGTGCAAACACGTATCTTCTGTGGCAGGCCTGTTGAAGCCTCGCAGCATTTTAGGCTTTTTAACTCTTTAGTGTTGTCCACCGCTCTTAATGTTTCTTCTTCTGGAGTTTGACACTTGTTTTCCAGGTCTCGCGCATGTAATTCTTTCTTTTTCTTTAATGAGCAGCTGCTGGGTGTCTTCATGCTCTGGAGTCAAACATGAGGTCTGCTGAAATGCACGAGCTTCCGCTGTGCACACTCAGCCAGACAAAGGAAAAGCTGACTGTTGGGAAGTTTCTTGGCCCATTCATCATCGAATTAAGTAATTCTAGTTGAACAAATTGGACACCCTGCTTTGTGTGGCACTGAGTTAACATATGCGTTATTCTCACATTGCAGTAAAGAAGTACATATTACAGGTCAGGTGCTCTCTCCCGGTCTTCCTCGTCTTGCATTCACTGGAGAAGCCTACTGTTTTTTGTTTTTTTTATCTGAAAAATGCTGTAAATGATTATGATCATTTCATCAACTTATTTATAAATGTACTAATAAATTCAGCTGTTGTCTAAATGCTTATTCACAGGCTTTTCCAGTCGTACAGGTTGCCATCAGCTGCAGCAGCTTCACACACACACAAATTAGATAATAATAAAGAGGGTTCCAGAAAGCAAAATGTAAGATGACTGCCATCAGTGACGTAGTTGACACTGGGGGAAATAAATATGCTCACATTTTCTATTTTGTTGACACCAAACTTTTCTAGCTCCCAACAATCTGTGTGACGTAAGCCATCGTGCTATGTTATGGGAATCAGAAACTATGTGGATGCACACGGCTGACAATGACTACATTGTTCGACTCTCCCATGCAGCTCTTGTAACACTGTTGTAGGCCATCATTCAGCACCAGTTCACAGACTTGTTTCTCCTCAGAACTAACATCGTTAGACACCAACAGGATGATGGCTAATGACAGAAAATGTGTTCAGTTTCAGATGTTTAACTTTGAACATGTCAGGGCTTTTGTCAGCTGGTGAAACAAAAAGGAAAATGTCAGCTGTCATCACCGATGTGCCCCTCCAGGTGGTTTTGATTGATGGGATCAATTTCACTTGATGTTTAGTGAACTGCTCCACGTATTTCTCAGTGTCTTTGTCACTTCAAGATTCATGGCTTAATCATCATCAGTCATTGGACACAGATTCAACTAAAAAGGACATTAAAAAAATGTGCTGTTTTAATTCTGATTGGCTAATGGCGGCTATGATTTTTGATGAATACCTCAAGTCTGTCCAGGAATATTAGGGCTTTGTTTAAAGGGTGAATTTGGCAAAATCTCCAGTGAGCAGAATCATTGTCACTGAGTTATGGTCTGCTGCTGTACTAACTTACACACAAATGCCATCAAAATGTGCAGGAATTCAGAGTATTTGTTTGATTGGAATTTCACAATGTATTCAAGAGTATGGCAGTCGGTGAGATATATATATATATATATATATATATATAATCGGTCAATATGCCACGCCCACAAGATATTGGCAGCCAATTATTGGAAAACAAATTGAAACCTGAAACATTTTCTGAATAAACGTTGTAAGACTCAAATCAGAGGAAGATTGGATTAAATATAATAGGATGATTAAAATGATATCCGAGAACGTTGTAAAATGGTGGAATTAGTTTAATCGAACATGTGAGAGACCATCTCTCTGAGATTTGTCACAATGCAGACAATCTTAGGGAACAATAAGCCTCTACACCTCTACACCAATAGAGCCTTGTAACAGCCCCATGGATGCACTACCTTCAGTCAAACCTTATTACTCGCTCGTTGGGCCGTGGCCTACCTTTACACCTAGTTTAATTGAAATCTGTTTTTCTAGAGATATCCTGCTGAAAATCAAGAGAGGTAATGAAGGAGCTTTGCATATTGTTATTAAAGTGGGATTTCAAATTGATTACTGCTTCTGTGAAGTAGTTTAAAAACTATTGCCAAACATTTCACCCGATGTTGCCCTGAATAACAGTTTACTTGCCCTACACATAGGCCCTGTTCCTACAAGTTAACTCTTCCATTTTTAATTATTTATTCAGAGATTTCTCAGAGGAACAAAGGGCTCTTAGGCCCAGACTTTCGGGGTCGGGATCTTGACTAAGCGCGTCACAATGTGGTCACTGTTCGAAGGATCGCGACTACAGCCCCTCAAGAATGTGTATGTGAGATAATCCCCCGAAAGCGCTAACTTGTTGAAGCATTTAGATTTGGTAATGTGCCACTTAGTGCTGGAAAGATAGGCCATGAGAATACTGGACTCAATGTGGGTCGGTTGTGACTTTCCTGTCATCGGTGCCTCCACTGGCTGAATGGAGTCAGTGAACTGTCAAGAATGGGTCATTCAGTTGTGAATATTAAGTTGTGCCAGATGACTGCTAAGAACGAGTTTACATTCATGTGAGCCCTCGGTCCTGATGTTATGCATTGTAACTTCAAGTGCAAAGCAAAAAGTAATATTTAGAAATAAAAACACATTTTAAGTGTCAGAATATCAAGGATTTTAATGAATTTATTGTGTAATATCATTTAGTTAAACAGTCTGCTAACATTTATTTTACAGAAGCAGCATCTTGTGTAGATGATATTCCAATAAACCATCCAAATCAACACAAATTTTAATAGCAAAAATATCCTTTTCTTCCTTGAAATATCAAATTGGAAATTGAATACTCTGAAGTAATAGCCATGTCATTGTGTTATTAGTATTGGTGTGAGCGTAACAAAAAACCAGAGCAAACAGGTTTGGATTTGTTTATCTGGTTGTGTTACCTCCTCCCTTTAGTCCCATTGCTTCCAGGAGGAAAAACTGGCACTGCAGAGCTATTCACATTTGGGCGTGTCCACATTCAGATTTAGGCTCCATGGGAAACGACTAACCAAAAGAGCACATTACCTGCCGCAGGTCAGCTGCACCCGTCTGCCTGTGCAGAGTTGCAGCCGCCTCACTCTCACTTCTCCACTCTCACTGGCTCTTTTGTGCCGCTCTCACACACACAGAGAGGCGATTGAGTTCCCCCCCCCCCTCCACCTCTCTTCTAGCACTACGGTCATCCAGAGTGTGTTGCTTCTGTCGGGTGGTTGAGACGGCGTGGGGGACAAACAAATGTTGTTGCCTGGCAGGCAAACTGAGAGGCTCTCCTGTGTGAGCAGGGTGTTTGGGGAGTGAGGGCCCCTGAGGTCTGGGTTTCCTCTTTAGGGTCCCTGGAACAGTCCCCTGTCTGTGATGGAGGTGGCTTGCATCAACAAGCTGAGAAGCTTTTTAAGGCAAGACAAACAGAGAAGTGTGCCCACTGTTTCAAAACCGTGAGCAGATTGTCCATTGATTATTCCACGGCATTAAGAGAGCCACTCACCAGCACAATTGAAGACATCGCTTGGAATCACATTTGCATGCACCTCATGCCTTCAACTCGCAATTTCTGTTTGATATTTCTGTCTGACATCAATAAGTCCTGAAGGGGCCCTGTGGTTGTTGTCGAAAGCTCCTTCTGGCAAGCACAGAGTAGTTAGAAATCAGTCCACAGCTGGAATTGCCTACTGCTCACATACTCTAAAGGCAGTAGATGTAAGTGGTGCATTTTGCGTATTCGTTTGTATTTTTTTTATTTTTTTGCCGTCTCCCTGGAAACACCTCAAGGTCTAACTATCACCTGAGCACAGACTCGGCCTTCTCTTTTACTCGGTGTGCTGCCGCAACTAATGGGACAAATATGAAAAACATCCTGGCTACAGTGAGCCTTTGATTTCGTCTCAAAGAATACAAAAAGACAGCCTGCACACTCTGCTCGTAGACTGTGCTGACAGCCACTTATGTGGTCTGTGATTGGCAGGTTTTGCTATTCTTCCTAAATTTGGGTAGTCAAACATTTGCACAATGAGCATCGACTGGTTATTCAGTATTTTTAAATCAAAGGTAAATACATGCTGCACCAGCTGCTCCGTATGTGATTTATGTAAACATGTTCACACTGTTTGCTGTCGGTATGATAGTTTAGTAGTCTGAACTCTCTAAGGACATGTGAGTCACAAGATGATAAAATGGTTTCAAATAGATACTTGAACCATTATTGCTCTTAAGAGTTAAGTGTTGCTCAGTAACGGAGGTTGGTGCGGTAGAGCTTCACATTTGCATGTAATCAAAGAAGATGAAGATCTGCGGGCCGTCGGACATCAATGAAGCAGAGCTCCACAACACGTCACACGCCTGACACTTGGCTGCACCATCGTCATTACACAACGTGCCCTCAGAGGCTCCCGGGCATCATCAGGCTCCAACTACAGACTGATCATCTGCTGCAGCGATGCTGCTGCAATCTGGAGAGCCGTGGTTCTGTTCCTCTGACTCTCCCTGGGTGAGCACTAGCTAGCGGCAGTAGTGAGGGTTACACAGATGCTGGACACGTGCAAAGCTTTTTGCTCCATTAAGAGACATTACAGCAGTGTCATGAACGGAAAGATAGTGTGTACAGCCATCCTGTTGAATCTCAGGATTAGCAGGATCTATTGTGACCCGAACATTCCCGCAGGAAGTGTTTCATCACGGTTAATAGGTCAGACTGTAAAGGTTAGGCTTCAATAACACAGCGAGGCAACCGTAAAGGGGCTTTGTCTTTGTGTTCATGTGAATAGTCGGTGTTACCCCGTTCTTTGTGGGTTCATGAAATAAGTCAGAGATGGCATCACACTGTTCAATATGTGCCTCCACAGAAAACTTTTCAACCTTGAAAGTGTTCGTTGGAGATTTATATTTTTGATTGTTGGTGTTGTTGACAGATGGCAACTGACTATCTTGTCTCCCTATTAGCATTGCAATGTTATTTCTGCAGTAATGATTCTGTATTTTTTTCACACTTTATTAAAACCATATCCATTAAAGATACAATATACAAACTCACTCCAAACTAAACGCAGCTAAAAATAATGTTGATTGATTAACAGCAACACCTTTCTGTATAATGCAATACATTTCAACAGCGCCACAAACTACATTCCCCAAAACCATGCAGGTGAATAACAGTTTCAACAAAAACTGAACATCATGACCTCCATGAACGTAGGATGTATTGCAGGACTGTTGTAACGTTGTGTAGACTGTTAGTTTTAACAAGGTGTACCTAATAAACTGCGTACATTAATCATATTAGTTCATACTGAATATTTTATTCTTTTCTTCAGAGATTTGAACAATGTGCCAATACAGCAAAAACAAGAGGAGGCAGTCTGTTACATGACAAAGCATTAGTGGTGTAACAGACCAGGTTAATAACCATCACAGTGTGAAATAAAGTTTCACTGACATTGTAAACAAGCAGCCTGTGTTTAAATTGTCAGGAGAAGAGCTAGTAAGGTTAGCAGCATCGCTAATGGCCAGCGAACAAAGGTTCTGTTCGCTTACATCATGATGCGTTCAGGCTCTGTTCACTGAAGATGAGTATTGGGCGAAGGTAAATTAGAACCGTTACATACTCCCATAAAAATGTAGTGTTTGTGAGGAACTTGAATAAATCCAGTTGTTTGAAGGAAATGTCTTCACAACAACATAAATAGATATTAGAGATGAATTATGAGCTGTTAACACTAGCTCTAAGAAGATTATAATAAATCATTAAAATGGCTGACAAGATTTGTTTTAATCCATAAAAATACAATCTTTTATTTCCTAATCATTTAAATTGTAGTTTTATGAAAAAGAAAAATACTATAGATGACTAACAAAGTAAAACGATACAATTTAGAATTCTTGATGGTTTACGCTATCTGCAAATATGGATCTCTTAAAATTTAATTTGCTTCATTTTTTTTCTTTCGTGCTGATGCTAATCTGTGACTCTCAACTGTGTTACGAGCCGAACCGTGAGTTTTATGATCTGTTGCACCGCTACAAGTAAGCATAATTTTAACGAGCAATTTATTTGAAAGCATTAATGGTCTGTTAAAATTTGCACTTTGGTGCAAAAGAGTGCACAGCTGAGGTGACAGAGACATAGAGCTGATCAGTAGATGGCTTGGCACGGCAAAGCTTGGCATCCACAGTCACACGTAGCACTTTATCCTTGTCCACCTGTGTCAGGTGTCAGCCATGTTTCAACCCTCTCCAAAAAGGTCTTGTTCCCTGAGTCCTGCCTCTGTTTATCATTTCAACATCTTAAAAGTCGATTCCCTGGTGTTGGCAGGACACCTTTGCTCATATCATTGTATCATGCTCTCATTAGACGTGCATAATAAAAATTTGGCAGCCTCCGTTGCTTGACCTTGTCTGTGAATGAGGTAGATGCATCCCATTATAGGATTAAGTGTCATTGGCTATATTTGCTGCGTAACAGGATTGCACACTAGGTACTGTGTTGTCGAATGTCGGGCTGTAAGTGGGTCCGGTAGCCGGCCATCTGTGCTCGTACTAACAGCTTGACATGCGTTTGTCCGCAACTTCTGACGACTCATTCATTTCTCAAAGGCTTCTTAAATTGTTTTATTTTGCCTGTATCTGCTCATATAGGGTTGAGTCTGTTTGGTACTGGATACAGTATGAAGTAGAGGTCATTTTTTGTTGGATTGTTTAGATAAACATTGTTTTTTTTTAGACGTGGTTCATTCAATCGTCAGCGTGTGGGATGACACTACTGGGTTCATATTTATTATTTAGCAAGAGGACAACATCAGCCCATTATATCTGTGTATTTATATCCTAACTCATCTAATATTTATACTTAAGCCAATGGCTTCTCTGTGCTATAAATATGATGGCGGGTCACTGTAGTCCAGTCCTGAAACCCACAATGTATGCTTGTGGGTGATTGATCTAAAATCTATGAGGCCAGCCCCCTTTTTCTTTATTTCTTACTTTTTTGGCCTTTACTGTTCTCCAATCAGTCTGCAGGCTTTAAATGGAACTAATGAAGTACCATCATTACTGTGTGTTCCTGAAGGCATCTTGTAAAGCATTTTCTTCTTTTCAGCTGTTATATTCAATATACAGACATTATATCTTTAGTGGCAGATTCTCACTGAATCACTCTGCTCTTCTTGTCTTTAGTTTTGAGGCATGCTTTAGTCTAACATTGACCCACAGTCAATGTTCTACATTATTAGAACTGAAACACTTAATCCATTAGTTGATCAAAAGAAAATAAATCTGCAATTATTTTGATAATTCATTATTTATTCAAGTCATTTATCTTTTATTTAAAACACCAATTTTCCAAGAGTTTCCAGAGTCTTGAATTTTAGGATTTGCTTCGGGCTTTTGCACAAACAATAGCAAGTAGTACTCTGAGTTGTGGCATTTTATAAATTAAGCAAATAAATGGACAGAATATGTGACACACATCTGTATCAGATAATTATTTATTAAGATGACATTTTCATCAATTTACAGCGGATAAGACACACAAACGTTCCTCAAGAATCAACGTTCCTCAAGCATCTTCTGCAGCATGTCGGGGATCTTGATCAGTTTGTTGACTATTTATTAGAAGTCGAGAGATTCCTCTTGAATCATCTGCTTTTATGTGAGTGAAGGGCTGAGTCTGCAGGTTGTAATTGGGCTAGTAGTGAGTATACATTGCATTAGATGAATTGCTTTTCTAATTAAGTTAAATGAAGAAAGTGTCAGTCTTCCTCGATAAACATGCTGCAGCAGCGGCCTCCTCCTCAGACTGCCTCAAACATCTGAAAGCCTCTTTCCTAATCTCATTCCATTTTAACTCATAAAGCCTCCCCTCTTGATAAAAAACACTAGTCCCTCCCTAACAATACAGAGTCTCACTTATATAATCATAGAAATCTTATCTTCTTGCTAGTATGTAATACATCACCCAGTTTCCAAGAATAAGGCTGTCTGTATTTGTGTAAGTAATATCTTTGTGGCTCTGTGTCAGATCTTCACAGCAGAACAAATGTTCTTCCCATTCACTGCAGGTTTGCAGGGGGATGATGAAGCTGTCTTGTCAAACAGGCCTTGTTGGCAATTTCACGCAATGTATGTGAGAATTTCACGCTTTAAATAAAATTGTGCTTTAGATTTTGTGTGTGTGTGTGTGTGTGTGTGTGTGTGTGTGTGTGTGTGTGTAACGGTTTGCTTTTGAATTTGTGTATCTGTGACACGTTTTCTGCTCCACTTTTTGCCATCTGTGAGCATATCTGCATCATTTCTTTTTCTTTTTCAATTGATTTGTGCTGCCGATCTCAGACCACCGTTGGGATACAGTGTCTTCTGTCAGACTTTGCTTGACTTCACAGCACATAGCAGGCTTTTGCTTGTTTACAGTGGATAAAATGCACTTTCTAGAGTAAAACTATATTTCAAGGTCCTTGCTCATCAGTCAAGTTGGAGATAAATGTTCTACAAAAGGACATGGTGCTTTTCGAATTATGGGGAAATTACATTTAACTAGTCCAGATGGGAAGGGCACAGGCAGACAGCCATCTTGGTTAGTTAATTTGTGGTTACTGGTCAGGATTAAGCTGAAATGAACCTGCTGAAGCTTTGAGAATGCAGCTTGATGTTGTACCATTCAGTGCCGGGCCTGGTTCAGTGCACCTCAGTGCTCGAGGCTGAGAGCTACTCAAATGTGTCAAATATGAGACCCACATGTAACCTGGCTCACAGTTACTGTGACTTTGTGGAAGCTAAAGCAGATTATTGTAGTAGTCTGGCCCGGCAGGTCACAAGACGTTCTGCAGTGATGATTTATTGGGCTTAATTCAAAACAACTCGTTCTTACTAACCAAAGACACTTAAGTTCTCACTACATTCAGTACATTTCTCTATTTCTCAGCCATGTATTTTTTTTTTTAGATAACTAGGAATTGAAACATTATTCAATTATTTAAGGCTGCAGCACATTTAATGTTTATTAAGCCATACGAACACATATACTTTTTGCATTTTGACAAACTTCGAAGGCTTCTCTTCTTCAGACAAACCTTTCTCACTGGAAAAAATGGGTTTGGTGGGTGACTAATTCCTTTTGGTGCACACATTCCACTAGCCCTGTGCAAGTAGCTTGTAATTCATTTTTCGTTGATTGCGTTTGCTAATCACGGACTGAGAATTACACTAAATTATGTAAAGACACACAACGCAAGTCATTTGCTTCGCTGAAATTGGATTTGGTAGATTGACATTTACAGTCGCCTGAAAACATCCTCATCATTTATTTATGCTTTTGTAGGTTTTTATTTGTATCTGGTTTCAGTCTGAAGCTCATAATATAATTGTAGCACACATTGTGTTATTGAATATAAGGCGTCTTCCTATTTATTAGTCAGATGATGAATGTTTGATGTCGAGGCTTTCTGCAGCATGGCACACTGCTGCAGAATTAGACTATGCAAAACATATTTCAATTAGGATTTAACTCTTAAGATGTCTGCCATTAATTCTGGATGTACTTTCAGTATTTTCAGGAGCTTTTTGGGTTAGTTAGAAACAACCTATAAAAGTTTGTTAAATGAGGAGTATATCACTTTTATTATCAGACATTAAAATATACTATATTACATTCCATCACTTCAGTCAGAATTGGACAAAAGTGACTTTCGAATATTTGTTCTAAAAAACACATATTTTTGAATTAAAAATATCATTTTACTACAGGCCGTAGGTACAGTTCTGGAAGCATTATAAGCGCACAGGTGCCTACAACATTTTTGTTTGGCAGCATCAGCAAATGCTTGGATGGCACAGTAATGAATCCACTGTCTATTTAAGTAATGCTGCTTGTTGAGATGAATGTTGTACTCAGAGTGTATCATTGTGTGCAAGTAATTGGATCAATATGGACTGGAGGGTGTGCTTCAGTTTGTAATGAGGCTGGTAACATTGAGCATTGCTATTCACATATCCTTCGACCAGTTTTTGGAGGTGTCGGCAAAAGCAAAAAATGTAAAAATATGAATTTCATGATTTTGCCACATGTAATACGTACGCGGTAGTGGTGCAACGGATCGTAAAACTCACGGTACAGACCAGAGTCACGGATCAGATCACAGATCGGATCAGCACAAAAGAAAAAAAGGAGCACGTTTTTTTCATTCATTGATTATCCATATTGGCAGATACAGATCCTTTTTTTGTTTGGTTATAGCAGCTGTTTTCTTTGTCAACGTCCCAAAAATCATTTCAACCGCTCTGAAATCAGTAAACCATAAAATATTCTCAATGTTATACTTTTACTTTGTTATAGTAATTTATAGTGTGTTTTTTTCTTCATAAAAACACACAAAGGAAATAAAAGATTGTATTTTTATTGATTTAATGATATATTATATTCTGCTTAGAGATAGTGTTAGGAAGGTAAACAGCTCATAATTCATCAAGATCGGTGAATAGAAAAGCATGAATGGAGATGTCCTGATCATATATTTTTACTGAATATTGGAGGATATAGATCATCAGTAAAACTTTATTTCACACTGTGATGGTTGACCTTAAACTATGTAATTAATCTGCGGTCCACATGCGTGCCGAACCGTGAGAGAGGATCCGTACGGATCGACAGTGGTCAGTTACACCACTAGTACACGGTGGTAATTAAAACTGCTACTAACTAATTTTTTATCAATTAATCTGTTAACTATTTTACCAATCAGTCGATTTATCTAAACGATACATTTTCTTCCAATAAATCTAATTGACCATTTTTATTTAAGTTAATTTTATTTTGACTGTAGGCCATTGTATAACGCAGCACAAAACAAAATATGCTACCACAGGCATCTTAAATAGGGATATTGTAATGGAGTATCAAATTATGCTTCCCATATTCATACAGTACACTTACACCTTAATTAAAATCAAAAGACTCGGCAAGGCAGCATGAAACACCGTAACACACTAGCTATGTGTCACTGCAGCATGAACAGTAGCCTATGTACACGTAGATTAACCCAGTCTCCCTGCATGCGGCAACTATACATACACTCACTGTGTTTACATGCATGCACACAAATACATAGTAATCAGATAAGGACAATAGTTTCATTTAGCTACACTGAGGTACTCCCATAAACAGAATTCTTATCAATTCTGATTTTCTGAGATAATTGAGTTAGTATGTACTTCTTATTATTAATTACAAGAAGATGTAATTGTGTATCAGACAATATTTTGATGTATGATTTCATCACTGTATGATACCATTGAAAGGCAATAAATTATCATATTGAAATAAGTTGTAAATGTGTTTTTCTCATGAGTGCTTTTGGTTGAATAATAACAAAATGGGCCTTATGATGGCAAACTTAGCTGTTTGAGGAATTTTAATTTTAGAAGCTCAGCAGTGCAACCTTGTCCTGCAGTAGAATAATTAAGAGGAGAAAATGCTCACCAGGCGTGTAATTCATGTTTAACGTATATGCTAAAAGTCATATATTTGTCTCAGTCTTATTCACACAGAACATTAATCAGGACATTAGCCATCGGTTGCTGTTGCAGCTTTATTGCAGCTTTTTGAGCATATTAAACGTTCTAGAAAAGGCCCACTTGTAGTGCTTTAATATTTCACTCCCAGAGATCTCATCATGTGTGCTTTCATACTTCTGACAACTTAAATACATTTGTACCCAATGTGCTCTGTGGTGATGATTTCATCAAAAAGGAGAGCTACTTGTAAATAGATCATGCATAAAGGAATAATGTAATTGTTGCAGTCTGCATCCCTGATTAGCATATGCTCAATATGATATTGTGCCTGGTCCAGCGTTCCTATCACCCACAGTGAGCTGTCAGCCAGAGTTAGCCTCACCTTTGCAGATCAGTAGCAGAGGAAGGCCGTCCTCTCCCTCCTGCTCTAGAGTGAGGACATATTGGTTGTAAGAGAGCTGCATCTCCCCTGCGTCCACGCTGTTTACTAAACCAGCCCAAATATGTCACTCACGGCAGCTTTTTCTGCAGCCGCCAGCTACAACAGAGTCCTGTGTGCAGCTTGGATGCTTCCCAGGCCAACTAGCACACAAAGGCAGGCTGTACACAGCCCCACTGCTGCTCCACAAACTGGCCTGAAAGTCACAGCCAGAGCCTTTATCATTCATGTGACGCTCCTGTCAAAAGTCATTACCTGATATGGATTATGGTATTGCCTGTGTCTTGGACTTTAGGTACAGTTTTGATGAATCCAAAGGTATAACATTAGCGCATTGGATGGAGAACAATGTGCAATGGAGGGTCAAGAGCAGCAGATGTTCACTCCACCAAATGTTGCACAGCTTGGCTCATGGCTGCATGTTCCTGTTGAGGGTTGATCCCTTCACTGTGTGTGATGCTTCTAAAAATAATATGAAAAGCATCCAAAACGTCATTAAACGTGTACTCAAGCTGCATTGGGAAGAAAGATAAAAGTCAAAGTAGCAACTTGAGAAAACGCAGATGAAATCTGATTATTAAAAGAACAGGAAAAGAAAGTAAATTGCTTCCTAGTTCTGGTGAGAGAAAAACAATTAGCCAACCAG
Source organism: Cebidichthys violaceus (assembly GCF_023349555.1). Classification (NCBI taxonomy): domain Eukaryota; kingdom Metazoa; phylum Chordata; class Actinopteri; order Perciformes; family Stichaeidae; genus Cebidichthys; species Cebidichthys violaceus. Next base: position 8,070,129 of record NW_027176816.1, read on the forward strand.
GACATCGCAACTCGGCCATATTATTTGTACAGACTTTTTTTTTTTTTCTAGACACTGACTTTTGCTCTCTCTGTTTCTCAGTCAATAAGCACAAACCATGGATCGAGACGACATACCACGGGATCGTAACGGAAAACGATGACAAAGTACTTCTGGACCCTCCTCTAATTGCACTGGACAAGGATGCTCCTCTACGCTACGCAGGTGAGAGAGGAGGTTTAATGATGCGGCTGCTATTCCTTCACTCCCCCAGCTTCGCTTCACCTGGAATAACTCATTATACAATTAATAAAAAAGAAAAACATACTGATTGCTCTGTGCCATTAAAGCTTTGAGATTATGTTATGTATATAAAAAGCTTCACTTTACATTTTTTTATTGTTATATTTTACCAGCATAGTTTCATATCATAGAAGTGCAACCCTGAATCTAGCCTCAGCGTAATGCTTTCATTTCATTATATCTGTGATATAGTTTATATTTGAGATTAAATGTTTGTACAAATCGGTAGTGAATGAGAAAATAAATGTACTTATTGTTAAATAATCATTAAATGCACACCTGGGAGTGGACTGTGGCATTTTCATGACATGCCTGCCATACTGACACACAGCTGGCACCCATATCCTCCAGATTGGCCCTTTTTGATATTCAGATCAAAATGCACTCGTATACTTTCATGTATTTCAGCACAGTTTAGTGTGCTTTATGTACCAAGGCAGCGTTCGCTCTGGGGTTTTTAATCACACCAGGATTGACTCTGGCAAACATTCAAAGCACGCAGCACTGGAAATGATTTTCCACATCACATGAGCTGTGTGTGATCTTTAGTCCGCGAGTCTCTTCACACTCTTGCGCTCTTACTCCACTTGATAAGGACAATTTAAAAAAATGTCAGATTACTTCTCCGATTTGGCAAGTCAGTCTTTAACGTCCACTTGCCTACCGGAGGGGATGCCACATGTAATATTCTTCACACAGTTATGTGAAATCTGATTGTTCTCAAGAGCTGACCGACCCGGCAGTTTTTAAGGTGGACAGTTTCAGCATTTTCTGAAGGGTTAGGGAGTTGGAATAGTATGCCCATTCTCTGCATGATGCTTGTTTCCTTTCACAGTAAATTAGCGGTGAATACAGAGCTTGGTGCTCCCACTTCTTTCAGCTGGGGCTCCGTTTTTTCTTTGCAAACGGGCCGCGTGTCCCTGTGAACTGGCTCTCTTGAGACAGAGCAAGCAATCTGGCTTCACGTGTCAGTAAGGGTGACCAGCTTTGTCGTGCCGGCCTCCTTCTAGTAGGTTCCATCTGTGCCAACAAACAAGGTTCACTGTAAAGCTGACCCGCAGGCCAAAGAAGCCCAATCACAAGCTCTCCTGTCAGATTACTGTGAATGTGAGAATATTTAGCATGAATGAGGATCTACGACAAGGTAACGTGAGAATGAGCTTTGTGTTCATGGATGACGAGCCGGGAACACAAAGTAGGGAGCATATTCCTGCCAGATCTGGGTTATTTCATTAATGTAGGCAACACATTGGCCAGTTAACGTTATCCTATTATAATTCACTCTATGTATTTAGTGCCAGCGGTTAAATGACCACTAAATTCAGTGCGTAACAATCGCTGTGATGGCCGACCCTGAGCTGAGCCGAGAGGCCTGTGTGACCGGTGAGAAGCGGAGGAATTCCTGAAGCCCTGGTGTGAGCTGGTCATTAGAGCTATGCTGAACACGGAGGCCCTCAACTCCCACTGCATGACTGGCCCTGAACAGCAGTCCCTAATGTGAAATCCATTTCTAATTGTTGACGAGGTGAAAACTAAATGACCAGGACCAACCCACTGGAGGCCCTGACAGGGCTTTAAAACAAACAGCTAAGCAGAAAAGGACTTCATTCACTTCATCATTTGGAAGATTGTACTATGAAGTTGCTTCTTATCTTATAGAATTAATTTTATAATTATTATCAGAGTGACTTAAGCAATCCATCCACCAGAAAATATATGAGCAGTGTTTTGAGAAGTGAAACAAACTTGTTGAAGGACAGACTCTCCAGAATCCCTGAAAATCCCTAAAACCGGAGATTTCTGTTGCTTGTAATTGGATGTTCTGTCACTTTTCACTAGTTGTTTCTTCTAAAAAGAATCGCTGAGCCGTTAATAAAACTGCAAACACTTTGACACAACCGGCTTTTCATAAATGTTTTAATCCTTTCTTTCTTTCAACTGGCTGAAGAAGCTTTACTTGTGAGAAACTTACTATATATTCTGCTGGTGATTTTGTAAGCTTATTGCGTAGACTGTGCTTCTTTCCTGTCCTCTGTGTTTTCTCTGAAATTCTAACTCTTCTTTTAACTGACCTGGGTTTATCTTCTCTCCCTTCCTTGTAGAGAGTTTTGAGGTGACCCTCACCGAAGAAGGTGATCTTGGGCTCTTTCTTCTGCCTTGTGCTTAGTTGTTACTATTAACCCACTAACGCAAAAACAGCATCCACACTTTTACACAGAAACTCCCGCCATGCTCTGTAATCTCCCCATTTGGTTTTTTTTCGCGATTTTATGTTTTACTCACCCTCAATTTTTTGGACTTCCAACAGCTGGATGAAAAGTGTGATGTGGGGCTGACTTTACTTAGAAATATCTGTGCATGAGACATCCATTGCAGTTTGCAGACCCTAACAGTTTTTCAGCTGTCACCAGGAAACAGAAAGCTGCTTTAAAACAGGAGTTTTCAGTCACTTTGCTGCCATTTTGTCCAGTCCAATTCTTTCAATTAAAAAAAATATGGATGGAAAAGCCAATTTTTGACACATTTAGTAATAAATTAAAATCTGAAAGGACACAAGATGATCTCACAACTTCTTAACACACATTGAAGCAGAAATTGACACCGTAATTGGTATTTAAAGAGGATAATAGCTCTGAAAATGTCTTTAAAAGGCATCATCCATTGTTGTGGTGTCTCTCTGTGACCTATCAGATCTATGCGGGTACAGTGACTCCTGTGGACTTTTCTGACATTAAAGTCTTCAACTGAAAGCTGCTGAGATTGTTAACTAATGCAAACTCTCTCTGCTACAAAGTTTCTGTTGTTGCATCTTTGCCTCAGTGGATCTCTTGAGTTAATTCTCCACCACTAATCTACCATTAGCATGGCTGCAGTTGTCATTTGATGTGGATGTCAAGCAAGTTGATATTTCTAACCCCAGTTCTCATCCAGTACGTTTTGTTTGAATACTGTTATAATAGCCGTTAGGTTCTTCTATGATTTCATTTTATTTGATTCATTTTGCAGTAGTTTTGGGTGAGAGGCGAAATTACACAGGAAGACTTTCTTTGGTTAAGAAAAAATATTTTCGGTGGTGTTGGCTGAGAGTTTTTTTTTTTTTCTTTCACAGACCTTTTCGGGTTTTGATGACTGAATTGGTGCTTATTACAGTGCTATTTCACAAATCTTAATTTTTTTTAATTATGTAAATTATTGTTTCTATCATACAATAGGCTGTAATTTGTATTCATTACAGAGATAAATGATCTTCGCTTCAAATACTGTTTTCTATGTACCTACATTTTGGGCTTGGTTTTATGAATTTGATTTCTAATATCCTAAGTACCCCTGTGAAATGCCTGTCCATATCTTTTCGGTTTCTGCCTGCATGACTGGATGCAATGTTTTCAAGTGGCTTGGAAAAGACACTCCGTCTTCTATGATACTAAATGTCCCACACCCTCTCCCGACTCCCCCCTGAGTACTCACCCATATGACAGTGCTTTTGGGCTTCCTCCACAGACACCACCCATCCCAATCTACAACTCCCTGGCACCCAAAATCTGTGGCTGATCTTTTTTTTTTTTTGCGTGAATTTATGGTTTTCATTGTTAACACAATTTTTCATTTAAACAATAATATTCTACACCTGACGTCAGTTATTGTGAGCAAAATCTATTTTTGGCTCTTGACGTGTTCAGGTGAGATTTGCGGGTTCAGGATCCACGGGCAGAATGTCCCCTTCGAGGCAGTGGTCCTAGACAAGTCCACTGGCGAGGGGGTCATCCGAGCCAAGGACAAGCTGGACTGCGAGCTGCAGAAGGAGCACACCTTCACCATCCAAGCCTATGACTGTGGAGAGGGTCCTGATGGCGCCAACATGAAGAAATCCCACAAGTGAGTCAACCTTTAAACCTCGAGTTGTCCTCTCTGTCTTTGACTAGATTCTTCTTAGTTTGACTGTACAATCAGAGTGCAGTCAGTTCTGTTTTGCTTTTGTATATTCATGACACAGAAAATTACTACAAAATACATACAGATTGAAGCATAAAATTAGAACCTGCTCTCTCATATTTTTGGGGATTCATTAAGGGTGCTTTCACACCTAACCCATTAGGTGTGGTTCATATGCAACAGTAGGATAGTAAAGATGTGATTTCACCATGAATTCAAAAGCTAAACTCTAATATTCTGCTGATTGTGGGAATATTTAAGGGGGTGATGTCCAAAGCGATCCATATAACTATCCAAGATCATTTGGTAAATATGCCAACATGAATGCTCATCAGGACATGAGTGGAGAAATGTACCCTGATGAGCGTGTGTTCTACTTAATGTGTTTTGACAGTTTCCCATCAAAAAGTGAATCAATAGTGAGTTAGTTGCTGCTCTAATCAGATCTATTTTTAGTCTGGACTAAGAAAGCGTAAGAAAGCTTATAGTCAATTATTTCTTTGTGAGAAATGTATGATCACCAGAGAAGAAAAATAAACATGCTGCAAAGCAACGTTTGACTTGATTTGACACCAAAATTAGATTTTTCCCGGTGTGTCCATGAAGCGATGACGCAGGATAACAGTTGCCAAAATTTATTAAATGAATGAGTCACCTGTCAGTCCATAGGACATGTTCATTCCTCTGTTGCTTTTGATATTAATAAGTCAGTGTGAACATCAATAGACCAGAACAGAATCATGAAATGTGACAATAATATATTTTTCTCTGGTTACATTTTAAGTAAGTATATCTTGAACATCCCACGCTGACAGTCCTGACTCAAGCATGTCTCTTTCAGGGCCACTGTCCACATCCAGGTAAACGACATCAATGAGTATTCACCAGTGTTCAAAGAGAAGTCCTACAAAGCCACCGTTATCGAGGGAAAGAAGTATGACAGCATCCTGAAGGTGGAGGCAGTGGATGCTGACTGCTCTTTCCAGTTCAGCCAAATCTGCAACTACGAGATCGTCACACCTGATGTGCCCTTCACCGTTGACAAAGATGGTAAGAACCTACAACTAGCAGCCTTGTGTTAGTGCATGTCTGCAGGCCTTAGAGCCACATTGTTATTGACACACCATATTGATCTGTCATTTAGAATTCAAGGCAGCTTGTTGCCTTGTGAAACGATGACGGTCTCCTTGAAATGTCACCCGAGTTGGACAATCATTTCAGACTATAGGGGGATTTATCTTTGTGTCTTGTAAAAGAAAATTAAAGATCCAGAAAAAAAGACATCCGATATCAAGACTCAGCTGATGTGATGCCCGGCTTTGATAAAAAAGGAAATACAGATGGGTGACAATAGGAGCAGAACAATCAGTGTGAAGATGCATAATGTTGGTGAAGGTGCTCAACTGTGACGGTAAATTAGTGTTTGAAAAAAGAAATAGCCTGAGATTAGATCTGATTTTGGTCAAACAAATTCCTTCCCTTTTCTTTAATCATTTGCATGCTAATCAGGCTACACATTAGCTTGGTAATGAACAATATAGCAGCTTAAGGAAAAAGATGCAAGTCAAAATATTACAATGTGGCCCTAAAGAGACGTCAATTCATATATTGTGCTTTTAGTTCAGCTTGACAGTGAATCACTTTTGGGCCTTTTAGCAAAGATTCTAATTCTAGTTGGCAGTTTTTAAAAATATTTAAAAATAGTGTGCTATAGTTGAGTTTTGCTCAAATGTTTTTTTTATTAATTTCCCTGCACAGCTGCAGCTTTGAAATTAAACAAAGAGCATCCCTGGCACTCTCTCTTTTTTTTTTTTTTCCTGCTTCCCTCAGGCTTCATCAAGAACACAGAGAAACTGAGCTACGGCAAAGAGCGCATGTACAAGCTGACTGTGACAGCCTACGACTGTGGAAAGAACCGTGCCTCAGAGGACGTTCTGGTCAAGATAAGCGTCAAGCCCACCTGCAAACCCAGCTGGCAAGGTATCAAAGCTCTCCTCTACTCGCTGTAGCTCGCCCACCATCACTGTTTAGGTGTGTCTCTGTGTTGAACAAAAGCGATCCACCAATGCAGAGCCCACACAGGCTGCCATTGTCCAAAAGGTTGTTTAAACTGCAAGGGCTTTCATCGTGTTTATGAAAGAACTGAAGTACTTAAAGTTCTTAAAGAGTAATTACTATTGCCTCAGTATTGACTGCTCACATGTTATCAGCGATGTGCTGAAGGACATCTTTTCGTTCTACTCTACCTCTGGCTTTGTCTTTCAGGCTTCAATAAGAGGATTGAATATGAGCCTGGCACAGGTAGCCTGGCTCTTTTCCCCAGCATGCACTTGGAGACCTGCGACGAGCCAATCACGTCCATCCGAGCCGACATTGACCTGGAAACCAACCATATTGGCAAGGGCTGCGACCGTGATACCTACTCTGAGAAGTCTCTGCACAAGCTGTGTGGTAAGTAACAGCTCCACCGGAAATGGTTATTGTCAGTATTGCATCATTGGAATCACAATATTTTTTTAGGAAATCCAAGTGCCCTAAATAATTGCCTTTGCACTCTTTGATTGTTGTCTAGGAGCCAGCTCCGGCACCGTGGAGCTTCTGCCGGCACCCAGCAGCTCTGCAAACTGGACGGTAGGTCTGCCCACCGACAACGGGCATGACAGCGACCAGGTGTTTGAGTTCAATGGCACCCAGGCCATCAAGGTCCCTGAAGGCCTGGTGAGCACCAGCCTGAAGGAGCCCTTCACCCTCTCTGTGTGGATGAGACATGGCCCCGGGGCCCACGAGAAGGAGACCATCCTCTGCAACTCTGACAAGACAGGTAATGTCCCTCGAGAAGCTCCAGTTTAACTATTAGTTTAATTGTATTATGAGCTGACATTGGTTTGCAGGTTGTCAACTGTAAAAAGACAAAATAACATACATAATTAAAGGCATAATCTGTGATCCAAATATACATAACCCACTATAATACAGATATGAACGTGACTCACTCCTGTATTGATTGTCAGGTCCTCGAACTCAAAGTTGTTTTAGTTAATTTTTATGTTTGTGGTGTTGCTAAAGGGTTGTTGACCTGAGTACTATTTGTAAAATGCTAGTAAACAAAAGGCCTGTACAGTTCAGAAACTAACTAACTGACATTGTTTTTATTTTTAAATGGTAAGTCAAACTCTGAACTTGTATGTAAATATACCTTTTATTTATACAGTCAAAAACTGCTGATTGGACCATTTGACATTAATGGCAGAAACGCATTAAAGCAGCACCAAACAATACGTAAAACTAGTACCATACATGTATTAACCATTGTAAGACCTGACATGCACTCGGTTATCTAAGAAATGTACATTAAAATAGCTGGTATCTACTGTATCTACTGGCCTTTTCTATTTCTGTCACTAGCTGTACATTTTGCATGTGGTCTTCTTGATCTTATTGACTGTAAAGTCTGTGCCATGTTCAGTAAGAGGCAGTTCATCAGCTTCTGTTCGACCGCTTATATAAGAAGGATTACATCAGAACGGCTGTGCCCCGGACAGGAAGCTCCCATACCCGTGATCTCAGCACCATTCATGACCTCCATTGAGCGCAGCATCTGTTTCAAAGAAACATTAATGCATCACGTTCAGTTCTTCTACGTTTTAGTCTTTAGTTCTTAATACTGAAACTGTGAAGCATGGACATTAGATTTTGGACCACCAATGTGACCACAAATGCGGTGAAATAATTGTGTTAACTATCAAATTAATCTGTTGGTTATTTTTGGATTAATTGATTGTTAAGTTAAATGCAGACTGTCCCTTAGTATGGATATTAATACACTGTAATTTTAAATCACAATCAGACCAGAGTCCAGAATCCTATTTCTGAAACATGATATGATACTATGTTACTTCCTAAAAGGGTGGCCAGTTGTTGATGTGATTATCTTAATCAAAATGAGGGGAAGACAAAGCTTTTCAGGTCTGTTAATGGATGATAAGTTCTCATTTCATTTAAATTACATAGACCTGCAGTGTAACCTGATGCTTTCTAATTATACCGTTTGACATCATATGACAGATATTACAATAGACTAAGCCTATATATATATTGAGAAAAGTATTGTAAATCTTTGAATCTGTTCAAAGCTTAACAGCTAGCAGCTGTTTAGTACAAAGATTACATGTACAGACGAAGACTTCTTGACTTCTGTTGTTTTTGACAGCTTCCTCCAAGAAAATGATCTATGGTTGCACTTCCACTTTAGAGAACGGTACAATAGGAATTGGTTGTGGAACTTTTCTGCCATTGTGAAAACCTATTGAGGCATGTTTGTATGTTATGAAATTGTCATGGGCTGATAATGACAAATCCAAATTAGGCACATAGCTGAAGGCTTGTGCTTGCAACCTTCAATTGTTTACCAGTCCTTTATTGCCTTTGTGTTCGTCATCAGTAAATATAACGCAGTAATACAATAAATAGGCTACATAAGATTTTTCTGTTATTGTGTTGTAGTATTCACATGGTTACACATTTACATATAAATTCTAGAGCTAGTGTCATGTCTCCCCTCTCATATTCTCCACCACAGAGATGAACAGACACCACTACTCGCTGTACGTCCACAACTGCAGGCTGATCCTCCTCCTGCGCCAGGACCCATCAGAGGCAGAGAACTACAAACCAGCCGAGTTTCACTGGAAACTCGACCAGGTCAGCTGCTTTTAATACCAGACTGTGTTTGGAGGATGATAGCCTGTGTAACACATGATAATTAACCAAGAATAAAGTGAGGTAGAAAGCGTTAAGTAACTCTCACGGTCCCAATTTCAGCTTTTACATTCCCTCTGTTGTGTCCTTCACAGGCGTGCGACAAAGAGTGGCATCACTATGTGCTGAATGTGGAGTTGCCCACTGTGTCTCTGTTTGTGGATGGCACTACATTTGAGCCCTTCCTGGTTACAGAGGACTACCCACTGCACACCTCCAAGATCGAAACGCAGCTCACCATTGGTGCCTGCTGGCAAGGTAAACTCTTCAATTAATTTTTTAGAGGAATGCTGTGAGAGAATACATTAATATGAAATTATATTAATATAAGTCTGAAGCACAAATGCATTGTAAAGAAAGAAGTGAATATCTTTATGGTTTCTGTAACATTTAGCTATTTCTGGTGGCTAAAATATGCTTTTAATGCAACTTGATAATCTCATATTATGTTATAATAATTATTATATATTTGTTGATTAGAGCTTGTGTAAAAATGTAGCATGCATGCTATTGTATTAACTCTTTGTTAGATTCTTAAATGATGCACCATGGCATACCTATTTAGCATCTGAATCGCTGCTACAGATCCTCAACCTTCCTCCCTGTCTCTCCTTGCTCTCTTGTTTCTGTCCTTTACAGACAACTCAGGACATGACAATGACACTGAGTCAGTCTCTGAGCCCACCTCAGGTTGCTCAAATCTTTCCCTTACTCCTCAAATATGTCCATGTGTCCACAATGTCCCACCAAGCTAACTGCATCGTCATACCATTCCGACTCAAATGATTCTTACGCATTGTAGATGCAGAACAATTTGTTTTTTCATAAGTGTTTGGAGCATGATGCAGTATGGATGAGTGTGGTTTTAATGCTGCCTGCATCATTTTTTTGTTTCGTTTTCTTCATTCTCTATTTATGCGCTCTTCTCACTGCAGCAGCCAGTTTTTTCACCGCAGCCTGATACACCTGAGCAGAAATAGACCTATAATGAGCACAAAAATCTGACCTGGCTGCAGCATTCTGATCCTGCAGGCTCTTCTTTCAGAACATGACCTTTGGGTCAGAAAAGTAAACTCCTCCATATCAGATAACAGGGCTTCAGCAACACACACACACACACACACACACACACACACACACATACATATACATATGACTTGATGACAGTGTGACCTTGAGACGTGGAGGTCCAGGTTTATCTCCGACTCTGCAGTGACGCAGACTTATACTCATTATGGTTTAGGGGGTAGACACAGCAGTTGTTTCCCGTCTCATTTGGCAGGATTGATTCACCTCACAGAAATACAGAAATACTCAGGAATATTAAAATTTCAAGGCTCATAATTTTTATGTATTTTAACATTTTGCACTCCTACCTTTATTAAGTGGAAATAAGGTGACTAAACAGGACTCATTTCACATTTTTTTTATATTTCTTTTTTGTTTCTTTTTTTCCCGATTGATGTCATTTTTTTCCACAGTAAGGCAGTGGTTCCCCCTCTTAATGCAGATGTTGCATGCATAAGGCGTGTATACGCTCATCCATCATTCTCCTGTCTCCCTCACTGGGCCTCAGGCCTTGTAAGGGCACACATACTAACTCGCATGAACGCCATTCACGCCAGCTTTGCACATTGAGAAAGCATGCTTGAATGCAGTCTGTGGAATGTACACTTGAGTAAATACTGCTGTGTGTTTCGTTATTGTTTTCTTCTCCTCTTCACTATCCTGATGTACCCAGGTGGAAATGCTAGAATGGCTCAGTTTTTCCGGGGGAACCTAGCGGGCCTGATGATCCGCTCTGGCAAGCTGGAGAACAAGAAGGTGATCGACTGTTTGTACACCTGCAAGGAAGGACTGGACGTGCAGCTGCCTGAGGAGGTAGCTTCAGCTGTCAAGGTGAGGAGAGCAGTGTTTTAGAGACCCAAAACACACTCAACCTCAGTCAGGCTAGACTGAGTATATGTTTGCATCAAGAAAACTCAGTGGTTGCAAACATTTTAGGCTTGTGATCCTAGTAGGGGAAGCAAAATGGTGGACTCTGAACTCCTTTCACAGGTTGCATCTATGTGTGGATTGTGATCAGTTCAATCAAAGTGTGATCTGAACAGTTTGTAGAGGCCTGAAGAGATTGGAATATCCAGCATTTTACAATAAAAAATCAGAAAGAAACAATGAATTATGTCATCCTGCAACCCCTCGGGGGGCTCCCTGCCACAAGGTTTGAAACCACTGCTCTACCTGAAAGAAAGAAATATGTGTATTAAATGTGAAATGATTTCTTCTCTCAGGTTGAGTTCAACCCCAACCAATCCTCTCTGACCGTGGAGGGCGACGACATTGATGCCTTTGACAAGGTGATGCAGCACATCTCCTACTTGAACTCCCGCCAGTTCCCGACCCCTGGCATCAGGCACCTCCGCATCTCCACCACCGTCAAGTAAGTAGCAGAAACCAAAAATACTTCACCAGTTATTATCTCGTGTCACCTCATCTATCAGCAGCCAGACGTTTAAGGAAACAGGTTCTATCTGCCTAATAGACATTCAGACAGGGTTGCTCTGTCTGCTTGGAATGTAAGGATGGTTGCATGAGGTAAAATAGAGGTCAAAAGTGTTTCCTAATTTCCATAACAAAGAAGGTAAACATAAAATGTATGAGGGGCTGGATGTTGCTTTTTGTTTGTCAGTTCTCTTTGATGTAGATTTCTTTTTTTGATAACGGTTATGTATTCAGAGACTGAAAGGTGAATAACAAAACAGCATTACATTTACAGAGGATGTATAATGTATTAAGACTTTCTGCTGATTCTACTTGAAGATCAGTTCCAGTTAGTGTTGTAGTTTAACTTCTTGTTAGCAAATGCACAAATCTGCATCAACACTGAGTTTTATTGGGTGGAAGAGGACACACTGTAATATGGTATTTTTCATTCACAGTGAAATGAAAAATTACCCTTGTAAGCTTTTTCTCCACACCAAATACATATACAGATATAAGCTAAGAATATGTTCATGTGTTTTTATGTTTTTTTCCATTCCTGGAAAAGATCATAGTATTTCTTAGTACTGACTACGAAATGAGGCTAGTGCACGTGCACCCAGTTCTACAATGATTAAAATGTATAAAGGAATGTGGAATTATAAATCTGACAGAAATGAAGCGTATGCCTATTTCTGTGCATATAAGCAGTCGTGAATCTACACAGTTTTATCCATCTGGCCCCTAGTGGCTTGAATTTATTCACTTTCACTTGTCACGTTTGTTTTGAAACTGTAACAAAACTGTCCATTTCAGTGTTATCTCTTTCCCCATCACCTTGCCTGAACTGGACATATATTAGATAATGGAAGCAGGGCACATTCAAAGCAGAGAGAACCAGCAACTTAATCAAACTATGATAAAACACACATGTTTCCAGGTATTCAAACTAAAATCTTCCCTTAGATGCTTCAACGAGGAGTCCTGCGTAACAGTGCCAGATGCCGAAGGTTATGTGATGGTGCTGCAGCCTGAAGAGCCCAAGATCAGCCTGAGTGGCATCGACCACTTTGCCCGCAGCGCCGCCGAATTCGAGAGCCAGGAAGGTGTGACGCTGTTCCCCGAACTACGCATTGTGAGCACCATCACCCGCGAAGTGGAGGCCGACACTGAGTCTGAAGCGGCAGAGGGAGCCGATGATGACCCTACGGGTGAGACAAATGCACATATGTCCCTTACGATAACCCCAGATAATGTTATAGCGAATTTGTAGATATAGCTTACCCATTTTCAGGGGATTGATTGTGTTCTTAGCTCAACAATCTGTTCATCTTCTGAGTTTTAGCCACTGAATATCTACTTCTAAACTACCACATATGTAATGTTAGTCTTGTGCCCTCTGAGGCAGTGCGATACACAGTGATACCCTATCCGTCGCCTTGGTTTGAATTACCTTAGACACTGATTGTGTACAGTTCATAGCGGTGTAGATGTACAGTAGAAGGTGATGGTGAGCTATTATGCCTGGAGGCCGAAGGGATTGGACACAGACAGAGCGAGAGGGAGGGAGATAAGTTGTTTACTACTTTCTGGGAGGGGCAGTGACCGGCCAGCCATCTGTTGTGTGAGCAGTCTTGTGCATGAGCTAAGTCGTGTAGAGACAATAGACCTGACACAGATACAGGGAGATGCAGTGTCCTGTGGCGAACAGCAGGCCATATGGCACAAAAGGGCTTACAGAGATCTGTAGCTATTACCTGCATTACCCTGCCCCACCTTCCACAACCAACAAAGGAGATGTCACAGCAGATGATTAAGAATCACCTAATAGCAGCTTCCACTGAGTCAAAAGGTGCACTCTTATTTGCATGGAATATTAATTGGTATATTAAATTAAAAGTATAAATTAAAATTCCTTTCATGTCGATATGAGTTTCTGAGTTGTTTTCCATGTTTTATACCTTTTTCTTAAACAAATAAAACTTGACTAACAGATTTTACACACACTGCTGTTGACAAAGTAGCACCATACTGCTTTTCAAACACTAAACATGAAACAAATTTGCTGTTTACAACACTGTGGTCAAACTGCAGTAGTTCATGATGAAGCACAGCTATCTAGCCTACCTGTTGTATTGACAATGGTAGTAGCTCAGCTCAAGCTAGGCTCTACTGTTGCTGATTATTTCTAATGATCAAACTGTGGTGGCCCTTGTGTTATCTTCTAGATTCAGTTCTTCATCCTCCCCTTCTAACGTTCACCCTTTAACATTAATTGCTTTCTAAAATATGAGATTCTAGAAGCTCATTAACTAGTCTTTGTTTTTATCAACTGGTAATTTCACATAAACAGGATGATATGTTATGTGACGACGGGAATAGGAATATTCTTTTTTTTTTCTCATCTTTCATACATTTCAAGTGTTAGCGTGTTAAAGGGTAACCAACTTTACACATGAAGTCTGAAGGTGTTGAGTAAGAAAGAAGCTATCTTACCAGAGCTCTGCAGCCCGCTCCTCATCTCTGTTTGAGGCTAGCAACTCAATGCTACATTAGCTGCTACAATTTCAGAATATCTGACCCAACTGTCAGTGGTTGATTTGCATTCTGGGTAATGTAGGTGGCAGTTTTTGATAAGGAAGAATAATGCATGGAATAAATAAGACAGTATCTCTATTTCTGCTGCATTGATTTTGATCCATCTGTTTTTTTAAATTGCCCATCATTGGTCCGACATGTTATAGGAGTGCAATGCAATTAAGTGGAGTACTCTTACAAACTTGTGTATCCATCTCCTGGTGGACCAGCTGAACTTCTAAACTCACCTGCATTTGATAAGTATCTTGTTCTTGCTCTTTAAACTGTACTTAGGCCTGTTTTAAAGTAACCTGCTTTGAACTGTCTCGATAGCTGTACTTAGGCCTGTCTCAGTGGCCTCAGTTGTGAAGTGCTATCTGAGTTTCTGCTTGTTTGAAACGGCTTGTTTGATCAAGCCTGGTTCACTGATTGCAAAGGAGGAGCTTCCACTCCTGGCAGACAATGAGCAATCAGTAGATAGCTGTACTTAACCACTGCTGGAAGCGTCAGCTTTCAAGCGTCTGGCAAACGAAGGCTAGGGCAAACGAAGGCAACAGGCTGACTTTTTCAAGCCCGACTTTGTCAAGCTAAGACTTCTTGAGCGTGTACTACCATGTGTTTGCATCCTATCTCTGTCCGGTACTCTGCCCGGCGGTCACGTAGACATTGGGCAGCTTTCAGGAGCCGCGACCCCACTAACCTCATCTATCCTACTCTCTCAGCTCGGGGCGAGCAAGTGGTGGCGGGGGGACTCTGGAACTGCCAGTCGGCAGTGCCGAAAGCTGAGTTCATCTCGGGCTACGCTTCCTTGCACTCCCTTAACTTTCTTGCTCTAACTGAGACCTGGATCACACCAGAAAACACCACCACACCCGCAGCGCTGTCAGATGTGTACTCTTTCTCTCACACTCCCAGAGCTGCGAGGCGGGGTGGTGGTACTGGCCTGCTAATTTCCCCAAAATGGAAATACTCTCTTGTCTCTGTTCCCCAGTTCTCCCCGTCCTCTTTCGAATTTCATGCTGTTACTGTCACTTATCCAGTCAAGCTCACCATTGCTGTTGTGTATCGCCCACCAGGGCCTCTTGGTGAGTTCCTGGAGGAGCTCGACACATTAGTCTCGCACTTCCATGATGATGGCTCGGCGCTCATCCTGCTTGGTGACTTCAACATCCAGACCGATAAGCTTGAACCTCTTCTTTCATTCCTCTCCTCCTTTGACCTTTACCACTCTTCTTCTCCTCCTACCCACAAGGCCGGCAACCAGCTGGATCTTATCTTCACTAGGCACTGTTCTACTGCTAACCTCTCTGTCACTCCCCTCCAGCTCTCCGACCACTATTTCACGTCCTACTCCCTCTCCCTATCCTCTGCTCCATCACTTCCTCCACCTACCCACATGGTTTCTACCCGGAGTCATCTCCGCTCCCTCTCCCCTGCTGATCTTTCCTCTTCTGTCACCTCTGCTCTCCCTGACCCTGAATCCTTCTCTCTCCTATCCCCTGATACTGCTACTGATCTTCTCCTCTCCACCCTAACTTCTACTTTGGACAAACTCTGTCCCTTCACCTCCAGGCCTGCACGCCCAACTCCACCTGCCCCGTGGCTGTCGGACTCAGTGCGTACTGATAGACGGAGCCTAAGAGAGGCTGAGCGTAAATGGAGAAAAGGCAAACTCCCGGAGGACCTTCTTAACTTCCAAGCTCTTCTTTCCACTTTTTCCTCCTCTCTATCTACTGCTAAAGCTGCGTTCTTCCGCTCTAAAATCCTAACCTCTGCTTCCAATCCTAAAAAACTCTTTGAAACTTTCACTTCACTCCTCCAACCCCCACCCCCTCCTCCTACTTCCTCCCTTCTCCCTGATGATTTCGCCAACTTCTTTGACAAAAAGGTAAACGATATCAGATCCTCCTTCTCTCAGCCCCTCTCTCCCTGTCCAATCCTGCCCCCACAGCTCTCCCTCCCATCTCCACGCCCCATCTTACCCTTTCTGGCTCCTCTCTCCCCTAACGAGGTCCTCAACCTTGTTATGTCTAACCGCCCCACCACGTGCTCCCTTGACCCGATCCCTTCCCCTCTTCTTCAGTCTATTGCAACTGAACTCCTTCCTTTCCTCACCCACCTCATCAACACATCTCTTGTTTCAGGATGCTTTCCCACGGCCTTCAAGGCCGCCAGAGTCACCCCCCTTCTGAAGAAACCATCACTTGACCCCTCTGATGTCAAGAACTTCAGACCGGTTTCTCTTCTACCCTTTCTATCCAAAACACTTGAACGTGCTGTCTTTAACCAACTGTCTTCCTATCTCCACCAAAACAGCTTTTTGGACCCTCACCAGTCCGGGTTCAAAGTGGGTCACTCGACAGAGACGGCCCTCTTTGCGGTGACAGTCGCTTCACGCCGCGAAAGCTAACTCTCTCTCCTCTGTCCTGATTCTCCTGGACTTGTCTGCGGCGTTTGACACTGTGAACCATCAAATCCTCCTCTCATCCCTCGAGGGGATGGGCGTCTCAGGCTCTGCACTCTCCCTGTTTGCATCCTACCTGACGGGTCGATCCTACCAGGTGACCTGGAGGGGGGCCGTGTCGGAACCACGCATGCTGACTACGGGGGTTCCGCAAGGGTCAGTTCTGGGCCCCCTTCTCTTCTCGCTCTACACAACATCTCTGGGTTCTGTTATTCGCTCGCATGACTTCTCCTACCATTGTTATGCCGATGACACCCAGCTGGTCTTGTCATTTCCCCCCGGTGACACCCAAGTGGAGACACGTATCGCTGCATGTTTGGCTGACATCTCGAAGTGGATGACGACACACCACCTCAAGCTCAACCTAGACAAAACTGAGCTACTGTTCCTCCCGGGGAAGGGTTGCCCACACCGGGACCTGTCCATCACCATTGATGATACCGTGGTGACGCCAACTCGGACTGCGAGGAACCTGGGTGTGACCCTGGATGACCAACTGTCATTCTCGGCAAACATTTCATCCGTTACACGCTCCTGCAGATTCCTGCTCTACAACATCAGGAGGATTCGTCCCTTCCTGACTGACGAGACGGCGCAGGTTCTCATCCAGGCTCTTGTCATCTCCCGCCTGGACTACTGCAACTCTCTACTCGCCGGAGCCCCGGCGTCGGCCATCAGACCTCTGGAGCTTGTCCAGAAAGCCGCAGCTCGCCTGATGTTCAATCGCCCCAAGTTCTCCCACACAACTTCTTTTCTCCGTTCTCTACACTGGCTACCTGTAAGAGCTCGCATCCAGTTTAAGACTCTGGTGCTAGCCTACAGGGCAGTGAAAGGAACAGCTCCTTCCTATCTCCAGGCCATGGTCAAGCCTTACACCCCCGCCCGACCACTTCGCTCTGCTGCCTCGGGGCGATTGGTTGCCCCGTCGCTCAGAGGTCCTGGCAGCCGATCGACTCGGTCACGGCTGTTTTCTGTCCTGGCCCCCCAGTGGTGGAATGAACTTCCCACCGACATCAGGACAGCGGAGTCGCTGCCCATCTTTCGGCGCAGGCTGAAAACCCACCTCTTCAGGAAGTGCTATCCTGAGCCTTCCACTTAGCGCTTATTGTTTTCATACTAGCTTGTTGCACTTATTGTATTCGTATTACTTATAGCACTAACTGTTTTTCTTGTTTCTGCCCTGTACTTTGGCTCTGAGTTATGCTCTGCTTCATGCTCTTAGATGCTTGTTTGGAAAAGGAAATGTACTTATGACTTCTGGTGACTAGTAGTTCTTTTGATTACCAATGTTGAATGCACTTATTGTAAGTCGCTTTGGATAAAAGCGTCTGCTAAATGACTGTAATGTAAAAATGTAATGTAACTTACATTACAGACCCGATGTACAATCCTAAGCCCTAATCTTTTCTCTCCATTGCTCTTTCAGTCCAAGAGACAGTGGTGTCCGAAGAGATCATGCACAACCTGGACACATGTGAAGTGACTGTGGTGGGAGACGAGCTGGACGGGGAGCACGAGGGCCTGGAGGTGGACATGTCCCAG
Source organism: Cebidichthys violaceus (assembly GCF_023349555.1). NCBI lineage: Eukaryota > Metazoa > Chordata > Actinopteri > Perciformes > Stichaeidae > Cebidichthys > Cebidichthys violaceus. The sequence continues at coordinate 8,088,166 of NW_027176816.1, forward strand.
CTGCAGCAGCATGGCCTGGAGATGAGTTCCTCTAACTTGGGCCTCGTCATCACCGGTACAGACACAGAGCTTTCCAGACATATCTGTGATACAATGAAAGCTTTGCACAAGATATCTGCTTTATATAAGAAGGACATTTTTTGAAATATGTTTAATACTGAGGCCTCAAATATTAACAAATATACATATGTATAGGTGTAGTTATTAAAAGTTTAAACTAGAGCGATTTGAAGTCAGTTACCCAGTCTACTGTCTCACGGGGTATAATCTTTAAGGATACATTTCTAAATCATCTTAAAACCACAAATTATTTTCCAAACATACTATTCCACAGCAATACTCTATACGTATCTTTGACACAAGCTCTCCTCTGTATGTTCCAGGTGTGAACACCATGGCCAACTACGAGCAGGTCCTGCATCTTATCCGTTACAAGAACTGGCACACAGAGGCTCTCTTTGACAGGAAATTCAAACTGGTCTGCTCCGAGCTCAACGGCCGCTACATCAGCAATGACTTCAAGGTCGAGGTATGACTGAGCATTTATGTGACGCATTCAAAACAGAGGAGTGCAAGCAGTGCCCTAAATACGTTAGCTACATCTGACATTTTGCGACCGTATGTGTTTCTGGTTTTTATTCTTTCTAGGTGAATGTCATCCACACAGCCAATCCTGTGGACCATGCCAACAATGCCATGGTGCAGCCCAACTTCATTAACCCTGTGCACCATGCCTCTGTGGATCTGTCCGGTCACAACCTGGTCAACTCTCACCAGGCGTCAGGTACTGCAGCATGTGAAACGTCAGGGTTCAAAAACAATACGCCATGTTTCTATCTTTGTACTTTGCATCATGCAAGCCAAGACTCTGTTACTCTGTTTTCGTCTTTCATGACTTTCAAGCATCATATATTTTATTTTATTTTATTTTCATCACTTGATGACTGATTGAACTTCTCATTTTTACCTACTGAAACTTCACCCAGTTGCAGCATTTTACTCATATATTTAAATGAATAACAAACAGCATAATCAAACTAGTAATCTGCTTAATTGTTGTTGCTGTAGAAAAAAATGTTTAGTCTCTGGTGTGACAAACATTGCTAGGGATGGATTACAATCTATTAACCAGAAGTAGGGCACGTATGAAACACTGGTGGTTTGCCTGTATTTTTTTTTTTTTCTGTTGCACAAGTTTAGGGATTACACTTGAGTGCTGTCTGTGACATCTGTACACATGGCAGTCTGAACTCAACCTTTTATTTCCTGGCTTCAGTAATCCTCTGGGCTGTCAGGCTCACTAAGCCTGCCACACAAAAAGAGAGGCCCTTTCCTGATAATATGGGGCAAATATGGAGCAGGTTGGAGGGACACAGGCAAAGCTATTTAAAGACACACACCTAGAGCTGCAGAAAGCATCCATCTGCAGTTTACCGAGAAGCTATTAACATCAACGCTGGCGCACCATGACACTAAAGTCCTTGAAGTACCCTCAGACAGACGCTGTGTCTCCCCACATAAAGCTCTAACAGGGTTTCCATTTGCAAATTGAACATAATTCACCTCTAACCTATCATTCTGTGTTCGCTTGTTTTTGCTTCATCACAGTTGTACCCAGCGCTGCCACCATTGTCATTGTGGTGTGCGTTAGCTTCCTGGTGTTTATGATCATCCTGGGTGTGTTCCGCATCCGAGCTGCACACCAGAGTACCATGAGAGACCAGGAGAGTGGCAAGGAGAACGAGATGGACTGGGACGACTCAGCCCTCACCATCACCGTCAACCCCATGGAGGTAATAACACACAGTGTGTTTGCAGGGAGGCAAAATAAGTGAATATTTTCTCTCGTGATGAGCCAGTGAAAAGCCGAACAGAATTTCAATTCTCTGTTAATGCTCCCTGGGTGATGTTGTGACTGTGGCCTAGTTTAGTCTAAGCTTTCATGATTGACAGCCCTGTGGGAATAGGGGAAGAGACTTTGTTTAATGTTACCTCGCTAATTATAATAAAAGATTTATATATCAATATTTGGATTATTTTTGTGCAACCGTGTTGTAGAGATTTAGAGCTTTTTTGTTTCCCCCAGCCAATAAAGCAGCACCAATATTTTTGTCTTCCAAAAGTCCAAAGGGAAAATGTTTAATGAATGAGTCAGTATGTACGCAGGATATAGATTTTTGTACAGTGGACTCACACCTTTTTGAGTCATGTGTGGGCTTGCATTCATTTATATTTTGTTCTTTGCTAATAGCTAGTAGGGATGGGCGATATGGAGAAAATCAAATGTCAACATCAATGATGAAACACCTCGATATTGTTATTGAGACAGTGTTGTAGGGTTGACTGTTGGTGCGTTAACAAATGATCAACAAAAAGAGACATTTGATATTCATCAGTAATGTGGACATAATAACTAAGTAGGTAAAGGCAAATAATAAAACATTCTGATAAGTTCATAAAAATACAATATCCAAAACCCAAGACGATATCTAGTCTCATATCACAATATGCGAGTCACAGAAATCCAGCGATTAGCATCTTAACTTGATGAGTAACCAGTTTGACAGAGAGCGTTTTTCTTCCCTCTCTAGTTACAAGTTTCAGGCCTGTTTCACCTCTGACTGGGTGCGGTCAGAGAAGTTCCCCCCGGTTGCAGCTTTATCCACATTCAACAGCGATGTCACAGTGTCCTGTGTTACACCTGTACTTCACTGCAGCAAAGTGAAAAATTAAACCACTAGAAAGAACTAAAAGGAGCTTTTCAGTGGGTGTCAAGGTGCTCTTTAACTGCAGTATTTACAACTGCTTGAGGGAAGTGGAACAGTCGGCCTAAATCCCATCACGGGTTGCAGTAGAGAAGATCAGCACATTGTATTTAGTGAAACCTCCTAGATTTGATCAAATGTGGTCTGCCGTGGGGTATGAAACTTAATGCAGTAAATGGTGAAAATCCAAACAGTCTCCTAACCAGCAGATCTTTTGTTTCTTTTGTCCTTGAGATCACAAACCAGTCTGGTTGGCTAACATGAGTGTGCTGTGTGCAGCTCACTGTTTCTAATATTGAGGTTAAACTTAGTTTCCCCTAACCACTATATGGTTTAAAGGTATTTTCTAATATCAGTTTATATCATGATGAGGGCAAATGTATGCAAAATCACATATACCAAACAGGTCAAAGGGCTTTGTTTCAATGTTTTGTTTAAGTGAGACCAAACTTGCATGTTTTTGCAATGATATTTAGGTCATTTTGAAAGCTGGTAGTATAGAGATGACAGAAAATAAGGGGACAGAAAGACGAAGACTGGACTCTGTGGGTAATGCGTATGAAGGAGTTTAGATCTCCACATAGTATATGCATTTTAGTGCCTCTTCACAAACAACCCCACCCTCTGTCTCTAATGCAGACGTACGAGGACCAGCACAGCAGCGAGGAGGAGGAGGAAGAGGAGGAGGAGAGCGAGGATGGAGAGGAGGAAGATGACATCACGAGCGCTGAGTCAGAGAGCAGCGAAGACGAGGAGGGCGCGGAGCCGGAGGACCAGCAGGGGGCCAGCAGACAGCAGCAGCTGGAGTGGGACGACTCCACCCTCACTTACTAAAACAGCACACACAAACACTCAACACACACACACACACACACACACACACACACACACACACACACGCGTGCACATTACCAACTCACACTCACTCAGATCCTCATACTCACTGCTCCACACACACTCCCACCCCCTACAAGGAGCCATGATGTAAAAAAAACAACAAAAAAATACAAAAAAGCAAAACTAAATTTCCTTCAGCGTGTATATGGTCAAGGCTTTCCTGTTGTTATCTTAGTGGTGGTACTCAGTGTAGTGTAGTCATCACCGGATTGCTGATTTTTACTGTTAATTTTTTTTATTTATTATATTTTAATTCCCAGGAAAACTTGGCCTACATTTGTTCTGAACTGAGTGAGGAAGCCAACCCTGCACTTTTTTGTTTTCTCTCAGACGTAAGGCTTTCAAATGGAGACTTTTTTCCCCCCTAATTTCTTTGCGTGATGCTTTTAGAATTGTTTGCCGCTAATCTCACATATAGCTTTGAATTGAGTTTTCTCGACTTGTAGTCCACAGTGAAACAAAACGATGCTTTTAACAAATAGATCGCTTTTTTTTTGCTTTTTTTATTCTTTTAGTGCATGAGGATATTTGAGAAGTCATATGTGTAGAGAAATAAATTGCTTTTTAAAGATTTTGTAAATATAAAGAAACCATGTAATTAGTCGATGTGTTAGTGAAGACCTTCTCAACGGGGTCCAATATCTAAAATGACACAGTTCGTAATGTAGAATAATTGTGTCACACAGGCTGTAGCATGTCGCTAAATTTCTTCAAAAGCTGTTCATCATGCTTGTACAAAAATGTCTGCTTCATGTTGAGAAACCCAGGACTGTTGAGCGGAGGTTTCCATGACAAAGTGGTGTCCATTTTGTCTTTTTATTTTTATTTTTTTGCAAAGAGGAAAATCTATTATTTAGCTTTTTCGTAGGCAGAACCGGTGGATGGTTTCAGCTTCATACATCGCTTTGCTTTGCTTGCACAGGTGGCAGTGCTCTACTTCAGGCGTCAGTGTATTTCATTCCCATTAGATCTCACTGTTGTACAGAAGGGATTTTTTTTTTGTTTAGATTAATCAAACTCAGAAATACTAACGTAAAAATCGACATTTCGTGTGGAACGGTACAAACACTAGGCCATCAAGGTACTGCAGTGCTGTTGATCTTGAAATGGGTACTAACATTTCTGCCAGTGAATTTGGAGAAGTAGAGAGATTTCCTCAGCAGCTTTAAAAGCCTTTTGTGCGTATCCCAGTGATGCTGTGTGGACAGAAGTAGGGAGGACAAAACCCTACAAACTACTGACAGAGCAGAGGAATGACAGACAGAGCCTGGTTGAATAGTGCAGTTGCTGGCATTGTTTTGAGGGATAGAAATGAAAGTACTTTTCAGGATTGTTTTATTGCAAGTTCCTTTTCCATGGCACGGCTATTTAACCAGAAATAATAATAAAGACATATATTAGATGCATTCTTAAACTGGTTCCAATTGCAGAATATGCACCGTCTTTATCGCAACACAAGGATTTACAACTGAGGTTATGACTGCATAGTTTACAAAAAGAAAACAGTTTGAAAATGAATCTTCTTATTCTTAAAACAAAATATTTTTTTGCTGTAGACCACTAGATTTTATTGTACATGTAACTGTACTGTAGAGTTGTTCTAAGATATTTGTTTACATTTGGTAAACTTCTTTTCCTTCTGGTGTCAGTATAAAGCTTATACAATTGATTGGGAAAATGTGTCCAACCTCTATCTCCTCTGACACTGTTGTCCATCACTATTGTATATATATCTTTCACAAAACCAGATACAGATGTACCTCCACGCTAAACTATTTGGTGTTTGTCTCATGTTTTTGGGTACCAAGTTAAAATGTTAACACTGCCCAAACCTGGACTAATTACAGCAGATCAGATTTGGGGCATAAAAGTGAACAGAATGTGGCAATATATCGGGATTAGAAAAGTTGGTGTTTTGAGTCTCATATTTAGCATTTTCAGAGGCCAAAATTGAATTCAAATACACATTTAAGGCTTTTTTTTGGAGACAGTTTCCAGGCTTCTTTTGAGGGTTTGAGTTGCACAGTTGTGTTTCTTAGATTCAATTAATTTATACTTTATCAAAGAGGTCTGTGGTGGAAATGTAGTGAACAGTCTCCCCTCCATGATGACTTGGACTGCAGGCTGAGATGGGAGTGCCTTTTTCCGATCATAGCGCAATTAGCAGGTCTAACAAAAACACTCATCTGTGCTCTTTTATTGAGGCAATTTGTGTTTGTTTGTTTGTTTTTTATTTGTATTTGTTTAATGCTAGATTTCTTACGGAGCTGGGGATTACATCTTGTTTCAGTTTGTTGTAACAGTACTCCACTGCTAGTTTTATTAAAAGTGAAAAACGTTTTACATAGATGTCATGTGTCCATGTTGATGTGTAGAGGAAGTAGATCCATATTGTATCTTCTATAGATATTGTACTAAATCATTGACGGAATACACCTTTAAAAAGATGTTCAGTACATTATGAAATTGCTTTGGCAGCATACATGGGTATACTGTTAACTGACCTATTTGTGTATAGTGGAAGGTAATTTTGAACAGCGTCCTATTGCCTGAGTTGTTGAGAAATGATTTTGAGGGCAGCATGAAATTCACAAGAACCAGAGTATAAGCCTGTCGAAATTCTCCGTTTCATTACGTCAAACACTTAATGTCCACATTTCATCTGCCATTTTAAAGTACAATACCATGGGTCACTGATATGTGCACACTGAATCATGAGTCAGGTCTCCAGTGACTCGACCACCTCCAGTTTTCTGGGTTTAATGCTTTCTGATCAGCCCCCCTGAGCTAAGTGTAGGTTGGTTGAATTGAATGTCACTGCCTAACAAACTGAAATGCAGCCATACTGTAATAACACTAAGATTTATTAAGGGGAATTTAATTTGCATGAACCACAAGTTTGTGTACGTTCCATGTGGTGTTGTGAGACAGGAGACGTGATACACTACTGATTCTCAGAATGTCTGTTTCACACGTCCACGACACTCCAGATATATATTTTTTTTCTTTTCTTTTAAAAATGTGCTCAAAACCGAAGGTGACGATGTTTTCAGAACGGTTGAATGCTTCCTTTGTGCTTGTTGGAGCTGCTCTCACTTTTCTACCAATTCAAAGGCAAATTGTAGTGAAGTTGATGCTTGCTCGTAAACAAAATAAAGGATGATGAGATGGGGTATAACTTCTGTCGCCTCTTGTTTTTCTTCAATCATCATACTGTTGTGCCACTAGAGTACATTTAGTGCTGGTGGTACACACCTAGTGCAGTGCTACTGAAAGTATTTTAAATTTGGAGCAGTAGTGCCATCTGGTGGTGAAAATGATTTGATCTAAAGCCAAGAGTAAAAGGAGAAACCGGTAAAAACAAATCAAATGAATACATAAAACAAACACTATTGATTTTTTTATTTTTATTTTTCACCTTCAACGAAACTTTGCTTCAAAGCTGAATACAACACCATATTCAGACCTCCAGCATCTTATTTAAAACGTCTGTTAGCTGTCTAGTGATTGAAGAAGAGTTATTATCCTTTCTTTGTTTTAACCCTGAAGCCTTTATAATTTTGCAGAGTGAGGACACCATGAACAATAGCACAGGCTGCATCTGGTACTCTAAAGTGACCTCATGTCAATTGGCTGTTAAACATCCACGCAGACTATTAATCAAACTGAATCACTCTCATGCGATGGATGCTGAAACAATCACAAGACCCTCCGAAATGTTTAACAGATGGCAACTAATCCACCTGGTGGATTTCTAATCACATTGCAGGCAGACTGGAGAAAAACTCATCTGATCCAGTTTCGGTCCAGATTGTTTCTCATTTCATGTTAACTATGTTTCCACCGGACAAATGCAATTTCCATGCAGACTTAAAAAGACTATTTTGTTTCAATCTGAAGAAGAGGCCATAGTTGTGTTCCGTACCTTTTCCTGTCAAAGAGCTGTCACTTGTTATTGCCGCTCTGTCAATATATTTAGCATGTGTTGCCAATTACTTTTGAGTCATTCTACAATTATAAACCCTTTGTGGTTGACATATCTGTGATCATTTGGATTTATTTACATGTTTGATTGCTTTTAAAAGAAGTGAGTGATGTGTGTCAGACATGTTTGAGCTGACACCATCCTGCATATTGTCGAGTCGTACTGTATGTATACTGCATAATATGTATGTGTGCAACATATTACTTAACGTATTAGTATTAGTCTTTGTAGTGTATTATGGTTACTTCAAAGTTCTCGTTATGTACAAATCCCTGTAAACAGCAGAGTTTAGTTAAAATAAAAACCCATCATGAATATTTTATATCTTAAAACAATGTTGAATTTAAGGTTTTAAGACGGATAGACACAGCAACCCAATAAGAAATACAGCACAAATCACAACAGAGTATTTCTCTTGAACTGCCTGAAGTATCTTTTACATTCATGTACATGTCTTCATGTTCCAAAAAAATGACATTCTCGTACCTATAATACAATTTCACAAGCCACTAGAAAAATAAAGAGACATTTACAAAAGCTGCGGGCTATAAAGAAAAATACTGTTAAAAAAGTGTTAGCATCTACAGCAACACCTACAAGTGCACTGATAATTTAAAAAAAGCAAAGATCAATTGGCACATATTTTACTTGGTAATATTAAAGACACAGAGTTAAAATTAACATTTTGTAGAATTGCTATGCCTTGGTTTTCACACCAGAGCTAGCTAAAGCCAGAATTTTGTCTTCGGAGCCTGAAAGAAAGGGCAAGACGAGGTAAATATGAATGTTCATCCAATAACTTGATTCAATACAGGATTGCACAATGAAATGTGGTTGTAGCCCTTCATGCTACACACACAGAAAATGTCTAAACAGATATTAAAAATATTAAAATCAGAATTGGATGCAAACAATATAAAGGAAATTAAATAGAACACATTATATAAAAGTAGCACTTAATGAAGAAATAAAATAGAAAAAGAAATTATATTTACAAAGAATACATGTTATATTAAATAGAAACAATATATATATATACACACATATATGTGTATAATATAAGCATTTTAATTTATAATGTAAATATAAAACTTTGGTTGTATCAGTGAAATCACATGTTTATTCTCACCTAGGTTTGCAGTCACTTTTTCAAACTGGCTCAGAGTAGCTGTAGCATTTTCAGTGAGAAAAGTCTCATCCTCTGAAGTGAGCTGTCCACAAAGAGAAACAGAAATAATGCATCATTAATTCAAGCTTTGATCAGACAATCTTGTTTAAAATGTTACATCTTCTTCTGAAGTGAGACTCAGGCCTGTTGCCACAACTGGTCCGTCAGCATTGTGACAGCTGACTAAAATAAGTCATGTGGACTCATGAGCACAAGCCTCTGAATCACCCATGAACCCGTGGAAAAAAACATGACATCCCTGCTGTGAGCGTTTCTCACCTTCTCTCCAAGTTTTCTCAAGGCTGTGAGGATTTCCATTTTCTGCTGCGTGTACACATCCCGCGACAGTTTCCCCACTATAACATCTCGGTCCATCTGTGCAGAATATCACACACTAGTTGGACAGACAATTTTCAGGCCAAGCAACACGAGGGAGTGATTGAGCATTGAACAACTACGATCATGTGCTTGACATTGCAGTGCAAACCTCTGCTAGTCTGGTTCTCAGTTGTCCCGGCTGCTTCTTAGCAAAAAGTCGGATCACCTCTGGCGTTTTGAAAGCTTGGCTGATGGCCGCCTGGGTTGCCTGATGATGAAAGGCAAAATTGTAACATTTCACTTGACTTGATTATTTTAAGATAATTGTTCTGTAACCTATAACCTCTTTAAGTCACCCTAAATACACAGTAGTTGTCCATACCAGCTGCATTCCACTGAGTTCATCCACAAGTGTCATGTCTCCTGTCATGATCTTCTTCAGGGAGTCATTGAATTCACTCAACTGCTCCAAGGTTTCTTTTTTTGTCTCCTCATACTCTTCATCGTCCAGTTCCTCTCTAGAATAACCAAAGAAAGGATGAGAAAATAAAAACAGAAACATATGTATTAGTATTTTCTAGCTTAGACTATATCACTCGCCAGCTATAACAGTATAATTTGGTAATTCAGTAGAGTCTTTATGCACCTGCATTCCTCCAGGTCTTGTAGCTGCTGCATCAGTCTGTCAAGTTGCTCTTCCATATTTTGCCTCAATTTTCCAGTTTCTGATTTCCCTCGAGAAGCCATGCTTAGTTAAAATCTAGTTTCCAACCTATGAAGAACGCAAAACAGAATACAAAAGTCAAAAAACAGGGATCTTAGTAGACAATATCAACGTTAGCTAAGTAACCTATTGTACAAATAACTTAACGTCCACCTAGCATACTTCATCAGAATGGCTCGCATTACAACAAGACCGCTCTACATCTAGTGCGACATCAATGGGATTATCAAACTGTGGACCAATCTTTTTGCTGGAAGCTCAGACCAGCTTACTTAAAGATATTTAGTTAGCTGAGTAGCTAGCTTGCATGCTAAAAGAAAACATCTCACCGGGACTCTCTTTGTAAACAGGTGTAAATCAGTTGTGCGATGAGTTAAATATTTGCACCAGCTTGACGAATATACAGTCAAACTAGATGTATCATACAATTCCTTAAAAAAAATAGCTACTTTTAAGAACGGTTACGCCATATATATTGTTTCGTCGAGGCGTGTGTGGATGTGTATTTGTGATTGTGAACGTAACTCAGGAGTGTGGGTGCGGCTCTCTGCTTCCCGATTGATTCTGTCCAATCAGATCTACTTCCTGGTTGGTTCTGTCCAATCATATCTCTTAATGTAACGTCCACACAGGAAGTGCCCCATTACAGAGCAGACTGCAGCAGTTTCACCTGGTAGTGCAATTAATATTTACATTATGTTGTATGTAGCTTTCTCTGTGATAGGAAACATGTTCTTTGTTTTCTGAGTTCAGATTTGATTCATCTGATTGAGCTTCCTGCACTAACAGGCAAGCTCGCGTTGCCTGGTTACAAAAGAATTCAATGGCAATAGATGTTAGCTAACTCACCATAACGTTGTAGCTTTCCTTTCTCTTAACTTGTGTAACTCCTATCATATAGTCATTTCCTCTATGGTAAAGCGGATACAGAGCTTCCCTTCTAAGGTCAGAGAGCCAGAGGGATGTTTGACATCTGACCCTCGAAAACAGTTAAACTTGTTAGCTAACTTCAGTCTTTGTTTTCTGCATATTCTCCGTTGTAGTGTGAGGCATGGACGGTCAGAGTGTAACCAAAGTGATCCTGCTGGCCTGCGGGTCCTTCAACCCCATCACCAACATGCACCTGAGGATGTTTGAACTGGCTCGAGATCATCTGGAGGACACAGGTTGAATGACATGAGAATTAAGCCTTTGAGAAATATTAGAGGCTGTTATGTATAACCCGATACCAGTGGTGGAAGAAGCATTCAGATACTTTACTTAAGCAAATGTAGCAATGTAATAATGTATAAATACTCCAATACATCCAGTACATTACCCTGCAGTCATTTATAGTAGTAAGTACATAATTATGTGCAGCAGTGTATACTTAAAGTATCAAAGGGAAAATACTCATTATGCAGCAGTATGCCCTCTATCAGAGTTATATCATCATGTAACGTTATATTATATATATCTTGTTGTAATGCTAGCTCCAGTATCAAGTTCTTATTTTGAGCCAAAGTATATATATATATATAATTATATAATAATTTATATAAATGAAATAAGTGCCTCAAAATTACAGCACTTGATTCATATTTCACCACTGCTAAATTACATTCGATGCAAGGAAATATGTGAAATCATAGTTTGAGTGAAGAAACTCTTTAAAAAATGTATTTCTAATTCATCATATGAGTTTTGAATCATGCATTGTATTAACATTTTACCGTATCTGCTGTGCCATTGCTATAAGCCATCTGTTCACACTACTGTGTTGTTTAAGGTCAGTACAGGGTGGTGAAAGGCATCATCTCTCCGGTGGGTGATGGCTATAAGAAAAAGGGTTTGATTGAATCCTGCCATCGTCTGGAGATGGCCAGATTGTCCACAGAGAACTCAGACTGGATCACAGTAGATTCCTGGGAAAGCTTGCAGCCAGAGTGGGTGGAGACAGCCAAAGTCATTCGGTAACTTTACAATTTTTGTCTTGTTAGTGGCAGTGCCTGTTATTGCTACCGGTGCTCTTAAAATGGTGTCCGGAAATCTTCTTAAGAATCTAAGACACTACCTGTCAGACATTTCCATATCCTCAACCAGAGTTTCCTTGCTTGCTGTTTTCTGTTATCCTCTAATTCTTCTTCATCATCGACTACACCTCAAGCCACCCATTCACCAAATCTCTAACATAATAACCACAGTAGATAGTAATGACAGCAACTTCAGCAGTTTATAATTTGATGTGATTGTTAAGTGCAAGTGATGAATGATGGAAGTAAGTAGTGTCCTAGTGATGTTAGCTGAATTCTCTCCGATATTGTCGTAACTCCTGTATCATGTGTGCAGTTGATAGATACAGTGCACAAAACTCTTGCAGTTATACTCAGGATCACAAAGTTGTTAATGTAATAAATGGAGTAATCTTGCTCTAAATCCAGTATTGCATATCTATTTATAAGTTAAGTCTTTAAATAGAACTTTAACTTGATATGTGACATTATTTCCATCATGGTAAAAAGTCTTTCTTAACTACTTTCCTGTCACTTTGAAAATTGACACGTTTTTTAAATGGCTTTAAATATATATAAATATATATGTATATACTTGCCACTGAAATCTATCTATATGTATAAGTTAGGGATTTGGATTGTCTTTACTGTAATTTAATTATGTTGGTTATTCTGTACGCACAACATCTTTTGCACGTCTATCCGTCCAGAAAGAGGGATCTCTTCTCAGTTGCTCTTCCAGATGTTTGTTCCATATTTTTATTTTTATTTTTTTTCTTATCTGAAGCGATGGTCTAAGGACAGAGGAAGTGTTATGCTGTGTGTGATATTGGGCTCTATAAATAAAATGCATTTAACTCAACTTAAAAATCTGAGCTGAACAAATGTTGACACTGTTGACAGTTTTTTAAAGATGAAAATGTTAGACCAAACTTAAAGTTGAATTTTGATTGAAAATAATTTTTACGTGGTAAATAAGAAACATTAAATGCAAAGCACAGTCATAAAATCATCCATTTTACTTTAGAGTTAAAGGACATTTATTTGCTGTTTGATTTCCCAGAGGCCTAATCCACAGTATGAAATAGAGTTGAAGTGTTTTGACTGAATACTAAATTTTGTCTATCGTTTTAGGCATCACTATGACAAACTGCTTACAGCAGAGCAGAGCAACGATGATGTGGACACGGTCAAGTATGCAAAAAAGAGACGTGTAGAGGAAAATTATTTTGAGAAATCATCTCATTACACAAGGAGAGGTAGGCCATGTTTGATCGTGTGTTGTTTTTTTCATCTTCTCCCTTTTCCAATCCCTGATTCCAGACAAGTCTAATCCTGCCTCCACTGTATTCCTGTTTTATTCAATTCAGTTTAACTCCTAACAGGAGACGATGGTGTCAGGGTGCGGTGGTGTGTGATGGGTGACACACCACCTGTAGTAGAGACAGGCAAGGTGTAAGACTCAGACACTTAAATTTAACAACATTCTTCACACTACTGACACATTTAAACCGCGTGAATCTCTCACATGTGGCTGCACTGCACAGGAATTTATACATGAACAGGAGAAGTGCATTCTGTTCTAAGTCTTAACTATTATTGATACTTAATTAATTAAGATATGATTTTAAAAAGAGTCTGCAGAGCACTGATTGGTGACAGAACTGTAAATCACTTGAATGTAGCTAAAGCGGTTTCGTAGCAATGACATCCATCATAACTAAACTAAACTTAACGATATTAGACAGACTCCGTCTGTAATGTCTCTTGATCAATAATTATTTTGTAAAACAGCATTTATAAATACTTAATATGTATGTATATATTTGTTAGCTTCAATTTTGAGTATCCTGTGTTTGATCTTCTAATCGCTACTTTTATGATCTCACTCTCTGTTTTGTGCATTTTCCTTTGCTTTTATTGTTTTCTTTTCTCTTTAAATCACTTCAAATCACATCTTTGTTAAGATAAATAAGATAAGATTCTTTCTTCATGCTCAGATGGCCCTCAGCTGATGTTGCTGTGTGGGGCTGATGTCCTGGAGTCCTTCGAAGTACCCAACCTGTGGAAGCAGGAGGATGTTGCTGAGATTGTGGGCCGCTACGGTTTGGTTTGCATCACCCGCAGCGGCAGTGACCCCCACAAGTTCATCCACAAATCAGACATGCTGTGGAAGTATCGCAAGAACATCCATGTGGTCCACGAATGGGTGACCAACGAGATCTCAGCCACTCACGTGCGCCAGTCGCTGCGTCGCGGTCGGAGCGTCAGGTACCTGCTGCCAGACGGCGTGGTTCATTTCATACAAGAGCACGGGCTCTACAGCGCGGAGAGCGAGCAGAAGAATACAGACGTGGTTCTAGCACCTCTTCAGAGATACTCGGATGCCTCCTCAAACTGAGGAAGTTTTCTTTCTGCTGCAGAAACAGAGATGTCAGCTTTTTACACTGTGTGTTTCACAATTCAAGCTTCCACCTGTGCCTACTGAACAGAACAGTTGTTTTTTAGTAATAAGTGTGTTTTTGAAGAAGATAAATCGACATAGACTTTTCTGAGGGAAGTGATTTAGTAACAATTAAATTAGCGTGTGTGTGTGTGTGTGTGTGTGTGTGTGTGTGTGTGTGTGTGCGTGCGTGCGTGTGTGTGTGTGTGCGTGCGTGCGTGCGTATGTGGAAAAGTACAATTTAAAAAAACAGAATAATTGCGCAACTGGCTGGGAGGTCATCTAAATGTCATTGCTACTGTAGAAATAAATCTGTTGTGTGCTTTTTGAACTATGGATTCACAATTATGTGTGAAGTAGTCAGCCTACAGTGCGTCTGGTATTTGATGAAATATGATTTGGAACAAATTTATTTGCTTTACCTCAATGCTTCAGTATACTCCTCTCACCATGTTTTTGTACCTAGAGCACGGTTTGTTCGTGCACTCCCTCATGTTAAAGCAGGCAATATGCTTTCAACATGTTTACTTATTACATATATATTTTTTTTACTGTTGCTTAAGCACGATTTTAAAAACAGGGCTCATTGTGACAAAAATTCTCAAAATACTACACATACAGTCCACACAACCACACAGACAAGCAGCGGAGCGCCTCAAGTCTTTTGCAAAATTAAAGACTTTTTAAAGTTTAATACAGTTTTCAGAGGCGTTAAGAGTAAAGTACATGAATATGTTGAACAAACAACACACAAGACTAGCAGCATGTTGCATCTTGAATCAGAACAGAGCACAGTCTAAAAAGAATATAGTTAATAAAGACAGCATTGTGGAGACAAAAAAGAAAGCGTGAATTATGTTTTTTTTCAATTGCTAATACACATTTTTGAAAGCAGGCTTCTCAATGCTCTCTTGGCTTCCATTGTCGTTGTAAACTGGCACTCACCTGTGGTCTTTTTTATAGTGCTGATTGATGAAACGACATTCAAGCAATCAGTTGCTTGGTCCATGGGTGTGGCATTTTGAATGCCAATGTTTTGTAATGGAAGACAAGTGAATTTATGTCAGATTCCTGTGTCTTGTGTAGAAAACTGCCATGTTGAATTGCAGATTGGGTGCTAAGCGGAAAAATGTGTTTAGAGTTTTGGAGACAAGTGTCAGTCTCAATAATTGTGCTTCATGTGTCATATCAGTGCGCTAGCAACTGAAAAATAACTGTAGTACTGCAGTCTTGAACATGAAGGTGTGATTTGTTTTGCCTGGAACTGAAATAAACATCCCTCTTTGTTTCCCACCTCAGGAGCTTTTCATTGCTGTTCCGATGATATTGTCCCACAGATCATCCTCAGTTAAGAAAGTGTTAAAATCGACACCCTGTTTGTCGACAGGGGTTAACTTATCTTTTAGTTAATCATCACTGACAGAAGATAATAGCTGAAATTACCAAATCCTGCTCACTAAAGACTGACAGTAGTGTGTTGGAATGAAAGTTGTTGAATTAATGGTATTAGATTGCATAACATGAATATAGTATTCAAACTTAAAAGCCAAGTTACTGTTAACTGGGTTAAGAGTTGGTTGATTCTCATCACATCAAGTCATGTTTATCTTATCAAACAGTTTATTTCTGCGTCAGTTACCTATGACATTGTTTATGCACATGTAGAGTCTCGGTGGGAAATCACCTTGAGCAGGTTGTTTGGCTGGTTTCGAGCCAAACGACCTGCGTCTGAGCTGTTGTTTTGCTTCTTAGTTGAAGTAACGAAAGAGGAAATACTATCTTAATGTTTGGACAAGCGCTGTGTGTTTAATTTTCTTTCAATCTGGAGGTGCGTCAATCCTGTCAGTATTACTTCCCCCATTGCACAGATAGGTGTGTCATTTTGATTGGTCATTTAGATAAAAACAGCAGGTGTTTGAAGCCAGGGAGGTTTCAGCTAGAGTGTCACAACTGAAAAATAGGTCCTGTCTTAAACAGATATTGCTGCGCAACAAATAATATTTGTGAAATAATTTTCATTTGAATATGAACATTAAGTATTTCAGAGTTATGCTTATCTACAGCTATAGGAGTGAGCGAGAGTTTTCTTTTTGATAGATGAAGTTTTATCACAGAAAGCTTTTGAGTTGCTATCATAGTCAAGCAAATAATTAAGCATTCCTCCAAATATGAAGGTCAACATGTTTTCCCTTGTGTTTGTGTGCATGTGTAATGTGCAAAGCCAGGTCAACTCTGAAGGGTGTGTTAGTCAGTGGTGAGACCAGTCTGACATGTCTGGCCTTCCTTTTACACCCTGACACTAATTAGAGCTCCTCCCTCAGTCTTACATGGTTCTCAGGTGACAGCAAATTGATACCTTTATACACCAAGTCTCTCACAAAACAACGTCTTTTCAGAACTCCTCATCAGCGCAGCAGTTTGAGGATCACATTTTTACGCATGCACACTCACACACAGCTCAGAAGGAGGAACAAAAAAAGGTCATCAAAATGCCAGCCAGCCTCTGTGGTACATGGGACATCATAAGCAATGTCAATTTAGATGGCTACATGACTGCAATGGGTAAGTCCTTAAAGCGTGTGGTAATCCAACAACTTTCTCAGATGTTAAATCTCTGTTTGGTGACTTGAAGTGTCTGCAGTTATAGCTCTGACTTAATTATGCTGTAAAATGCAGATACAATTTTATACAACATAAAATAGAGCACTAGGAGTGTAATATATGGCCACATTGGAGGGGAAAAAACATTAAGATGTACTTTTGTTGCAGTGCTATTAATGGTATGTATGGGACTGTGGGTGAGTTTGAGAGAGAGAGAGTACACTTTCTCTACCGTTCCAGGTATCACCCCTTGCTTACGAAAGATTGCTCTGAAGCTAAAGCAGAGGAAGGTGATTGAGCAGCGGGGGGACAAGTACACGATCAAAACTGTCAGCACCGTCCGAAGCTACACCATCTCCTTCAGAGCGGGTCAGGAGTTTGAGGAGTTTACCCAGGGACTGGACAACAGACATCTCAAGGTGAAGATAAATGCCTGGTGAATTGTGTGCTCAAAGTGATTATAAGCATAATGATTGCAATTGGTTTGCAGATCATGTGATATGTTTTATGTTTTATTTGGCCCGCTAAACCTGTTCTATGTTGTGATTTACACTCTTTCTTCTTCTCTGCCAACTGTGCAGTCACTGGTGACATGGGAGGGGAATAAACTGGTGTGTCAACAGACTGGAGAGAAGAAGAACCGGGGCTGGGCTCACTGGATTGAAGAGGACAAGCTGTATCTGGTAAGAATATGAATTTAGATAGTAGATTTAATAATATTTCTTCCACATAGTGTTCAACTCTTAATTCATTGAATTTCCCTTTTTAATGACATTTTACTACACAGCATATTAAATATTTCTGTGACTTAGGAGCTGTACTGTGAAGGAGAAGTCTGCACGCAGGTTTTTAAGAAGAAAGGGAACGAGTGAAGAGAAATGAAAGATGTTCTTCTGGAGAGGTTCCTCTGTGATGACAGGCATTGTGTATTAGATTCACCACTCTAATCCCTGAATAACTAAACCACACTAAATCAAGTTACATGTGTGGGATTTTCTTTCTATTGTGACTTCAATGCTTGGATCAGGAGAAAATGTATTTCCTGTGAGGGTGTGGATCTACACCACTAGATGGCATCACTGCATTATTTTTGTCAGATAATGTCTCATCTACACTGGTTTGTAGCTCAGTGGTGCTTGGCCTTGAATAAAAAGTAATACTGAGCATCAAGCCTGTTTTTGACACCTTTAAGATGGCTTAAAAAAAAAATCAGTTCAATGTAGGCTCTGTTAAGTGCAAACTTTTTTGTTTCTTCCATATCTCTATTGTCTGATGGGACACATTTGAAATATATTTCCTTTGCACTGGCTTGTGCTGTCCATCTGACATTTGGTTGAGCTATTTGTAAAGAATAAAATATCTCATTCATGTAGATACATGTATACCCAGTTGTACAACAGAAAGTGAGGCGTAGGGTATGAGGAATACAGTATAATTATTTTGTACAGCCTAATAAAATTAGTTTTGAAAGAAATCTCGAGTGGCACATTTTGTTATTCAATCGTTCCTTTTTGTCATTATATCTTTGGATTGTGTGCTATTAGGGTTCTCTCACTCATAGATCTGGCCTGTGTCATTTGTCCCACAGGTGATGATGGAGGTAGCAACTGTGATATAATGAATCTGTGATATATGTGGTATATTGTGTCTAATCTGCCATCTATAGCTTCAAGAGATGGTACTTACTCCCAACAACCACAGAGTTCAGGAGTTTCCCTAAGAACTGAGCTTGTGACTGTTAGAGCATGTTCTTTGAAGGCTCGAGCTGTCTTGTCTCTCGCTGCAAACCAAATGTGACACTAGGTAGAAGGAACTCCATTCTTTTATAATCCAGTAGACACTCAGCAATAACACAATAACAGTGGTTGTGACCAACAGTCGAGAACTTGCACAACAATCTACATATATTTTGTTAAGCTTATTTTTCTTTTCTCCTGTCTTGTCTAATATGAAGACTGATTCTCAGCAATACTGTCATACAAAACTGTTTGTAGAATGTATTAAGTCCTTTATTTGATTGATTGATTCAGCACCTCAGTCATAATATTTTAGCAGGTATGTGCAATGTATCTCTAATTTTGCATAGTTTCATGCTTGACAGAATTAATATTTAAAAGGCTCCAGGATTTAACAGTGTGATGTGTCATAGTGTAGGCTGATGTCAAAGCATAGCCTGATGTGCCATAGTATAATGTGATGTAATAGTTAGCTGAAATGTTGCGTGAACCTACTTAAATTTTGGACCTCAAAATGTTTTGAGTGAATTAACTTCTGATCATTAGATAAATTACCTCAACTCGCTTAGTCTTACCCCAGTGGGACTCGTGACGTGTGACAGCTGAGTACTGTATTAACAGGATAGACTATGGTTGGTGCATGTAGAGATAACATGAGTTCTGCTCATAGTGGCCGCTGCGTCTTGGACTGGACCTGTAGCTCTGTACTTGGATCTGGGGGAGAGTAAAGAGAGTTGCTGCATCTCCCCATCTCTGTCACCAACCCTCTTCACAACAGCCTCGACACAGGCCGAAGACAAAGGGGTCTAACATAACACAAGCCACCGCTCAACAACTTTTCCTTTAGAGTTAGGACTGGTGACATCATATGTGACGTCACAGTCCTTCAATCAGACTAGTATCAGGCTATCCGTCAAATATTGCAGGTGGAGTTAACGGAAGCGTCAATGATTCCAATCACAGCAGCTCCTCTCATAAACAGCAGACAGTTTAATGAGCAAAGAGTAGAGTTCAGGAGTTTCACTAAGAACTGAGCTTCTAACTGTGATCTCCCGAGTATGTTAGAGGTAGTGTAGTGAGCATGTGCAATGCATCTCTAATTTAGAAGTGTAGTGAGGTGTCAAAGTATGGTGTAATGAGCCATGGTTGTGTGTCCTAGTATAGTGTGTTATGTCATCGTATAGTGTGATGTCATAGTATAATGTGACATCATAGTACAATGCAATGAGTCATATTGGTGTGATGAGTGATACTATTTGCGTTATTTAATCAAAAACATTTGGGCCGTTCTCTATTTTCTCTCGTCTCTCTTACAGCTCCTGTTATATATCAATATACAATATGAGCATAATAATAAGTAAGTTTGTTTGTTGATACAGTCTGATTTGTGCTGTCCCCAAGGGGCCCACAAATCAATTCATGCACACACTAACCTTGTTACCTACGTTTTAATTATCCTCCAAATGCATCTCTCCATTGCCCAAACCGACAACAGTTTGTTTTCATCACCAGCAAAATAAATCAAAATAGGTCAACAGACAGCCCTGCAGCAGTGATGTTAACTGTGATGCACATTTGGTCTGAACTTTTCAGGCCAAGATGGGTGAAATATTGTATGAACGTAATTTAATATTGGACATCAAAATGTTTTGAGTGTATTAACTTGTCTGATCATCTGAGAAAAGGCAGCGGCCCTCCTTACTCTATGGAGGGTGAAACTAATCACGCCAGATTTTTCAAAGTAGGCTAATGGTCTTATTATTTGGTAATCATTATTATTATATTGCAGGTGGAGTTATCAGTGTAATGAGCAAACACCACTGAATAGACCAATAATATCTCTTTGTAATGACCTTGTGCCTCACTGACTCATACACACTGAGTTTAATGAATAACTACATGTGCTGTTTGTATTTTAGGAGGAAAAGGGAAACATAAGCCTGATTTGGATTAATTTAGAACAGCTAGCAGTCAATTCATGAGTACTGCAAACCATTTGACTGACAGAAGAATATCCACATAACAGGTGAAATATCATATTTATCTTTGCGACACAGTGAAGCCTCACACCTCCCCCAGTAGTTAAGTCACGTGACACAGTGTAGAACCAAAATGGCCGCCCTTGTGTTTTGACGTATAATAGCTAGCTACTTTTCTTTTTGTTTCATTCTTGGTAGAAAACTAGCAAACGAGAGACTTTTTGGAGGAACTGTACCTTGCCACCCTCCGTATACTGGCGTCATAGTTTGTATCTTGAAGACAATCAAGACTGACACTTATTTGTTGATCGAATTGGACTATGCATATTTAGTTCTAATACAGGCTAGCTAGCTGGCTCTGGCTGGCACACATCAAAGCGGTTGAAAGTGAAAAAGCTAGCTAACCTAGCTGCGATGGAGGAGTTGAGCGCAGACGAGGTGAGGCGACACTGGAAAACGTTCAAAAAGAGTAAAGATAACTGACGCAGCTCTGTTTCGCTAACGTTACAATTTGGATTTAAATATATTCCCTTTATTCGGACCTCATGTCAAATGGTTTTCCACTAGTCGACTTGCTACTAAAGCTAGCTCAGCGGCTAGCCTTGTTACACTGAACAAATGTATCCTCGATAAAATCACAGATTTATTGCTTGTTCAATACCAGTATAACGTTACATTAACTAACGCGACCCGTACAGTGTTTATTGGGACGAGTCATTACATGTAACTGAGGGATTTAACTGTAGGTTGGATGTGGTTCGTATGTTTCTGTCACCGTTACCCGTAGCGAACGGTAATTTAAATTAGCCGGAGCACAATGCTAACTAGCTAACGTAGTGGTATAGAGGCTGTGCAGAAGCCGGCCCACGGATTACATTACTTGCATATAAAACTACTGAATTAATATAAATACACTAAATTGTTTTCACGTGGTGTGTTTTTTCTAACTCTTTATATTATTGATTTGGCATATTTTCCTGCGGTGAGCTAGCTGTCAGTTGCTAACGTTGTTTTGCTATCAGACAAAAATTAGCCTGCGAGACGACTCAGCATAAAAAACACACCGGGCCACCATTGTGCAATCAACTGTTGGCCGACTATGTGGCCACTGAGCTGATCCACTTGGGTAACACGTATCATTTTAGAAAGTGTTCCTTCTTTGTCACCTTGGACCCGTACTTAGCAACAGCGTGCTGTTGATTTACTACAGTAACGTAATGCTCTTCTGCCAAGTTGCACGATTAGTAGCCTACTCACATCTGACTTTGTTCGTAAGGTTGGTTACATTGTGAATGAAAACCGATCACTGCATTAATTATGTTGCTTTTGTCTGGGACTAATTATCAAATATGGGTAATAAAAAAGCGTACTGCTGTACATTTGTTATTGTATCTAATTTTGTTATTGTATCAAAGCTGATTGTGCCAAAGAGATATATATATATATATATATATATATATATATATATATATATATATATATATATATAAGCCTAATCACATATACGTTTCAACAGTCCTGTTACAAAGTAAGTTCATATTATGCTGGTCTGTAGAGTGAGCATCCACAGTACTTTTGCTAAATATGTAAATTTGCTGGTATGTTATTCAAGATCCGCAGAAGGCGACTGGCACGATTGGCAGGAGGACAGACGTCACAGCCCAGCACCCCTCTCAGCACACCCTTGACGTCTCCACAGAGAGAGACCCCCCCTGGACCCCTTCCTGGACCCTCATGTGCAGTGCCCCTGCCACCAGCTTCCTCTCAATCATTGGGGCTCAATGTCCACAGTGGTACTCCTGCCACGTCCCCTATGGGCACCACCGGTAAGAAGAACTGAGCTAGATCTACAGGTTTGACGTGTATTCAGCCAGTTTGTCAAAGTTACGGTTATTGCAGGCAATACTTAAGGTTAAATTCTTATGATTTAGGATCAACAACCGGTCAGCTTTCTCCGGTTGTCAGCAGAGTTGTTGTTCTCAACCTCTTTTGCAATCTTTTAGTCTAACTCTATCATCCGACTCATTCAGGGTTTGATGTTTGTCTCTGAGGCCTGAAAGATAAATCAGTCTTGGTTGTTAAGAGTCTGAGCTCAACACTGAAAGGGACCTTTGTATTTGTGACCTTGATATTTGAACAGCAAGAACCCGTCGTACTCCCACAAACAGCAGCAGCGTGTTGTGATCCCCAGTGTCCCTGTGCGACACAAAGTGTTGGCTTGCTCTGCAGAGTGAGAAATTATGCTTTTATGCATAGCTCTAGAAAATTCACCAGTGAGTCACGTATGGATAGACTGACAATCTGCTGGCATTGTTTGTAGGTATGCATACATGTGATGGTGTTGCCATACAGGGCTGCTTTTTATGGCTTGTAGGGCCTGTGGTACTTGATTGAACATTGTGCATGATTTTTTTTCTTCAATATTGTACTTGACACAACCATTGTATACAATATTTATTTGACTCAACTGTTGGTAATTATATGATTGTTGTGCAACCAGGAGTGAGTTGCTAATTCCAGCCCTTCATCCACAGTAAAATCCGGGGTGTTAATCAGCTTTCTCTCTACCTGTTTGCTTTAATCGGGGCTTATAAAGGTATGGCACACCATGCTGACCGTAACCTAGTGTGGCTAAAC
The DNA here is from genome assembly GCF_023349555.1 of Cebidichthys violaceus. NCBI lineage: Eukaryota > Metazoa > Chordata > Actinopteri > Perciformes > Stichaeidae > Cebidichthys > Cebidichthys violaceus. The sequence goes on from NW_027176816.1 coordinate 8,111,410, forward strand.
AATTTGTTCTTCAATAAAACAGCAGTCTTGACCCAAAGAATACAACTTAAAGTGGCTGCTTAAAGCTTATAAAAAAGTGTATTTAAAAATGTGATACCATAATGTACTAAACTTAAATCAAAGGCATCATTGCATGATTAATATAACATATAAATGAGCCCAAATTATTTATTTTTTAGAGGAGACCTAGAAGATGAAACTGTCTTTGCAAACCTTGTCTCCTCTGGTAGGTCTCTCTAAAGTGTGGGGCCTTCGATTGCAGAGATTTGATCAGTCTAGAATTTTAAAGAAAAGCAAACAAATGTAAAACCTTCAAAGGTGCTCAGTTGTGTTGTTTTGCTTTTGCAGGGGTGGTATATGGTAGTCAGAGCAGCGAGGGAGTGAGCTCCCTCTCTAGCTCCCCCTCCAACAGCCTTGAGACTCAATCCCAGAGTCTGTCCCGGTCGCAGAGCATGGACATTGACACTGCCTCCTGTGAAAAGAGGTAAGAGTTTTTCTTAGGGGATATTGTATTGGCCATGAAAATAGATTCTCCACAGAAAATCTATGTTTTGATGATCAAATACTCGTCTCCTGTAGGATTGAAAAGTGTCTGTAAAAAATATTTAGTTTTATTTAGTTTTCTAGTTGAGATGAATGTGCTGCTTCATATGGACCACTGAGTTTTGGAGTGTTGGCATTGTCTGCTTAGGGACGAAGAGACTTAATAATCCTCTGTTTTATTCCAGCATGTCCCAGGTGGATGTGGACTCAGGGATAGAGAACATGGAGGTGGAGGACAGTGATCGCAGGGAGAAGAGGAACTTGCCTGAAAAGGTAAACGGCAGCAGTGAACATTACTCAAAAGAGAGGGTCTTTTATCCTCAATTACTTGGCCAACATGACTTTGATCATGCCCATCTTGAGATCAAGTGAGTCTTTAACTGAGTTAACATAAAAGGAGTGTTTGGGTATTTACAAAATGTAATTAGGGACTTTCCATAGATGCTATTCTTAGTTTCATTTTCAGTTATTGCAGTTCACTGATACATACCAGTCTCTTGATAGACCAGAGTGATCATGAGATAATGACAATCTGAGTAATGCAAGTCCATTTGCCATTTATTCTCTAATTTCTGCACCTCAGGAACCCTCTGCAAACTCAGATGTCTCAGAAGAACAGGCTCTGCAGCTCATTTGTAAGATCCTCCGCGTATCGTGGAAGGAGCAGGATAGAGATGTCATCTTTCTCCCTTCAATAGCTGCAGAGTTCCACCAGAACCCTAAAGATGGTATGTCATTGAATAACGTCTTTATCTCACCATAATAAGCTGACTGACTGAAAAAGCAATGTTTTTTTGTTTGTTTTTTTACAACTGACTTTTTGCATTTGATAACTTGACTGTTATCCCTTTTTTCTCTCTCCTGTAGTATACTCTGACTTCAAAGACCTGATCGGCCAGATCCTGATGGAAGTCTTAATGATGTCCACCCAGTCACGTGTCCACAACCCTTTCGCCAGCTTGACCGCCACCTCTCAGCCAATTGCAGCAGCCAAATCCCCGGACCACCGTCTGACGCTGGTGCAGCCCTCTAGCCAAGGTGGCAGCCCCATGGGCCCCAGTGCAGGGTCCTTTGGCGCCAGCTCTCTGTCCAGGCAAGTACCTTGACTCAGTATATAATGAGCTCTGGATTGGTCACCTACACTCCTTAAAGGTGGACTTTATTGATATTTAATTGGTATCATGTGATTGGAAACTGCTTTGTCTTCTTCTGGATGTAGTGATTTTACTTTGATAATTTTTTATATTTCTAAGACGTCGTTCGGTGAGTTTTGCCAATCATCGTCTCAATGTTGTCCACAGTCTGTATGGGTGTGGTAGTCCTCACTCGATGGCTTTGGATGCAGCCAAGAGGACCTCCCCGTCACTCCCCACCCCTACTACACCCACTGTACCCTCCACAACCTCTGCCCCTCAATTCATTGTGCCCCTGAGCCCACCCGCTACCGCGACACCACGACACACACTCAACCCTCCATCTGCCCCCATGCCCATCTCGCAACGCTATCGGCCTTACTCTGTCACCTCTCCTTGGGGGGCTCCTTCCCCATCTAGTCCTGGTCAAAGAGGATTTATCTTCCCTGGACCCTCTCCTAGCCCCGCAGGGCCCTCTGTTCCTCCTAACACCCCAGTTCCTGTGCCACCTCCCAGCCCCCATTCCCTCTCCTTGAGCTCACCTCGGGTTCGCAACCAACCCTCCTCCACACCCCTCTCCACGGTGCCCCCTTCTCCCAGATCGAATACCCGACAGGCTGCCTTTGCTTCCAGGATCCCACCGTCTAGGTATCTCATCTTCCATTTGCATGTCAGTGTGTAGAGCGAGCAAACTTACTAAAACCATAACGTTTTTTTGTGAACCACCAGATTTGAGTTTGGGTGTGAACAGATAGCTTTTGTTGTGTACATTGCTTCTTATACTTCATGCTGTCAGTTCTCATCTACACAAACAAACAATGATCTCAACTGGCTAATATTTAGGCTGCTAGTCTAAGAGTGAATGAACGACCTGATATTTTAGTTGCAATAGCAATATTATAAAACGAATGCAGTACTATACAGTATAGTCTGTTAGAAATGCCCAAATGGCGATTAAGATTGAGGGAATTAATAAAATACATATTTAAACATTGCAATCTTCATATATTTTCAATGCATTTTTAAATGCATTACTTCAGAGTTAACAAAAATGCTAATACATAGGGTGTTTCGACAATTAACAGACATTGTTTTTAGTATTGCTTGTTGCTAACATGTATTAATTTAAAAGGTCTAATCCATTTGCGAATGACTAATATTGGATATAGTTAAACAAACGTTTTATAGGTCCTACCTTGCTATGAAATTCTGGAGCAAATGAGATGTGGCTTACGCCTCTTTGCATTGGCTTGCTCAAGACAAGTTGTATGAGTGATCGTGACAGTCAGTTATTGGTTGAAAAAATGTTCTGACAGTGTATAAAAGCCGCAGACAAAATGGCATTAATGAATATTTAAAAAAGCAGCACAAGATATAGTCTTCAAGCAAGCATGCAACCCTCCAGCATCCTTTTTTTAGTGCTCCCCTCTTCCTTGTCCTCCTTTTCTCTGGACTTGTTACCATTCTACATTTGTCTTCATGTTTTTTCACTTCCCCTCTGTCTCCTCATGCTTGCACAACATCCTCTGTTCTTCCAACCTTTCCCCTCGTATCGTTTCCTCGTCATGTTAGCCCCTTGTCGTTCCTGTTCTTTGCCCTCTCTGACATGTCTCAGGACAACAGTGATGAAGATTCTGAGGGGGAGGAGGAGGATTTTGCACGGGTTCAGTTTGGGTCCAGGTACACCGCTGCACGGTGTGTGTGCGTTTGTGTTTGCTTGCTCAGTTACGTGTCCACTGCATGTTCCAGTGGGCCCACGAGGCTTTCCACTAACGGCGCACAAACACACCAGGTTAGAGGGGTGAAAAATACACGGATGTAGGCTTAGCCATCTTTAAAGAGTGTGGTAACTGTTTTGAACATACGGTCCTGTAACTATAATTTTTGATGTATAAAGTGCTGGTGAGTAGTGAACTCTGTTTCTACAGAGCTACAGAAACTCCATATAATATACACTTTTATTGGGGTTCAGGTCTGCAAGAGTAACTGAACCTTGTTTTTGTAGCCCTGAACCTTCAAAATCCTGTATTTCTTCAGACATTTTTCTGGAAAAGTGGTCCCTATTTTTTGGGTTAAGTTGGTTGACTTCCATTTTTAGTGTTAATGAATATGATTACATGCAGTGTACTTTTATGTACAAGGCATTATTGTGCATCCCAGAGAAATGATCCTCAACCTTGAAATAACATGTAAACTCAAAGGGACGTTTTTTAATATTTAAACATGTTGGTACAGATGAGATGTTATGCCTATGGTAGACTTGAATGGTGTGTCATAAATACAATGCATGGGCAGTATCATTAGGTGAGTCTTGATTCCCTGCTCTGTGGACGTTTGTTTTGCTGCATAGTTGCTGAATGTAGGTTTGTTCAACTTTCATCGCATTTTCATTCAAAAGAAACTGCCATGAACAAAGTTGCATTGCTATTTAACAATATAATGTGTTGATGTCACTTATAGTTTCAAGAACAATTGTAACCCATGGCAGAGGTGATACCCCTGCTTTGCTTCCATTCAATGGATAAATAACAAAGTTAATTTCACTACCTCCTAAGGTTTGTTGTGCTTTGAAGCAGCTTGCATACAGGATTTGCAGTTACAGCAGACCACTAACAGCAATTTCAACGCTTGTCACTACATGTTTAAATGTGGCAAGCTGAATCCTAATATCAGCTCCAAAGACTTTATGCAAACAGCCTTTTGTTGTTCAATATCATCACTTTCTCTTTCAAGAGCCCATTACTGAGATGCTGCAATGCTGTCACTAATGCTTTATGGTTTGTTTCTTTCAGGACCCTTGAGAGTGAGTTTGTTAACCATACATATATGATTATGTTTGATGCTAATCGCGTATCTCTCTGTGCTGTGATGTTCCCTGTTATTTAATGAGCCCCTCTGTGTCCTTGTTTACTTTTTTTTATTTATAGTCTTGGTGCATCTGGAGGGGGAATGTCCTGCAATTCAGCCAGCGACCGCTTCACCATTGAGACCTGCAAAGAGACAGAGATGCTGAACTACCTCATTGAGCGTTTTGACAGTGTTGGCATGGAGGAGAGGAAAGCTCCCAAGGTAAGACCGAAGAAATGTTAGGATTTACGCTAAAAGTATTGTGTTCCTTTGTATTCAGTCTACTTTATTTCATATCTTGCTCACGATATATATCACAAAATGGCATGTTTTCTGGTAATTCAATAAATAAATTGACTTAATGAAATAAGAACATGATAAAGCCTTTTTGTGTAAATTCTTTTTTAAATTTAAATTCAAATAACTTGTTCTCATTATATTAAGAACTTTGTGCAAAATGAAAACATGAAGCATGAAAAAAACATGAAAAGTTAAATTTTAGAGAGAAAAAAAAAGTCAGCGTTACCCTTACTAAGTTAAATTGCATGCACAGAAATATTGAGTAATCAGATTAAGACAATACTCTGATTTAACCTCACTGGGGTATTCCCATAAGCAGAATTCAGATTTTAAGATCCATTCAGATTTCCTGAGAAATGTGCAGCTAGTATGTGCATCACAATATCTCGATATATGATTCAATCACAATCCGATTCCATGGAAGATGATACATTTTCATATTTAATTATTGCCCCGGCCTACTAATTTCACCACGTTTAAATTGGTTGCAAATGTCCTGAGGACAGAAGAACAGTCTGTACCTCAGACTAGCTGTAGGCCAGATGGTCTGGAAACAAGCGGCCGTTTTGCTCATGAGAGAAAACTGTGAATCGAGTCTGGAGAGAGTTGTCTGTGAAATCAGCGGAAATACATTCTTATCACACCTCTAGCTGTCTTCTTCCATCCTTTCTCTGTTTCTCTCTCAGATGTGTAGCCAACCAAATGTCAGCCAGCTTCTCAGCAACATTCGCTCTCAGTGTATTTCTCATATTGCCCTGGTCCTGCAAGGCACCCTGACCCAGCCACGGTAAGACACTGTGACAATCTTTGGGTTATTTTCTTATCCGTTAATACATTTGTACATCTTTTGTTCCTTCTCGTTTTAGCCCGAGTCTCCATAGCAACTACTCTTTCACCTTGACTCGAAAAACGTTATTTATTTAATTTCAGCACAATGCTTCTCTGTTTCCTACGTGCAGGAGCCCTCTTCACCAGTCTTTGCTGGTACCTTATCTGCTGTGTCGAAACCTTCCATATGGCTTTATTCAGGAGCTGGTGCGCATCACCCACCAGGAGGAAGGGGTGTTCAGTCAGGTGGGAAGCACACCCATCCATATAGATACATGTTAATACTTATTTAGGGTCACTTAGGCTGAAACCTATCCCAGCATACAGTGGTGCAGGAAGACAAACGCATAAATACTAGGCATAGATACAGATGAAACGACATTGTACTGACTCTTAAGTTTTTATTTAAAAATGAAATCTGTCCTAATGGGTAAGAAAGAACCTTTTGAGGTAGCCGTTCATACAGAATGTCGTTATACTGTGTGGTGATACTCTGATGTGATGAATGACATGTTTGCTCTGTTGTTTTTCAGATCTTCATCCCCATCCTCCATGGGCTGGCTCTTGCAGTGAAAGAATGTTCCTTTGACAGTGACAACTTTAAATTCCCCCTTATGGTGAGGAGGTGTTGTCCTGGCCTGACTCATACTGTAGTACCAAGCAGGAGTTGAGACTCAATGCAGTTCAAATTGCAGGGGATTTGCAGTATAACTGGGGTTAATGAGGTCCTTGCAGCCTGTCGGACAACCTGTCTGCTCAGTAGATGAACAGCTCTAGATGTACAGCATCTGTATGCAGACATGCTTGAATATTCACTATAATAGTGTTGCCATTGTGCTGCTTCTCCTCTTGGATGGTTATGATGATGATGATTCTTCCTAATTTGACAATCTAATCTAATTTTATCTCACCATCCATCCTAGCATTCACAAAGCAATATAATCTGATTTGGGCCCGCTGTGAATTTGGTGTATTCAAGTAGTTCATTCAGTGACAACTTTGTCACTGGAGTGTGTCAAATTATGTTGCAGGATGCGTGCTGTTGGTTCTAATCAGCTTCTTGCAAATGCACCAAGTAGATTATATATTGAATAATCAACTAATCTCACACTTAGTTACACCGTGTAACCCAGTTTACCTGTAAACCAAATGTGGGTTGAGCATTTGTTTAGTTTTGTTTTGTTTTTTTACAGGCATTAGCTGAGCTTTGTGAAATCAAGTTTGGAAAGACTCACCCAGTGTGCAGTTTGGTGAGTATGCCTATGAATGGCCAAAGCTACACTATGGCACTGAAGTGTTCATCATTTTGTCCTCATGGCTCAGATTATTTAGGCTGTTTATTTTAGGCTGTCTTTAAGTCAAGTAGCCCAACAATTTAGTTCTATCAAGTACGTGCAAGTCTGGCTATTGTCTCGATTGTCTGTTTATACCTTCAGCACACCAGCATGGCCAGTTGACATCAGCACAAAAGAATGTGCTCTGCTTATTTTATTCATGACACCAGGTCTTCTTTATGCTCCACAGAAAAAGGGCAAAACAAAATTCTCCTGTGTGTAGAAAATAACTGAGCCTATATTCAGCGGCAACAACAGAGTTCTTTGAGTTTATATTGGCTATAAAGGGGGGACTGTGGCTAAGTGGAGAGCAGGGCCGCTTTTCAATCAGAGGGTCGGCGGTTCGATCCCCGGCTCTTGCTCTGCTAATCTCACGTCAATGTGTCCTTGACCAAGACACTTAACTCCAAAAATTGCTCCCGTAGCTGCGTCTACGGTGTGTAGATAGATACTGAATTGTAAGTCGCTTTGGATAAAAGAGTCTGCTAAATGACCGTAATGTAATGTAAGCTCACTTAGTCGCTTATTAACTATGTGTTAAGTTATTTTTTTATTAATATCATAACTGCTGCGTGTCTTTAAGTGACATTAAGACGTTAATTATTTCTTTGTGACTTAAACTAAATGAGCTGGTTACATACATTCATTTCAGTTCATTGTCTTCCCCGGCTGTTGACGGACACATGCTGGCTTTCACTGGAATATAAACCTTGAGTGATAGGATGGTTACTAGCACCAATAGATAATGAAATATGTTAAATGTTCAAAACAAAAACAAACGTATGTACTCCAATGTAATGTCTGTCATGGCGGTCTGTGCAGGTAACGTCGCTGCCTTTGTGGTGTCCCAAACCTCTGAGCCCGGGTTGTGGCCGAGAGATCCAGAGACTTTCCTATGTGGGAGCTTTCTTCAGCCTTTCTGTGTTTGCTGAGGATGATGTGAGTTACCTAATCGTTAAAATAATCAATGAGCCTGAATAGCATTAGATTGTAGATGAAAAGTGTCTGTGAATGTCGAGTTGACCTAATGTAATAATACTGCAGAAACGAAGCACGGCAAGACGTGTAATGTACAGAAAATCTTCTATGAGTAAATGTAATGCTTTTCTTTTTCCAAAGACAAAAGTGGGAGACAAATATTTCTCTGGCCCGGCCATCACCATGGAGAACACGCGAGTCGTCAGCCAATCATTGCAGCACTACCTGGAGTCAGCTAGGGTGAGTCTCTGCTTCATAACTCATTATTCATTAAATAGCTGTCCTTTGTATTTAGAACAATGTATTGAAGTTATTTGTCATCTCTTTTAGGGTGACCTGTTCAAAGTTCTTCATAACATCCTACTAAATGGAGAAACGCGCGAGTCAGCTCTTAATTACATGGCAGCTCTGGTCAACTACAATGTGAAGAAAGCTCAGATGCAGGTTTGTTACAAAAGTCATTCATTCCACATTCAACAGAATTATTAAATAAATGTAATTTTGAGTTACCAAACTGGCGCACCCACAGGGAAGATCTGAAGTGTTGAAATACAATTCAATTAGAAATGTTTGCATACATTTTTAAAGAAAATGCTGATTTCATATTCCTTTCGTAGCTTTTGAACATCCTTTGTTCTGACTTCACCCTCTTTTCTCTCCGCTAGACCGATGACAAGCTGGTGTCGACAGACGGCTTCATGCTCAACTTCTTATGGGTGCTGCAACAGCTGAGCATGAAGATCAAGCTGGAGACGGTGGACCCGTACTACATTTTCCACCCACGGTGTCGCCTCGTTGTCAGCCCAGAGGAGACGCGTCTGAAAGCCACCATGGAGGAGCTCAAGAGCTGGCTGACCGGACTGCGTAAGTTGACATGAATTCGTTTTTTGTTTTATTTTTACAAAAATGTTGTGTAGATTATTGATATTGTATGTTGTTAAAGTCGACTCCATCGTTTATATAGTGCTGCCATTTTGAGAAATCTGTTCATTACACGTAGCGCAGCCATTTTGCATTCTACCAGTTTTCAGAGTGATTCATCAACATGCAAGATCTGTGATTTCCTTTTTTTATAAATTAAATTAATTTCAGATGAGTCATCCTTGTGTTACCGTCTCCATATTCCTTCTGCCTTCTTTATTTGGACTCATTTACAAAATAATAGCAGCTACACACTATGCAGCTACTTACTGTATACAATTCATATCATGCATTACAGTTGAAATAATCCATACAAAATTTTGGACATATGTGGCAAGATACGTTAACCTATTGTATTTTTGCCCAGTAAAGCTGATATTTAATAGTAATGATACTGGTTCTGACTGAGGGTGATGTGTGTTTCTATATTTCTTTTCATGGACAGATGAAGACCCCAACAAGTTCTCAGAACCCAAGTTCCCCACCGAATGTTTCTTCTTGACGCTGCACGCCCACCATTTATCCATCCTGCCTGGCTGCAGACGTTATATTCGCAGGTTGCGAGCCATCCGCGAACTGAACAGGTTTTTATTTATTTTTAGGGACAATGCATGTATTGATCAACATCACTGTAAAATTACACACATACATGTGTTTTAATGGTGTTAATTCCCCTTGTTAGGACTGTAGAGGAGCTGAAGAACAGTGAAAGCCAATGGAAAGATTCTCCCCTGGCTAGTCGACACAGAGAGATGCTCAAGCGATGCAAAACCCAGCTCAAGGTTAGTTCAACATCACTGATTTAAAGGTACAGACCTACAAATACTCTCGATTTACTGCATTCAACATTAGAGGGCTATCCTTAAATGCTGAAACATGCAAGTTTCTACGACAGCATATTTAGGGAGACGTGATCCTTATTGTCTGTGACTTTGTCATGTCAGAAACTGGTGCGAGCCAAAGCTTGTGCTGACGTGGGCCTTCTGGATGAGAACCTGCTCCGCAGATGTCTGCAGTTCTACAGCACAGTCATCCAGCTCATTCTTCGCATGGTGGACCCTGCCTACCCCAAGTGAGTCTCCCTGCCACCGACACTGTTTGTAGTGATGTTGAGGAACCAATGCGGCATCACATCAAAGCATTTTTTTGGTATCTGTCATGCTGTGTTTCCCTTCAGAGTGTACTATAAATCAAGATGCAAGTACCATGTTTGTTTGTTCATTCCTTCCACAGCATTAACCTGCCACTGCACCCTGAGATTCCCAAAAGCTTTGCTGCTCTGCCTGAGTTCTACATTGAAGATGTGGCAGAGTTTCTGCTTTTTGTCGTGCAGTAAGTTTACAGTTCAGTCTTGTGCACTTGTCTCATTGTTCAACCATGTTTTAACAAATCACATCTTGTGGAGGGGAGTATTACAATGTTCACGTTGTACCATGTCTGTTTGAAGGAAAGGACAATATAATATGAGAAAGATATAAATAATAAATGTCAAAGAAAAGACACAAAGTAATACATTTATCAATACATCACATGAAACTAAAGCCAAGAGTTAAGTAGAAGCTGATTTGTTTCATCCCTTCCTCCTCCCCTCTTCAAGGTATTCTCCCCAGGTTTTATACGAGCCGTGTGTCCAGGACATTGTCACCTTCTTGGTGGTGTTCATCTGCAGCCAGAACTACATCAGGAACCCTTACCTTATCGCCAAGTTGGTGGAGGTGCTGTTTGTCACCAACCCCGCTGTACAGCCTCGTACTCAGCGATTCTCTGAAATGATGGAGAACCACCCGTTGTCTGTCAAACAACTGGTCCCCGCCCTCATGAAGTTCTACACTGGTGAGTTATATGTGTACTGTATTTCAAAGCTGCTGTTGTAGTGAATGGGATAAGTGGAGATTCTTGAGTGCAAAGTATGGATCCTTTCCCTTTTAACTAAAATAAACTGTCTCCTCTGGTCAGATGTGGAGCATACTGGCGCCACCAGCGAGTTCTATGATAAATTCACTATACGGTACCATATCAGCACCATCTTCAAGAGCCTCTGGCAGAACCTTGCCCACCATGGCACCTTCATGGAGGAGTTCAAGTGAGATTGCGTTTGACACTTTGTGTCATGTAAAAAAATATTACACAACTAAGGTTTGAATCAGTGTCTGTCTGACTTGGATCACTTCTAATCAGACCTATTTTCTATCTTCTTTCATGCTTACTCCCCTCTAGCTCTGGCAAGCAGTTTGTGCGCTACATCAACATGCTGATTAATGATACCACCTTCTTGTTAGACGAGAGCCTCGAGTCTCTGAAGCGAATCCACGAAGTTCAGGAAGAGATGAAGAACAAGGAGCAGTGGGACCAGCTGCCTCGGGTCAGTGCTCAGCCTATTAGGCTCTTTTATTTATTTACCATGTATTACATGCATTCGGACAGCAGTTATCATTGAGCTCAATGCAATTGAGTTTCAGCAATGAAACACAGAATTGAAGTCATAAAAAGTAGTTAGTAATCTCAGTGTTAAATTGAAGCGTCAAACACAAAATGATAGCTAAGTGGCTATTGTGTGAGCTGCGACATATTAACACCTCACTTGTATTTCTGCAGAGCTGTGAAAGTAACTGTTGCAGAATAGATGCAGAATAATATTGTTTTGTGTTTACTTGCAAACTTTCAGGAGCAGCAGCAGAGTCGCCAGTCCCAGCTGACTCAGGACGAGCGAGTGTCCCGCTCTTATCTGGCCTTGGCCACAGAGACGGTTGAAATGTTCCACATCCTCACCAAGCAGGTCCAGAAGCCTTTCCTCAGGCCTGTGAGTGTTGCTGCCCCCACTGGACATTTAGACAAATTATCTCACTTTAAAATTGATACGTTCTAGGTTCTATGAATTGAAATGTGTTCTCAATAACACAATCAAATTAACATTATCAGCCTGAACTGGGCACTGAGCCCAACAAGCTATTCTAAACGGTGCCTTCTTTTTCCTACAGGAGCTGGGGCCTCGTTTAGCTGCCATGCTAAACTTTAACCTCCAGCAGCTCTGTGGGCCCAAGTGTCGGGACTTGAAGGTGGAGAACCCCGAGAAGTATGGCTTTGAGCCCAAGAAGCTCTTAGACCAGCTGACCGACATTTACTTGCAGCTAGACTGTGCCCGCTTTGCTAAAGCGATAGCAGATGACCAGGTTGGTAATTTCGCTCAAAGATTACTTTACTTTTTAAGAAATACTTAAACAAGTGGGCGTTTGTTAGGATAAATAATGGCCATGAGAAAAGGCTATAGGAAATTGTGGTAGATCATCACAAGTGTGGTCGTGTTGCCTTGAAGACATCAGAGTGAATTAAACTATTGTACTTGTTGAATGTAATACTGTGTTTCACCCAGTTTTCGTGAATATCCACTTCTTCCCGGATAATGCAAGCAGGAAGCAATTAGGGACCAAATCCTGTAGATTAGTTCATTTTAATGTGTGACGTTTCAAGCAGCCACTGTAACATGTGTGTGAGTTACTGTGTGCTTGATAGTGTAGCATTGAATGACTTGTTAGTGCTACGTCAAATCAACTTTTTCATTCCATTTTGACTGTAGACAATTGATGATAAATGATTTGTTTACGGAGAATACCTATGAAAAAGTCTTGCATATAGAAAGAGACGACTGACAGTTAAGGTACTGAATTGTCTCATCTCCTCAAAGATGCTCTTCCCTTGCAGCTCCCTAATATATTTTCCCTCATTTTGGTCTTTGTGCAGCGGTCGTACAGTCGTGAGCTCTTTGAAGAGGTGATCTCAAAGATGAGGAAGGCTGGTATTAAGTCCTCCATTGCCATTGAAAAATTCAAGCTGCTATCGGATAAGGTGGAGGAAATAGTCGCCAAGAACTCCCAATCTGAAATGGACTACAGTGATGCACCTGACGAGTTCAAAGGTGTGTGTGTGTGTGTGTGTGTGTGTGTGTGTGTGTGTGTGTGTGTGTGTGTGTGTGTGTGTGTGTGTGTGTGTGTGTGTGTGTGTGTGTGTGTGTGTGTGTGTGTGTGTGTGTCCAGTGTTTAAGCAGCATACCTGCAGCTTTTAGCTTTGTATCTCCAGTAGAGGCGATTAAGGTAATACTTACACTTTAAATATAAATGGTTTTTTTTGTTATTACCTAAACCACAAAAGTCACTAAATCTTTGGCCCAAAGAAGAAAAAGTCACTGGCTTAGAAATCTGGTGTGACCTCAGGTCATTCAGTGCAGATGGACAGGATCTTCAACGGCCTCTATCGCTGTTGAATTCCACACATTTGCAGGGGCTTTTGCAGCTCATACAGGTCATATTGACAGCTTAGAGCAAGGCTATCCTATAACCACAGACTTAATATAATCTAGTAAGAGAACGTGGCCCACATACCTCCTTTGATTCCCAGATATGCCAGCCTACCCACCACGGTCGACTGGAGTGTGCCGCACAGGAGGCTCAAGTATCGCCTTTCTCTGTGGTTAAAATCTCCCACGCCAGGTTTTATTTTTGAAACGCATGAGTCCTCCTGTAACAACCTTGTGACATTTCAATATAGGGCACACTTTATCAAAGGCTCTCATTGAGTATTTATTGGGATACTTTCTTTAGTGGTTGCCAATTTTGCTGTCATATAAAACACATTTGTTTTGACAGGTCACATAAGTATGAAGCCATGCCTTAGATGCTGGTAATATTGAATTCTGTTTGGGGGGGGTTTTCTGTTAAATTTATTTTGTTTTTAGTAGCGTTTATTCATTCTTGATTCAAAGACCACTGAAAAAGCCAGTGTAGATGACTAGTAGCTTACCTGTATTCAGATATATGCACAACATTTGAATAATATCCCTTGTCCAAACACAAGGAGCACCCTATGATATTTGTTTCAGCTCTATTAGGAAAAAAAAGGATAACGGGATATGCTGACAATAAAAATGTTTCAATATTGATCACTTTCTCACTTTTAGGATTGTCATTTGAAGCTTGTGCTTTTTTGTTTCGACAGTTAAGTTCTCTCACCGTCTCTAAAATGTACATATGGCTTTATTATAACAGACCCTCTGATGGACACACTGATGACTGACCCTGTGATACTGCCTTCGGGCAACATCATGGATCGATCCATCATCCTGCGCCACCTGCTAAACTCCCCCACTGATCCCTTCAACAGACAGCCACTCACAGAAAGCATGCTGGAGTCAGGTAACCCAACCATGATGCCATTTCACCAGTAATTACATGTAGAGTTCTGTTCAAGGTAGGCGAGCGCATAAGTCTTTCTTAATACGAACAGCAAAGCAACTAGATAGTTTTAGATTCAAGGCAAGTGATTAGATGACACCAAAATGTCAAATTCAATTACTGCCTGTTGGATTGCAAATGTCAAATGTTTGTTTGATGCTCCTCACAATCTGTTGTTGATTCTACAGTCCCTGAGCTGAAGGAGAGGATCCACACCTGGATGAGAGAGAAACAAGGTGGACGGCCTGTCTGAGGACCGCATGTCACCAACGTCTGGCCTGCTAACCATCATTAAGAGAGCTGTCCAAATCGCCTGAATTCAGTGTCCCTACTACCAATGACAACAAGAAACATTTGAATGAAAAAAAAAAAAAGACCTGATTTGATTTTTATTTGCATTTACCCTTTTTGTCTCCAACCATTATGGTTCTAAAAACAAAATATAATAAAGTTAAGACTTTTAAGTTTTTTTTTTTTCTCATGAGTTTGTGTATATATCTAACAAAATATATACATATATTTAACAAAGGTTAGTTAATGCGATATAGTGCTGCAAAAATACGTTTCCACCACCAACGGGTTTACCAGCGAGATGCATAGATTCACTTCATCAACCATTTTCCTTTACGGTTCTCATTTTGTTTCGTAATACTCTGTATGTTGGCTTCATTAAAGAATTATGATTTTTAGGGAGAAGGGAGGGCAATACATTTGGGAGAGTGTGGGTGGGTTCTGATAAAAATTGCTAGCCCTGAATTTTCATTAAGACTGTGACAATGGTGAACTTGAGTCCACATAATGTATGCTGATTTCCCAGAGCTAACAGTTGCACAGTTTGTGCTTGTAGACAAAGTTCGGAACAGGGAAAATCCATTAAGGATGTAGCCTAACGTTAACTAATCCTAAATGTCAGCTTACTTTTGAGTACAGTAGGAAGATAAGCAGTGGATTACCAAAATACAGTATGTTCAGTTGTTCCTTTCTAGTCTCATTTTCCCTGCTGACTTCAATAGATGGAATTTACTTCTTGCGTGTGCATGGCCTCAAGTCAAGAACCTCCTAAGCGCCTGATGGACAAATAACCCTCTTTTAGGCAAAATGGAAGGAACATGAGAGAATGTAGCATGACCTCCAGAGAAAACATCATAGGAGCGCACCATTAAAAGTCAGCTCTTCAGAAACACTGACATCTCACGACAAGGCGGTCTCTTTCAAATGGCACTGTACTTAATGTTACCTTGCTGACCTTAACTGTACAGGGAATGATTTCCTTAAACCACATACCTGTTTTGGAAGCTAGGATTTTGAACTGAAATAAATGATGATGCACATTATTTCACAACTCGTCAATGTTTTTTCCCAAGATTGATGCCGTGAAGGTTTTGTTTGGTACTTTTTGGCCCAATTTTTTTAATTTATTTTGTTTATTGACCTTATGAAAAGATGGACGTTACATCATGCGTTACTACAAAATGTCAGATTAAACCAAGAATAATTTTTTTTTCTCTCTAATAATCCTTTGTCAAGAGAATAAACATGCAGCAACAAAGGTGACATATTAATGAATACAATTAACACCATTATCAATAAAATCTCTGTGAAACATCAAAAATATAGTTATCTACATAGAGTAAATTAATTGCATGCAAGTTATAACTGACGGTATGCCGATGCCGCTGTTGTAAATTATTCCAATTCAGTTTTTGTAATGTGGCTTCCCAAATGCATACGCTTAGTCAGTCTTCTACTGTAATTGTTATAAACTAATGGATTAAACTTGGCAACTGTCCCAATTTTAATCGGGAAGATGTAAACAGCAGCTTATCCGGGAAAACGATTAACCCTACGTCAGTCTGGAAGCTCTTCAGATTTTTGCACACCGTGAAAAAACCTAATTGCAAAAGATTATATTCAATACTGCTTTAATGAAAGTGAATGGCGCTCAAGATTCAGAATCAGCTTTATTGGCTATGTTTGCATACACATACAACGAATTTGACTCTGTTTCATTGCTCTCCACGTACATACACATAATTTACAAAAAAACAAAAAAAATAAAAAGCAAGGACAACAAAAAAGAACACATGTAAGCATAAACATTTAACCACTATGTACAATATAAATACAAATACATATCCAAAAGTGTATATATATATATATATATATATATATATACTGTATGAACATAAACCTATACAACACAATACAACTGTCAATGGTATTGAGGTGATAAATGGAGGTAATGGTACAGTATGACTGATTATTTGTAAAGCAAAAATGTATTCGTGAATGTGATTATAGGCCTACATTTATGGCACTTATATGGTTAGACACATTTTTTTTAAATTGTATACATTTCTTTAGGCACTAAGATGTGAGACGCTCCATTCCTCGCTAGAAGGCGCTCTTTGCGGTGACCCTGGGTGTTGCGGTGACAGCGCTGTGGGGAGCGGTGGATAGAAATCCTGCAGTGTGACGTCACGGCACAGAGAATAGAGACCACGCCTACTCCCTCTCCCATTCTGATTCCGAGCCTCCCCATTGGCTCTGCGACACCATTAGTCACCGATGTCTCTTTTTCATTGGCCCACCAGGCTGTCGGTCAGCGTTGGCCGAGAGGGAGTTGACGTAATCTGTTCGGTAAATCAAGGCAATCTATCAATTCTTTTCGCTTGTGTGCAGATATAGGCGTCCGCCTCGTATCTCTACTGGAAAATAAACTCGTCAAGGAGCCACAGATTGCAGTCACAGGTCCATCCTGCGGAGGATACCGCTATAATGGGTGTTTTTCACCAAAGTGGACTTCATAACAGTTTTCGTGCTCGCGGAATTTGATAAAAAAAAAACAACACTCGCTAGCTAACGTTAGTTTTCTCGCCACTGTCCGGTGGTGCTGTCTTGGTGAGAGTCTTCAAACGTGAGTACAAACGATGAATGAATGTATATTTTTTTATATTTGCGGTGCACGAGGTTGTAATACCAGTTATGCATTCTAGGCAGTTGTTGGTGGCTAACGTTAATCACAGACTGTTGGTGTCTTAGTCATAGTCCTGGTCCCGACACCAGTTTTACGCTTTAACATTATACTATTTACTTTGCTAATTATATGACGACCCATATTTACGAGCACAAGATGTGTCTATGTCTGGATAGTTGTATCCTTCAGACACCGGAGGTGAGTTAGTTTCGTCTCGTGCCACAGACTGAAGTCACACCCGGTAACATTTCTTGGCTAAACGCCAGCTTCCAATACGAGATAACAGTTCGGCTACCGTCCGAAACATTTAATGTTAAAATCATGAAGCCCTCCAGGGGTACACCAGGAACATTGTGTCGATTCGGTGCTTCTAAAATAAGCATGCAACTCCTCCCTGCACTGTTCCACAACATGCAGCAGCGGGGGATTAGCCTACTTCCTAACATCGGCGAATCTAATTTCTAAAAACGGAAAATTAAGCTGTTTGCCTGCGCAGAATGAACACAGTTCGTTACAGATGGGCCCAGCTCACTGTAACACACACAAAACGGGGTAGATAGAATTTCATGGGCGTATGCGTTAGCAAGTATGGCTGACTGTAAGGACATGGAAAAACACGAGTTATTTGGCAAATGTAGTCCCGGGGCGCTTGATGTATAGCGTTATTTGGCAGTAACGTAAAACACATTGCAAAGTTTTGCTTGTAATGAAAACAATATGATGTTTATTGCAGCCCATTTGTTGCATGCAATATTCATAGTTCGCATTCGTCAAAAGCGTATTTTGCATATAATTATGCTTTAAATGCATTACCTTTTTAATCCTTTTATTTGACTGTTATATGTCTGGTTGGCTGCTGTTTACAAAATATTAAAGCGCCTTAGTGGTTTTGGTCGGCCATATTTGTTGTACGCTGTTATGACTGGGAATTGGTAGGGGGTGGACTTTCATTGTGGTTGAATCTGATAATGGGTTCTGCATTATTGCATTCTGGCAGTATTTTTTAACAAGGAAACAAACTCAGCCCTGCTTGATTTATTTTAATTCCAGATGTTCTTTTTTTACCAATGCAAACATCACTTTTTCTGTTTAATTTAGGAGGGATAAACAAGGAATTTTACTGGGAGACCGTCCTAAACCACAAACATGTCTGGGGCGTCTGTAAAAGTCGCTGTTCGAGTCCGGCCCTTCAACTCCAGGGAGATGGGAAAGGAGTCCAAATGTATCATTCAGATGCAAGGCAATACTACAAGTAAGTAGCCCACTGGCATGGACACAAAACACAAGACCAAACACAGGGTCTGGAATCTGCAGGCCTGTCTGCTTAGGGGAAGTTTGATGTATCACACATGCACTCCCGTGGTCTTCCTTTGGGGCTCTTAGCAGAGAACAGGAGAATGAGCAAACTGAATAGTGGACGGTTGGGGACAAACAGCCTGATAGAGAATAAAAGGCTCACAGAGTGAAATTCCTCCTCCTCCTCCTCCTCCTCCTCCTCCTCTGAAGGGGCCTGCATGCCTTCGGAGTCTCTGTGTGAGAAACGCTGAGCTGGTTCATACTGGGAGACCCAGGGGTCGCCACACAGCCTGGCCTGCTAATGCCTTCAATTCATCAAGGCTTTATCACACATGGATATGTCTGTTACTTTGTAGTTTATAACTTTGTTATCTCTTGGTGTACACAAACAGTTGTAAAGCACTTTTACAGTATGTATAAAGTGTATGGCCAGAAGTTAAACATTTACAATATGTACTGCTTTTTATTTAGCTGTGGTTTAAGTTCCGATAGCCTTCTGACATTAAGGGGAAGTTACTGAATCTCTCGGATTATGCAGTTGCATCACTGCTATCATTGAATCTATGATGATATGTTAAAGGTTAGACAACAGCAGAGCTAGAATAGGAGACTTGAATGTGGTTTGTAGTCTCGTGATTCAACCTGCCTACTTGTGACTGTGAGTCATCAGATACTGTGATGTGCTAGCTGCCTCCTTACTCATGCTTGTGCTGTATGTCCCATTTTAGCGGACAGATGAACACAATCCCCCCGACACTAGTATGGAAACATTTACTGACCTAGTAAGAAGACAGCATGTGATGCCAGAAACCTGTTCTTCCAGCAGGCTCTCTTATTTGCCCCGATCTTTGTCTGTCAGTCTTACCGGGCTCATTAGACTAAGCCTTTATGAATCTTCCATAAGATCAAGTGTCCCTAACGGTTGTGGCTCACTTGTCCCTTATCTCACAAACTCTACCAAAGAGAAGCTTTGTGTCTAATCCCCAGCACTTTTACTTTATATCTTTGGGTTTTCATCATGCCAATGTCACTCTGAGGTGCTGGAGGGTGACTCGTGGTTTGTAGCAGAACTGCAGTGGAATATGCAGTGTTTTGGGTGTGTGTTAGTGAGTGAGTGTGTGAGCGAGGGAGAGGAGGAGGCTGCAGTACTGCCTACTCTACCTCCTATCACATGGGCAGGTTGCAGAGCAGAAAGAGAGGCTGGCAGGCGGCCATACTCTCCCTTCATCATTGCAGATGGTATGCTGAGAATGCTTTTGTTAGGATTCTGTGAGGTTGAATGCTACCTGGTGGCTCAAACACACGCAGTCATCCAACTTTGTTTTATTTTAAGCTAAGCTATTCAACAGTAGTTTTGTTTTGGAGGTGGTCCAGGTTCACACAATGTTTTAATGGATGGTCACATACTGTATTATGATTACGGTATGTAATTATGTTTCTTTGATCTTGACAAGTGAGTCATTTCTTTTACTCAGTGATATGATTTTTGCTTTCCATGACTCAAACTTAATTCTGTTAAAAATTAAAAAAAAACATACAAAAGCAAATCATTTTTGCCCCTATCAATGGCAGTCTATCTATGACTCATCACAACTTCATGTCTAAAGATCTGTCTATTGAGTATCAAATACTCACCAATAGGCTTGATAGGTGGCTATAAAATGTTGGTAGATTGGTTGCTTTTGTACTCGGCCCCAATTCATATTTGTAATAAACAATGGGTTCCCACTTATTTTTTTACAGTATTCATGGAAACCTCTCAAACCACCTCTGCACCATAATCCACTTCTCAATTTCTTTTCAGATTTGAGTGTTTAGTATGTCACACGGTTTTAATCAGAATCAGAATCAGCTGTGATGGTGCGCGCCGACCACGGTGCAGGTGATGCCTTTGCATGTCTATTATTTGATGATGGCTGACATTTTAATGAGACTAAGAGCTGCCTCACAAAAATGGGATTCTTATGAAGTTGTTTGGTCAGCTTTGTAGGTGTTCGGCAGATGTGTGGACGAGGCTGTGACACTCCCCTTATTGTTGTGAGTCACTCAAGGGCGGATGTGTCAACAACACAGAGAAAGAGAGTGCCTGGGGCCAAGGGCAGGATTCTCTCTCTCTCTCTCTCTCTCTCTCTCTCTCTCTCTCTCTCTCTCTCTCTCTCTCTCTCTCTCTCTCTCTCTCTCTCTCTCTCTCTCTCTCTCTCTCTCTCTGTGTGTGTCAAGGATAGGATGCAGGCAGAGGGGCAGCAAATTGATTATTCAGTGTGCAGGAAATGTGTCCAAGGCCTCTGCAGGCAGGCTGGAAACAAGTAAAGGCCTCTTTCAGTAGAAGCTCTTAAACATACCAGAGCTAATGGAATTATAAAGGGGTGACGCGATCGAGTGTTGCATTAGTTTGTCTTGGTGCTCCAAATGTTGAATAACACCAGGTCACCCATAGCCTGCCTTCGTTGGGGCTCCGATGTGTCCTCCACATCGGTCTCTGCCTTGTTATGTAACCCATGTGTTCTGTTCCCCCTCAGCCAGTGACCAGCCCCTCATGAATGCACTGCCAAAGATGGTTGCTAGACCTCGCACAAGAGAAAGAGATATGCTGGACCATTACATTGACTTTAGTGGAACAAACCTGCGTTCAGATGAGATTATTTCCACAGTATATATTTTTTTACGTTATAGGAGATGATTGCCGTTTCAAAAGATACCAGCCTAGCCTGTCCACGTTATCAAGAACTGGACGTTACACAATATCATCCCCTAAGCTACGGGTAAACTAATTGACAAATTGAAGGAACAAATAGAAGGTCAACATATCAATTAAACCTTTCACCTTTCAAATACAATTTTGCTGAGTGTCCTCTCAGTATGAGCTAAGTGGGTGGTGACCTTACAAAACCCCTACAGGGAGGAATCCGCTCAGCTCTGGTGTCGGTTACACATAAGAGGACAGGAGGCCATCATCACAGCAGAAATGGCAATGAGCCCGTATCATATGAATGAATCGTTGTCACTGAGGACAGAGCTAGCAGAACAAGTGTGGGAGTAGGATTGGGAGCATGGGTTTGTTTGAGGGATGGTCATCCTGCTGCTGAACCCTTTGCAGACAGGGACAATTGACCTGATTAGGACTAGTATAATCCACAGGCTGGCCTCAGGTGGCCACGCCCTGCTGCCGTAATCCCGATGACCCTTGAAGGTGTACACCTGACTACGCGCACCCACTCGGAGTGTTACATTCCTCATCGCCTCGTGCTGAGGTTATTTTGGAGCGACACACATTTGGCAACATGGACTACTTACACACTCCAGACTGACCTCCTAATGAGGAGGGAGGACAGGCAGATGTCCGTGTCTGTGATCCGCTCATGCTGCGTCTCAGGACTGTTCAGGCCAGAGGTGCATATGCATGTCGTGCAACTCATCCAGTTTTCAGTCCACCGTTCTGTAAGAGCTGCTGTAACACCGACCAGCAACAGAAAGTGACTTGGGGCCCGGAGCACACTGCCTGTGTGAGCAGGGCGTGACGGATGCCTCACTGAACTGCTGCATCTCTCACACGTGAGCAATGTCCACACAGACGGCGTTGATGTTGCTGCACGTGGAAGTTCTGCGGAACTTTTTCACAATAATAATCAGGAAGAGACGATAATCTTACAAGTCAGAGCGCGAGGAATTGTATCTATCAGGCTTTCTATGACGACCAGATCCTGTTATTGAAGTTTTTTCATCTTGTCTGAAAATGAGACAGGCATTAACATTGTTTTGGTGAAATTCTGTTCATGCAATCAACCTTTCAGTATTACATTTATTGTGCTGTAAAATAAAAAATTGCACAATTTCTATTTAATATTGCAAACTAAAATGTCAAGTTGGCTTTTCCCACTAGTACTGAATCATTGTTCATTAATAAGCGTTTTGAAATGTAAAAGAAACCACAACGTGCCATTGCACATGAAGGGATAGGCTGAATGCTGGAATGTCTTTAGGTCAGAAGGGGAAAGTGATAAATGCTTTCTCTCACTAAATTGTGGTTTCAGCTTTGTAGCTGAGAAAGCCAGTTGTGGTTTTCTTTCCACAACTTATGTTGACTCTTCACAGCCTGCTCCATTGTTTTGCTTTTGTTCTCAGCTTGTGCCCATATTTAAACAAGTCTTGATGCCTCTTTGCTTTAGTGCTGCGTCAATTTTACTTGTCAAACTGCAAATCAAACTGTTCTACGTTAGTATGTTAACAAATTGTAATTATCTTTAATTATGGCCTTAAAATCTGTAGAAACATACTTTTGGCAGATATCACAACATCTGGAAACATCAGACATGGTAGAAAAATGTATAATTGAAACAGTGATGATGTCCCCCTCAGGCTATATACAGTAGCTGGTGAATTTGTTGGAATGTTTCCCCTGTTAACATTATAAGGGCCTGAAGATCGGCTAGATATCTGTCAAAGAAAGGTATTATTAGTGACGAAAAGCTGGAAAATCCCTGAATCTTGTGATCTCATGACTTTTGGTTTTGTCACATGATTTGCTTATGTAGAATGAAGTGATTTTTTTTTTTTTGTCAGATCTGTGGCCCAATTGACTCTTAAGTCCTGCCTCTTTTCGTTCTGTGTTCTAATAACTGTTGAGCAAGCTTGAAACCTAACGGAACCTTGGTCAACTTTCCTGTTTCCTGTAATTTTTAGTAATGCTACCTCTGTTCAAAGGTAACATTACTATGCATGTCAAATTCAAAGGGTGTCCCAATCTTCACAGACACATTGTGTTTATTTCAGCTGTCCTTGTGGAAAAAAGCGGTTGTGTTTCAGAGCACCAGTCTGACAGTCTGCCCTGCGCCGTCCTGGTTTTGGTTCTCCCGTTCCTCCCTTACCTCCAGCAGGCCCAGCAATACGGCCTGGGCTTCCAGCAGGTGTGGTGTCGGTGTTGGCTCTAAGCGACGACCGGCGGAGCAGCAAGGCTAAGCTTTGCTCCTGGCTGGAGAGCTGCTGCCAGGCACGGAGCTCTACACCTCCGGGGTCTGTCTGTGGTGGGCTGGTCGCTGCTGGAGTCTGAGCTGAAAGAGTTTCTTGTAAACCTACATGATTTTGTCTAATTTTGCCAAAATCTGACCCTTTTGTTATTTATTTGAATATACATGACATCTAGCATCCCAATGGGAAAACACATGATATTGTTTCTTTTTGTAACTAAGGGGGGCAAGACTTGGGATTGGTCAATTGGTTTCTTTGTAAAGGATCTCGCATAGCATACTAGCTACAGTGATGAAGTGTCTTTCAGTTGTCACCTTTCGTAAAATAAATGTTTTCACCTCATCCTCAAGATGGACCAAGTGTACGTACATCCAGACAAAAGACAAAAACGTAACTGTTGGCCAGAAAGGGCGTCCGCACACTGTTCGCCTCCAAATGGTTGATTTCTTATTACAGGAGCAGTGTGTACGGTGTAGTAGCATCTAGTGGTGAGCTTTCAGATTGCATCCAACTGAACACTCCTTTGCTCATCTCTCCCTTTCCAAGTGTGTTGGAGAACTACGTTGGCCTTCGGGTAACAATAGAATGAAAAATGCCCTTTTAGAGCCAGTGTCTGGTTTGTCTATTCTGGGCTACTGTAGACACATGGTGGTGCAACTCTGTGACCCACTCTGTATGTAGATATAAAGGGCTTATTCTAAGCTAACAAAAACACATTGATTCTTAATTTCAGGGGATTATACACTAATGAAAACATAGTTATGTATTATATTCCATTTCTGTGAAAGGAACCCTCTTAAATATACGCTGTTCCTGTAAGGCAACGTTTTGATCTGTAAAGATCTTCTTAACTGATCGAAGCGCTGCCTTAAAAGAGAAGGAGAACGAAACCATTTGGAGCCTGTGTGCAGACCTCGTTTCACCTCGTCTTTTTTAGCCCACTCTCCATTCCTGCCTGTGATGGGGTTGAGTGGAAACTGTGGAAGCCTTTTGCAGAAAATGTGGAATCGGAGGGGAGGATGGGATTGGAGCCTACTCGAGGGGGGGATGGGTGATGTAAACGCAGCCACAGTAGCAAAGTTGTGCACGAGCACTATTCACGTGTAGGACAGCGTGAGGCAGCATCGCATACAGTCGCTCAGATAGAGGTGATGGTGATGCTGATTTCAGTCAATACGACTGAAGGTTAAGAAATAGTATTAATGCAGTTGAGCTAAAACTAAAGAATAGGCCAAGCTATTGTATTTGCATCCGTCATTGTTGTCATCAAATGTCTGGCCTTTTCATCTCATTATTTTCATATACACATACACCAATGTTATCAGATAATTGTTATGATTTTACAATGCTGTTGGACTTGTTTAAGGAATTTTCTAGAGGCAACTGCCACCAGAAACAAATGTCTTAAATAAAGACACCAAGGAAAATCCATCTTAATAGCAGATCACCAGATATGCATATAATATCTTGGGATTTCTGTTTTTTAGTAAAAGATATGTTGATGGGTGATTATTTTTTTTTTTTTTTTTTTAATCCTTCCCAGAAGGGAACCCTTCAGAAAAACAACAAGATAGATGCTCATAGTTGTGGGAACTCTGCTTCGATTAGCTTTTGGCATCCGGACCACACAAATCCATTAATGTTAGTAATATTAGCAGAGATAAAAGGCCAACCACTCGCCCTCCCTCACAGGACAAAGTGGAACAACACCATGTTGAATTAGTCTGGTGAAATGCAGTTCAGCCAAATCCTGAAATGTGTCCCAGTTTTACAGCATCACCCAATCACTTGAGATCGTCTGTACAACAAAAGGGTCACCAGCTGTTTTTTGTGCATGGAGGAGGGGGAATTAGGTCTGTCTGTCTGTCTGTCTGTCTGTCTGTCTGTCTGTCTGTCTGTCTGTCTGTCTGTCTGTGCATCAACATGTACCAGGCACATTTTAGGTATGGTCCCATGCCTGATTTTCTTTCATGGTTACGATCCTATACAACCGTTTGAATCTGACTTCCTAACTAAGGTCTCATTCATTAAGCTATGAAAATCAGATTGTGCTCGGAGCAGCCCACAGCCATTCTCATGTGTCAATGTTCTGGTGATGCAGTCAGGGGATGGTGTCTTTATTTTAAAGTTATGGTTCTCCTGGCTTGCTCCTCTTGCCTACTCTGTGGTTCATTGCCCAAGTTGGGTGAAATGGCTGGACTTTCCCACATTCAAGAGAGTGAATGTGTTTTTAGTGTTTGTGCCCTGACCGACACAGCTCTTTTTACCAGACTATATTGTTCGGTTTCCTCCCACAGTCTGAGGGCTGAATTCAGAGACAAACTGGAGAGCTTTGCAGTCCAGGCACGGGTAGCTTGGTGGTGGGCCTGATGTTAACTTTGTATTATTCATGAGTAAGAAGATGGGGGGGGGGGTAGGCAGTAAATTCATTTTGAAACCTTAATTAATAAGACAGAAGTCTGTCTATCAATCTGGTGAGCTACTGGAATCCTCTGCTGCTCCAAAATGGAGCCGTTTCATGTCACAGTGAAGCTAATTGAGATCAGTAGTATACATGCAGATACATTTTTCTCAATCTTTCCGTCCTCCACAGTGAAAATGCTGGAGAAAAGGGGTTAGTCATCTGACATTAACTTGAGGCATCACTTGAGTGCTCATCCATAATGTTTTCTGGCTTCACAGAACATATTACATATTTTTTTGATTTCAAAGATGGGCCTTGAACAAAAAAGATGTGTGGGCCAGAGTTGTATTCATGATGTCATGGTGCTTATATAAAGCCAGAGAGCATTTAAAGCGAGACTTGGGTCTCTGAGTTAGTTGAGGAAATCCAGGTCACTGCTCTGTAAAATGGGTGCCTGTTGTGAGCAGTGGATGTACGGGGCTCTGTGTTTCCTTTGTCTGCTCTGTTGTCTACACACTGCATCATATGATGATCTATATGTGGCTTTGAGACGCTGTTTAATCACGAGTTAAGATTTAAAACAAATATTCAACTATTTTGAATGAACACATTAACACTGCACATTAACACTGCAAAGCCAGTGTTCTATAGTATATTTCTAGCCATGGCTTTCGCCTCTCTATGAATTTATTAATTATGGTATAACCAAAGTCTAATATTTTGAAAACTTCCATGGCACTACTTTAAAGTCATAGATTGTTGGAATCGGCACCTCTTGTGGCAGAGAAGTTTCATTACTGTTCCTACTGTAGGCTTTATTTTGTGGCTTCTTTATCATGTGAGTACTATTAATTCACTATTACTATCACTTGTAATGTTGATGAGCAAAGTTGAGCTGAGAAGAACAATGTGTTCTGCATTTATATTCTAGATATCAAAGCTGTGGAGGTAATGCTTTATCTTAAATCTGTTTCAGTTTGTTTCCTAAAGGAATAGTTCTGGTGTTTTGAAGTGCGGCTGTATGAGGTATTTATCCGTAGCTAGTGTATTATCTACGGGAGATGGCCTTTCTTCTAGAGGGCTAAAGTCAGTTTTGTCCACAGCAGCACATTGTTTTGCTCCCGTCTTCTTCTCCAAGCTTTGCTGCGTGGTGACCGTCATCTACTGTAGTTAATACACTGACTGTGGATAAGTAGGCAACCTCATACAACCCAGCTTAAAAACTATTAACTCCAGCACATGCGGACCCACTTTCCTAAAGTTCATTATCAAAAGGTCGACACAGGCAAGTTTGACTTGTCAATATATTAAGTGCTATTTTTAAACTGTAAAATAGCAGACACTTCTAAAGCTGTGGTGGTGTTACTATAGCTTTCTATGACACAGGATGTGTTTGGAAAGCCCCTGATCTTTCATTTCAGCACCTGCACGGAGGAGAATATCCTTCTTGGACCTGATCCAGGAGAATCATGGCCTCTTTGAGCTGTGAAAACAGCTGAAAACCCTGACTACGGATCCTGTATCATTTTGTTAATGTTAACATTGAGGTGACAACAATAAATATGTTCATTAGACACATTGGTGGAAGTGTCCTCCAGACTTTGGTTAGACACACTCGACATTACTTGAAAGCCATTGGCATGTAATTTGAATATTTCCTGTTATTTCAGGTCTGATTTCATGCCAGTTCTGCGTGCGATGTGGGTTTAACCCCCCCATGTCATCACCTGAGAGGTTGCCTGATATCCCTCTCTCTTTGTTGTCGTCCTGTGTTTGTTTAGCTTCTGAATGGAGTCCTGCTGACTTAGCATGTTTTCTCTGTCTGACAGCCTCTCGAAGCTTCTCTTTAGTCTCTGTTATCCTGAACTCTGAGTCTGCGTGAGCTGCTAATATCAAAAGGCCCTCGCAGCCCTAGCTAGCTATCAGTGTCCTTGTGCTGGGAGCATTGTATGATTTGGCGACGAGTTCGGCGGAAAGGTTGGGCGGCTGAAATCTGTCCATTCCTTCCTGTCACTGGCAGTCTGTCGGCATGCAAAGCACTAGCTGCCATCTGCTGCTGTATAAATAGACAGTAGTCAGAGCTGGAACAGCTGGCACATAGGCCAGGACAGCGCTCTTTCCCTCTGCTTTCTAGCTAGAAAGGCAACCCCACCTAAAGCCATTTTAATGTATTTCTTCTTTTTTTTTCTACTTTTTGGCATGGAGTTGTTAAACGCAAACACTTCTGGGGGAAAAAAACCTCTGTTTTTTCCAATTATGATATGGAGCTCATTTGTGCGTCTACAGGCACTAGGCCTTTTATTATTTAAAAAATTCAGAAGACTTCTGATTTCTTAATGTCATTTTAGCGAGAAACACCGTTTTCTTAGAGATATGGCGAAATCCCGAAACCAAATATATGTGCATAATAAGAATAAACGCCACGCTCTCCCACAAAATAGTTTTTGTCTTTTCACTGCACTGTCATTCTGGACATGTTCTGGGGAAAGGAAAGGAAAGTTGCTGACCAGCTGTATATTTCTTGCCCAAATCAGATATCCTTAAATAACCTCATTTATTTGGGTGCATGCAAACACAGTAAGTTTTTTTTTTTACAACAAATGTAAAATCTTAAATAAGAAATCTTTGTAAAAAAAAAAACAACAACATTTTTTCAATGCAATAAATTGCTTTCAATTTGCAGCTTGCATTTAGCTGACTTCAGTCACTTTTCAACGAAAACATTGAAAGTTTATATTTTTTCTAAATGTGGGGATCACATGGAGAGGGGGTCGGGGTAAGGCAGTGTGAAAAGTGTCATTGTGATAGTGGGGACTGGGCACATAAAGCCTTGTCATAACAGATTACCTAATGTGTTTTGCAGGCTCTGTTAACAATTGCAATACCCTGCATTCACTGCATTGTTCTGGTGTCTTCCTGTGCTTTTTTTCCCCCTCCTCTCTCCCCGGTAGAAAGAGCCAAATGACGAGATTGGCCTCTGAGTAGAAACAGGATTTGTTAGGAACTCAGTGCCTTCCTTTACTGTTGCACGTTGTAGTGGCTCATCTAATAGAATGCCTATGCAAGATCATTAAAAGAAAGTATTTTTGCAGTTTGTTTGTCTCAGTGGATGGCGATGATGTGGATTTTAGTGTGATTGGTCACGTCTCCTGGCTGCCAGGAAAGTTCCAGGTTTCTTTTGGCAGGAGTACTCGACAGAGGAGTGTTGAATTGCTGTGTAGATATTTTATTTTTTTTTTAAATGAAAGGCCACAGGGCATCTCCCTGACCAGACGTGAAAGTGCACTTTATCCAGAGGGGTAATCAAGATACCACATGTTTGTTTCTGTTGTGGAGATGTTGTGTGTCCTGTGTTGTGGCTGCGACAAGCTCAGCTGTTTGTCAAATGAGCACAGCAGTGCTCAGACGCTACTTTTAGCCCTCGGCTTTGAGCTGCGTCCAGTGACAACTCTGTCACCTGTGCTGCAGCCCTGGCAACCGAGCCATCACACACTCTCTTCCAGAAACACTGGATACAACACGCAGAGCGTTTCTGTGGCCATGTCAGAACGAGCCGCCATCCAGTCGTAATGCTCCTTATTTCAGACTGAACAACCATATTGGCGTTACTGTGGCACTGCTCAATCCATCGGATCGTGTCAGCAGCTGCTTTGCTTCACCACTCATGCACAAACTGTGACCCAGGTGTGCGTTTGTAATGTATGGAGATGCAAAAAAAATGAGAGCAGAGACAGTACTGATTTCTCTTGACAGGGCCCACCAAAGGTTAGGCTTTTATGTTGGTGTGTTTCCTTTACTGTCACCCCAAATGTAATGAACATAAAACAACACGCTCACGTTCCCTGTACTGATTTAAGTGTTAGGGTTGCTTTGGTGCTGTTGGTGTAAACAACCCTCTCTTTTTTAATAAATAAAATAATATTCTTCAGAAGTGAACCGTTACGTCACACTGCTGACCACATGCACACAGACCCCCGGGGATGCTATTAAAATGTCTCAGTCTGGCTGAAAGAAGCACACATTGCAATTACAATTCTGCACAGATATTATTTCTTTGAATGCCTGGGTTCTCTTAGAAACTCATCCATTAGTTTTGCTTTATATTTAAGTGTTTATTTAATGCCCTTATCTCCTTCCTGTGATCACGAAGAGACATCGACAAGCTCAAACGCATAGCTAGCAGGTCTTTAGAGGGTTACTGGAGAGGCAGTTAGTTCAGCCATTTTAGACCCTGTTTGTCTTCTAGTCTCAGGTGACTGGGTCTAGCTTTTAGTCCCCATCTGGTGTGTAGAGACCTCCTAATAACCTAATTACTGCGGGGTACCATTGCTTTCCTGGCCAGATTATAGGCCCCATGTTGAACACTGGAACACAAAATGTCTGCTGGCTGCAACCAGCTGAGGGATGTCCTTTAGATGGCAGGATGTGGTTAGTTAACTCTGGTATCCACCCTGCCTTGAAATGGAAAGCTCCTGTGGAGTGCCAGCATCACATCAGTCCTATGTTTTGTGGAAGAGGAATTGAAAATGCAGAACTTTGACATTTTGGACAAATACACATTTGAACTGCCCTCATATGGCACCTGCATGTGGGGTTCTCTATCTCGAGAGAATCGTGTCTCCTGAATAGTCTCCCACACAGATTTGCATGACATCCCTTTAAGTAATTGAAGTTAAGTGTTGTTTGATGGCCTGATGGTGACACATGCATGATAAAACAGTCCTATGTCTCTCTATTTCACTAATAATGTTGACTTTCTGCCTGTGGACCTTCAGTTTAGGGTCACCTGGTATATAGGCTGCAGCCAATCAATGCATTCCTTCTGTTCAACCAAGGGTAGTGCTTTGGGATTTTTAAATGATAAAATGTTTGTACTTCACTATAATATTCATGTTATTAAATGTTCCATTTCCAAAGTATTTAAAAGGTTTCTGTGTAGTAAAATTTGGTTCTGGAATTGCTTATGGAGTCTGACATAAGTAATGTCTCAGTTACAAATCCTAAAGCTTTTCACACTATGTCTTTTGCATATTGTAGGATTTTTAAAGGATTGGAATCCTGAAATTAGTTTGATAAATAAGTGTATTTGACCATAAACCTGCATTTAAGTAGTTCTGTATAGTTTCTACAGAGCAGTAATGGGGGATGCTTGGGAGGAGAGAAAACGGAACGCAATGTGCCGCATCCTCCCATTCTGTGCCAAGTTGAGGTTGTTATGGCAACCAGAATTTGGTCCTGTACCTGTTGCCATGGTTGAGAAAGAGGTAGTGATGACGTTTATTCGGCAGCAGAATGCGTCTGCCTTTTTAAGTCAAGGAAGTGACTCTGATGGGAATATTTACTATAAATGGAACGCAGAGGAATTCCTCATTGACGTGTTAATTCTTCTACTATTACTGTCTATGTATCAGTGCTGCTTACGTAGATTCTTCTTCTACGTGTGATGTACAGGTGTATAAAGTGAACAGAGTGACTGATATTCAGCTGGAAGATATGGGGTACAAGTAATTAGAAATCAGAATGCACTCGCATGTAACTCTTCACCAGCCCCATCCCTTACTGCATCCTTGCCGTTAATAGACATTTATAGACTCTTACATGAGAGACCCACTTGTATGACGCACTGGCAGGACCACAACGGTGAAGCAGCTATCTGTTCTGAGAGCGATGGAGTGGGCAATCGAATGAGACATTCACATGCCACGTCGTGAGCGTGATTCACCTCTAGGATTTGAGCAGTCTCCCACTTGGCTGCTACCATCCAGCTTTGCTGTGCTTGGGTACACTTTTCCACCACGACATCCACGCTGTTCGCCGATGAGAGCCCATGAACAGATGGGGGAAAGTGACTCGGGGATTAGAAAGCTCACATTATTTCTTGTCTCGCTAGAACACAGCTGTGATTCCCAGTAGCCAGTTTGTCACAGTCAGTTGGGTCAGTCCGCTGGCCCGTCATGGGCATCCCACTGTCTGAATGCCCCACATGTGGAACGGTCTCATCATCTTTCCGTTTTTACTGCTTAGTTGCCTCGTTAGCACTGAATTTGGCTGACACTCAATGACTCTGAATTAGACTGTCTCTTCATTAATAGCCACTGTAGATTGCTCCAGGAAAGGGGAATAGGGGCACTGGTAACTTAAATCCCCCTTCATTTCTTCATGCCCTAGCTCCAATTTCCCATTGGAGACAGGTCAAAGGTGAAATTGGGCTTTATTTAGCCACCTGGTTTGCTGTATCCTCTTGCAGTTCCCAATATGGAAGCTACTGCTTCGCATGTGCACCTTAACCTTTTTGAAGAATGCATTGTTTTTACCTGTGCTAGGATGTCGCTACCTGCGTTTCAGTGCAATGGAAGCGGCTATATTTAGCATGAAGCAGTTAGTGTTCTGGTTTCTGAGGACACACTGTGCTTTTCTGTCAGCATGTGACCTGTGGAGGGTGATATACAATCCCTGTCTCTCCACATCTCCTGCATTATTGATAAGTGTGCTGAAATCCTCTGAACACGAGGCCCTCTCTCAAGTACCCTCATGTCGAGGAGCCAGACCTGGCTTTAATTTACCCATTAGCAAAGCACAGCATTTGAATTAAACGGAGCTAATTACTACTTATGGGTCCACACTTGAGATTTGCGTGGAGATGGCGGAAAAAAAGAAGCTTATTTTGTTTTTACAAAGATGCATATTCACAGTTTTTCCTTTCACCCTGCCTTTGGTTTCTATTGTTGCTCCGTTTGGATTGTTGCTAGGCCTGTGAGCACACCCCTTAGTCCCTCAAACCCTTTTTTTTTTTTTTTTTTTTTCACTAGCCTCTTTGCTTCCTCCCCTCCACCTTCCCCCTCTTTACTGACGGTGGAGGTATGCGTTTGTCTGTGTAGCCTGAGTGAACTCTCTGCACTGGCCCCTGATGCAAGGCAGCTTTAGTCAATAAAAGTTTGTTTAAGGGTTTGAGGCACAACTGGGATATAGATATCTACAAATATCCTACAGTAATTTCTTAATCTCCTTTTCTCTCTGTCACATATCCAGTGCAGGGTGTGGAAAGCTTGAACACAAGTCCCAGGGGTACTAGCAAGCATGGTTGAGAGGGATGACATGCCAGGCATGGCTGCAGATTATTCCTCATTAAGAAATGTCTGTGTGGCCATAGGGAATGGCAGGGCAGAGCAGAAATCCTGTGTCATCATAGCAGATAGAACAGGTGCAGGTGGTATAATGAGAATAGGCTACATGTGTTATTTAAACTCTGTATTGTTGGCCTCTGTGTTATCAATGCATAGTATGAATAAAGACACTGATTACAGATGGTGTGTTTGGTAAAGGTTGTCACAACGGTTGCAGTTCTCAAAGAAGCTGATATTTTATAATCCGTCACTAGTTAGTGAGTTTCTGTTCCAAATATTTCACGGTTGATGCTCTGATTGAAGAACATCATCTTGTAAAGATTGACCCATTGTTTGCCAACCGGGATGCAATAAATCATATGTAAACAGATGTCCATTTTGAAACTAAGATGTTACATTTTGTATTTTTTGAGAAGGTTAATTAACTTCATGTAAGCCTTCAGATGAAACTGCAACACCTTGAGAGTAGTTATTGTCTCATTTTCACATTCAATCCAGATATTATCATCCACATTACTAATTTAGTTCTTTCCCTCCAGCTATTCTCAACCCCAAAGCCCCAAAGGAACCAGCAAAGACCTTCAGTTTTGATTACTCCTACTGGTCACACACTACGGTGAGTTTGAGTATTTTCTCTCTTCCATAGATCAGTGTAATGACCAATAGGAAAGGAAATCTAAAATCTAGATATAGATATATATATATATATCTATATATATATATATATATATATATATATATCTATATCTATATCTATATCTATATATATATATATATATATATATATATATATATATATATATATATATATATATATATTGAAGTTCTATACATTTAAGTCCTCTCTGTTTTTCCCACAGCCGGAAGACCCCAGCTTTGCATCACAGAACCTTGTGTTCAATGATATTGGCAAGGAAATGCTGGCACATGCGTTCGAGGGCTACAACGTCTGCATCTTTGCTTATGGCCAGACAGGATCTGGCAAATCCTACACCATGATGGGCAAGCAGGAGGAGGGGCAGGAAGGAATCATTCCCATGGTTTGTTCTACAATACATCTTTCTGATTTTACTGAATTGCACAGCAGAGATTAAGAGACTTTACCCACTGTATTTTTGACTCATGCAACCTGACTTAGATCGTTCAATGTTTAACATAACTCGTAAGTCACAGCCTTGGACACTTTCTGCAATACAAAAACTGTTTTTACCAGTTATCTTCAGTCATTTAATTTTAAACCAAATCAAAAGAGTGCAACTTCATGGTGCCTTCACATTTCTTCTTTCTTCGTCTCTGAATATTTTTGCTGTCCTTATCTTCCTGTATTTCACTTCAACTTTTTAAATTGTCAGTCAACTGTTTTGAGTCAAACCTTGCTTCCCTTTGTAGCCACCACCTGGTTTAGGAAAACTGCAATATTGAGGGGAACGTCTTGTCAGATATTTCTTACATTGTATTTTCCAACTTGTATTCATTCTAGCATTAATACTATATTTTACTCAGTATTAATTATTAAGAGGTAAGTCTCGTATGCTGATGCTCTCTACATTTTTTGTCTGATGTTCTGTTGCTAAATGGTTTCCTATACATGCAAATAAGTTGTTAGTTCGTGTCTTACCTCTTGGTCCACAGGTCTCTCTTTCTATTCATCCTCCCTTTCACATGCTGTCAATTTGCACTAAACATCTTCTTTCTCTACCTCTCAGCTCTGTGAAGATCTATTTGAGAAAATCGATGATGCCAGCAACAAAGAGGAGCTCTCCTACTCAGTAGAGGTGAGTCTCAGAATGCTTTGGCATCTGTAATCCCTGTTTTCAGCCCCTGCCTCTGACTTTTGTGTTGGCTTGACTCTAATGAACTATTCCTAGCCTTCTCCTAACAGTACATCTGGTAATGGTTAGAAATCAATCACATACTGGCTGAACCTTCAAAGATGCTGCGTGCCTTCAGCATATTGCTTCAGATGATTTCGTTAAATTGTACATTTGTTCCTCAAACTGGAAAACAGATGAAAGTCCCAGAAAAGCAAATAATCATGATGTTAATAAACAATTAAACTAACAAAATATTGTGAGGATGCAAAATACACTGTAATATACCTACATTATTTAGATCTGCAGTATAAAAGTTTACATTCTGCTTAATTTGACTGCTCTATAATATTGCACTGCTGCACCTGAACTGACGATACTGTTGCCATTTTTTTTTCTAGGTCAGTTACATGGAGATCTACTGTGAGCGGGTGCGAGATTTGCTGAACCCTAAGAACAAAGGGAATTTACGAGTGCGAGAGCATCCTCTACTGGGTCCCTACGTGGAAGACCTCTCCAAGCTAGCTGTCACCTCCTACACAGACATTGCTGACCTAATGGATGCCGGCAACAAGGCCAGGTGAGCCAAACCTCGGGATTATGCTGAGACCATGGAAAGGAGGGGGAGTGACAGTGGTGGTAATAGCTGGGATGATGTGATAACCCACGTCCTCAGAAAACTGATTTAATTAAGGCTACAAATTGTTAGCAAGATAACAATAAGTTGGAATCGGGTAATGTTCATGTGACATAGATTTTGTATAGCTTGATCAGTCAGCGTCAGTGTTGATTAAGGAAAAGCTATAGTTATATTCTGGAGACCAGAGGCTGTGTGTGTGTGTGTGTGTGTGTGTGTGTGTGTGTGTGTGTGTGTGTGTGTGTGTGTGTGTGTGTGTGTGTGTGTGTGTGTGTGTGTGTGTGTCCTGTGGGGAGGAGTGAACCCTGCCGTAATCTTCCTGTGCTCACTCGGAGGGCTTATTTCTAGAACATGGCGTGAAAAGCCCGTATCTCCCCTGTGACTGTCCCTCTGGCTGTGCCTTGTGTTTGGTGTATCCACCTCCGCCATACGTCCATAATCCTTGAGACTCACTCTAATAGGGATAAAACCCAGTGATGATAGCTCCTGTAATAGCCATGTCCATGACTTTAAAATTAATAATACTGAATCATTTAAAGTGATTTAAATTGTTCAGAAAAATGTGTTGCATCCGTATTGTTTTTGTAACAATAACCATATGTGCTCACCTGCAGAACTGTGGCCGCCACCAACATGAATGAGACCAGCAGTAGGTCCCATGCTGTTTTCACCATCGTCTTCACACAGAAGAAACATGACAGCGAAACAGATCTCTCCACGGAAAAGGTCAGACGAGACTAGAAAGACTGACATTAACTATTCACACCTAACATGTTTATAACTTATAACTCTGATCTCGTGCTGTTGGGAGTTCAAGCCTGTTTATGTAGTTTGCTCCTTTTGATTTCAGCTAAAATGTCTTCTATGGTCCTTCTAGTCGGTGGTGACCGCCATTTTAGAATTTGACTTTTAGCATTTCCTCTGACTAAGACAAAGACCACTGTGTTATTCTAAGCACAATGCCTATTGTGTTTAGCCACGCTATCAGATTCTACTGCCTTGCTGCATCCACATGTTTAGAATGATTTACACTCTAAAAAAATATCTATATATTTTAACATTTTTGAAAACATAATGAACTTTGTATTTGGTAGTCAGTGCTGTCATTTTTTTAGGAATATTCTCATCCTCTCTGTTTGTTATAATTCTCATGTAAATTATTCATAAGCTTGATGGATCTTAAATGTATTTTATATTTACTCCCTCTTCAGGTCAGTAAAATTAGTCTGGTAGACTTGGCAGGGAGTGAACGAGCAGATTCCACTGGAGCTACAGGTACCAGGCTAAAGGTAAGAGTGCCATGATCACAGACAGCATTAGCAAACAGTTGACCAGCATTACCTTGATGGCTTTCTAATAATAAACATCTATGGTTGCAGGAGGGAGCAAACATCAACAAATCTCTCACCACGTTAGGAAAGGTCATCTCTGCCTTGGCTGAAGTGGTGAGTGTTTTATGTCCGTTTCTTTCTGTCTTTTTACTGCTTCTCCTCCTTTTCAGCCCTTTTCTCTTACCCTCAAAAACCTGACCCTGTCCTCTCAAGGAATTAGTAGTCTGGCATGCTGTAATGTCTGCCTTTGTCTTTTCTTTTCTCTTCTCTTGTCCTTGTAATGCTTGCAGACACAGGATAACTGTACCAGCAAGGTAAACCCTTTGACGGCTCAATCACTAACCTCTTGATTCCTCCCATGAGGCAGATTTGACAACCTTTTCCCATGTGCAATGCTGAAGCTGTTGCATAGTGTTCTGTCATCACCATTTTATTTTGCAATTTATCAAGTTCTGTGCTTTTAGGCATTACACTCGCAGTAAATTCTACAATCCTTGCAGCAGAGCAAAAGCTAGTTGAATCAGGCCTCTACTCATTTTACCCAACCTCTTGTCCATAACATATGAGGTGTATCATGGTGCATCATAATATTGTCTTCATGGCCATCCCTAATTTTTAGCTTTAAAACAAAAATCTGTATTTCCCCCTGCTCACTTTATGTTTGTTTACTGCAGAGCAAGAAGAAGAAGAAGACTGACTTCATCCCGTACAGAGACTCTGTTCTGACATGGCTGCTGAGGGAGAACCTAGGTATGAACATTAATATCTCATGCATGATATCCTTTACTGGTGGAATTTATGACTGTATACTGTGTAGCAAGATCCTTATTCCTGGACAGCAAAAGATTTAACCATATGTGTCCTGTGAGATGAGGTGGGGGAAAAAAAAAAAAGAAGACTGGAGCTAGTGTACATTACTCTCTGCCAATTTAAGAAGAACACTGTCAGCAGACTGTAATTCAAGCTAACTAGACAAGCACTTCCATCTCCTTAGTTCAGTGTGTCTTCAATCTTAGCACACATGACACAGGTAGTACTTTGCGGTTTAGTCTAATGAGACTGAAGTTTTTTTATTGGTGGAATTAGTGTTCAGCACTAATCTGTCCTATAGTAATGTTTTCTTCCGTGCTGCACACTGCAGTAGAAATCATGTCTAATACCAAAATATCTTGTTTTGGTCTACACGCAGTGTGTTAGGAAAATGGCCTTTTACCGAAATTGTCACATAATTAACTTCTTTACTGGTCTTTTGATATCAGGTGGAAACTCAAGAACAGCCATGGTAGCTGCCCTCAGTCCTGCAGACATAAACTATGATGAAACTCTCAGCACACTCCGGTAAGGTTTCCTTCCAGGACTTAGATAATAATAACTTCCAAAAATAATTCCAGGTAGTTGTTAAATTGTTTTGCATTTAATCCATAATTATATATTAAGTTTATCACTATTACAATTTTTAGCTATGCTGACCGAGCTAAGAACATCAAATGCAATGCTATCATCAATGAGGATCCCAACAATAAGCTGGTGCGTGACCTGAAGGATGAAGTGGCTCGACTGAAGGAGCTTCTCCGTGCCCAGGGTCTGGGAGACATCCTAGACAGTGAGTTTAATGCTATCACAGCAGGCCATATCTGCAGCCACACAGCTTCTACCGTCTCTCTCAGGGTCTACCACACGCTGGAAACATGTTCTTTCTACTTCATTTTTTTCAATCATTCAACTTTGTTTTTATCACTGTGCCTGTATTCATGCCTAGTACATAACTAAAATGACTTTTAACAGCTTTAAAATCTTTTTTTACCACAATACTATAATGGTTTATTATGCCTCCTTGTTGAGTATAATGTAGATTATACATACTTTTATAGAATGTATAATATGCACTAAAGAACACTACGTTCTTAGAATATTTAAGGTGGCTGACTGTACAATTTCAAACGATTTAATGAAAATATAAATATTCATATTTGGCTGATTGTGACTGGCACCACAAATGGCAGTTATAAGCTGCATTAAACTATCATACTGTACTCAACAGTAATGGCTCATAGTGAAGTAAATTAGAGAGATATTGCACCCATAAATAACGTCTAATATTTGAACTGAATAATAACTCGTCTGCTTGGATGATGCCTAATGACATGGCACTTAACAAGTCTTTACATGCCGTTTCTTCTCATGTTCGTTACGTTTCTTCTCATCCAGCTCACTACGAAATGTCTGTAACCTTTTCCTCCCATTCTACTCGTGCTGACCTCTGACCCTTCTCATCTTTTCCTGCTTCCTCTCAGTTGATCCTATGGGAGATGATTGCCCAGGAAGTGGAATCAAATGTGTGTATATGTGTGGTAGTCATGAATTGTCTATCACAATTTGCCCTATTAATAATAGCTAACCTTGCTTATACCCCCATTAACTGCATATTTAATCTGCTACCAGCTTTGCATGTAAATGCTAAAAAAGCAAAAGCCTGATAGATGCAGACTCAGAAATGCCAGGCTTCTGTAGATGTGCTGATCTGGCGTGGGGTAGCATGCCACTAGCTTAGCATGTGTTGTGCTTCAATGATGGTGGTGAGGCAGCTATTCACAGGCTCCAATCCAACTGTATCACAAGTTACTTTTGGAATATCCCTTTTAGAAACATTACTTTTAGAATAGCTTGTCTGTCTTCCCCACCCCCAAGGCACCCACACCATTTTATTACCATATCTGTCTTTGATTCACTTTCTCATGCTCCTTTTCTTGACAGTGGTATTTCTGCTTTCTTGCTTTCTGCTTACTAACCATCCGCTGCAGGTGACAGTGCTCAAATCTTTATGGCACTTCTCAGTTCTCAAACTGAGGCTCAGAGCTACAGATGGAGAGGTGCATGATTTTACATTTTTATGTAGCCGCACCAGAGTGGTACTGTATGTATACAAAGTAGACTAGCTTGATGTGTTACGATACTTTTTATTAGTTATAGTTAGTTTGCTAGTGTGCCGTATTCTCAGAAATCTACTTTACTTTATACTTTCCCTTTTGCGCTGATAATCTGCGCAAATGTTTTTACCTGAGTTCCTGACCAAAAGCACTTGTTTTACGTAATGTGCAGGATAAACACATACATTTTGTTACTGTTATGCCACTACGGACTCCATGCTAGTTGAGTAGCTCAGTACTCATTCCCTATTTTTCTTGAATATGAAAAGTCTCTATTGCCAGTGTCAGCTGGACACAAATGTAAGCACCTCCAAAATCATTTAAACTCAACTTTTAGTGGCCATCTGTTTTTTAGTTCTTAGAAGGCACAGTCTGTGGTACCACAAAGGTCCTTGAGGCCAGTATATTGACATGTGCTGAGTGACCTTTAGCGGGGCTGCTGTGGCTCCGCTATGGTGGATGTGTGAGTGCACGCTGACTCAAACTACTCAACTGCAGGCTGAACTTACTGGCATGTGTCAATGACTCTCATCTGTCCTCTCTCTGGATCCTCTTACAGTCTCCCATCCTGTAGTTGATACACTGATAGCAGTTTTCATTCAGTGTGTTCTCATTCAAAACAAATGCAACAAAGTGACATCATCCTATGCCTCAAAATTGTACACACTAGAAATGAAGTGCTCAGAGTTAATTGCTGTGCACTGTAATTCTGGCCCACATAAAAACAGCCTTCTGGAAACTGTCTAATAAAATGAAATCTGAAGTTGAATGTATTTGCTCTGGGAGTTGAAGAGTTGATGCAAGCAGACTGTTGCAAACCACCTGGATGAAAACTGCTTCTTTCTGTAGCTGACCATCATGTTGTCTTAACCCTTTGACGTAAAACGTGTCTTACATTGGTCTTCCCTTCCTTTTGTCTTCTCTTTCCCCATCTTTTTCTCTCCTCGATCTCCTCTTATTTGGGTCTTCCCTTTTATGTGTTTTATTCCCATATCCCATTATTCCCCTGTCCTGGGCATATCCCACCTCTCTCTGTGTTGTACTTTTCTTTCTCTTTCTTTCTCTTTCTCTCCTGCTGTTGGCTCAGACCTCAAAGACATTCAGAACAATAAGCATAGATACTTGATAGCCTCAGAGAATCAACGCCCTGGCCATTTCTCCACAGCCCCTATTGGTTCCCTGACAGCCTCACCCTCCTCTGGCTCGCTGTGTAACCAGGGGGGCCTTCAGTCGGTCACCAGTATCCAGGAGCGCATCATGTCCACCCCTGGAGGAGAGGAGGCTATCGAAAGACTCAAGGTAAAGCTGGCCTGTGTACACTGCAGCAGTCAAATCACACTTATGTTTTGTGTTAAGAAAGAAGAGGAGTCCACCGCTATCTCCCACCCTGCTAAGTCTACTTAGAACTCTTTCTTTTTGCCAGTTTAACATGTCGTCAGCAGAGCTAAAAGCTGCCCCATGTTGTGCTGTGTGGGGCAACAGGCTGGCTTGTAAAGGTTTATGCAAGGCAATGGGCTGGAATGAGAATTTCCATATCTGCATATCTCAATTATTGAAACAGAAAACCTTCACAACACCAAATATGGTTAAAACACATTCTTAGTTGTTGATTATTATAAAACAATAATTTTTGTTATGCCTATTATCACAAGTATGTGGCACAGGAGAAGTTTCCCTTGTTGGATATTACATTAATAATATATTTTGATGAACAATTCTTATATCAATCATTGCCACATTGCATAAGAAAATCCCACTTTTATTAAATATTTGAAAAGATGACTCCATAGAGTCAGGGCTGTAGTATTTAGAGTTATATACTATGGTAAATATCGGTGAATAGATTGGTGAACTTCATACCAACTTACAATAAAAGCCTCACACTGTAACATTTGTTCAGTAAATTAGAAGTTCATGTGTTAATGTCAAGATTGCTGTGGTTTAATTTTAGCCCACTCATTGAGTAAAGGCTATCAGTCCTCGTGTGGCCACTGAGTGTTACTTCTCTCACTCTGTTGATGAGGGAGCACAAGCATCTCAACAACCAACCATGAGGAGCTGCAGTTTCCATGGCAACCACGGTTTCCAGTCTTGTCTGTTATCCAGTGACGTCAAGCACCAACGCAGATGAGGATGAAATTCGACCAAAAATAGATCCAGCCTTATTGGCTTTGAGCTTTAGTGAGGCACATAGTATTCCCCTTCTTTGATCCTTAAAGGTGTATGCAGCTATAAAAGTTAAACATTGTCAGTATTGCCCAACATAACAATTCAGTATGAACTTAAACTAAGATGACTGTATACTGCGTTATTAAACCTTTACAGTAGCACACGTCATGAAGATTATCAATACCCAGAAGAACAGTACCAACTGCTTGTATAAGATGAACAACAAGCGTAGCAGCTGTACGGATTTTAACTCGAGCTTAAAGCAACACTATCAGAGGGAAACTCATAAAGACATGGTGTAATTGCCATAATATCACAGCAGTATGTTACCTTGCCCCTCTCTGTTTTATGCCTGACTCAAAACTTTCTTTAATGAAAGAAAGGATATGAACTTGACCAAGAAAGCACCATCTGTTTTACTTTGTCACTAGTAAAACAGATGAAATCTCTTTAAAACCAAACTCTGTGTTGCTTTCCTCATACTTTGCCTCTTGTGTTCAGGAATCGGAAAAGATCATTGCTGAGCTCAATGAAACCTGGGAAGAGAAACTGCGAAAGACGGAGGCAATCCGCATGGAGAGGTCGGTACTGGCTCTCCCACCTCTATCTCTCAAGGAGGGAGACGTGTGTCATACGTGTGCCTCCACCCCTCTTTCAATTTGTCTGTGTCCTGTCAGTGCTAGACAACCCCCCATAGCTCTGTCTCTGTCTTTTCACTCCACTGTGCTATCTGTCTCACTTCTTTCACCTATCTGTCTCATTTCCTCTGCACTCATTCTGTCTATTTCCCTTCTCTGTTGTCACACTCTGCTGCACAGACACCCTTTTCTTCCCCTTTATCCACTCATCTGTGACTGTGGACATCAACCATGTCCGTCCATTGAATCTCACTGGTGCCATTCTCTGCCTGTTGCCATTCAGCAGATCACTTACTGTAATGTTGCACACCATCAGTTTTCATCCTCTTTCTCTTATTATTATGCAAAGGCTCTTTGCTGAAAATAAATGTACAGAGTATGTGTTTGTCCGTTGCAGAAAGTCTTTGTAAGAGATTACGTGCATCATGCTGTCTTATTGAGTATCATTCTCGAGCCCACAAATGTTTTTTCTTCACTACAGGGAGGCCTTGCTTGCGGAGATGGGTGTGGCAATCCGTGAAGATGGAGGCACTTTGGGGGTCTTCTCTCCTAAAAAGGTAGAAAAGACATGAGACATAAGCACATACGTTGATGGAGAAGAGCTCTGTCAAATTTCCCGTGGGTGGTGATGCACACCCTTCCAGCATCACTTCCTCACTTCTGTTTCCTATGCTGTGTTTTTCCATGGGCACCCTCCCTGTACCGTCACTGGTTTCTCTCGTCTGCTCATTTCATCATTCTTTCCACTCTGTTATTTGCTTCTTTCACATACTCAGCTTAGCCATGCAAGACCATTTGATGAACAGCTCGATTGTTTTCCAACCAAGGTTTGTTAAATTGAATTAGAAAACAAAGCGCCTTTCCTTCACTAGATTAAGTAGTGATTCTAACATCATAAATGTGCTTATTTCCATGGTCAGAGTTTCCCCCATGATTACCACACCAGTTGCACAGATCTGCGTTTTGTTTAACTACTGTGCGGAGCGACTACAGTTAATTTTCCCCCTACATGTTTAACTAGAATCCGAGAGAATCCGAGAAATAAAGTGTCCAAAGCACAGATAAAAACACCCATACCTCCACACAACCCTGCGGGAAGTTGCCGCGTTGCCAGATTTTGAATGAATCCTGCCGAAGGGCATGCTTCATCATGTTCTATATATGTGTGTGTTGAAAGAAAGAGGAGCAAGGGGAACACTGGAGCACATTAAAACACCAAGCAAAGTAACCAACGTTTTCATCCATCAGATACGGCCAAATTGTGTCTGACAGAGCTAAAGTGGGCCTTGTGCCTCGGCATCAGACTCAGAGGGGCGTGACAAAGCAGCAGTATTTGACGACTTGAACGGGCTGCACACCGTGCACGCTGTTATTAACTGGGGGCTACAACCCCACATGGGGCCATAAGGGTCTCTGCTGATGCCCAGAAATGTCCCGAACACAGCAAAATAAGAAGAAAAGAGAAAAATAGAAGCAGAGGGCAGGGTCTCTGTAGATACAGACACCACACACACTTCTAGTGGCCATAAGTGATGGTTGAGAAGGATTCAACATCGAGGCCAGTAGATGTGTTGGTACAGGCTTCTGAGAAGAGGCACGACAGGGATGAAAAGATAACTAGCTGTCACTAGATCAGCTGTGGTTTCAAAAGATTCCCCTTTTTGAAATGAATCCCTTTTTAGGCATGTTTAGATCTCCCTCCTCTGCTGCTATTTTGTGTTTTTAGGTTTTTCTCCTTCACATCCATCTGTCCTCCATTCATTCTTTTTTTCTCCTTTTCATTCACTGCTGCTCAATGGGTTAGCAATTCGCTGAGAAACCTTGTGATCTATATGCCGACTTTAATGGGGTGTTTTCCCCAAAAAAGGTTGGTGGCTTGACGGAGTAGCTGCTAGCATTAGTGGTAGTGATGCTGTGATGTATCATACTCTAGAGGTTTTAGCACTGTGTCAATGAAACTATTTCTATCCATGTTCATGTATCACTGATCATCAGCAGTGTTTGATATGAAACTATGCCCATTGCCCACTTGATTAAAAGTTCTAGTATTGGTATGTACTTCTGGCACTGCTGAATATTGATGAAAGTAGAAATCCTAGAAGTGTTTTTGCGTTAAACTGTCTACCTCTTATGTTTCATCTGTAGACTCCTCACCTGGTTAACCTGAATGAGGATCCTCTCATGTCAGAGTGTCTGCTCTACTACATCAAAGACGGAATTACAAGGTAACCAAAACCTGAATGATGACACTGAAATGCTGCAGAGGATATAGAAAGGTTTTTGAATTTCTTCCATACAGTATCTCAGTAGTATCTGAACAACTACTGTGAAAGTTCTTCTTGCTTAACATCAAAAGAGAGAAAATGAAATTCAGAGTCAAGGGAAACTGGCTTTAAATCACAAAA
The DNA here is from genome assembly GCF_023349555.1 of Cebidichthys violaceus. NCBI lineage: Eukaryota > Metazoa > Chordata > Actinopteri > Perciformes > Stichaeidae > Cebidichthys > Cebidichthys violaceus. Next base: position 8,156,203 of record NW_027176816.1, read on the forward strand.
GGTGTTGCTGTCTAAGGTTATTTTCTTCCCCTGTTTCCTTTTGGCCCCCTCTGTAGAATATTCATGTTGAGTATTTTGTTACAATCGTGCCTCTGATGAACAATAATAGATGACAGAATCACAGACAAAGGAATGTATAGTCTTTAGAAGTGCTGTCTTCTGAAAGTATTGTTTAAAGGTTCCATTTAACTTCTGCCTCTGACTTTTTGACAAAATGGCTGCCAAAACAACGAGAGGGCAGTGTTCACTCTCTCAAAATGGCCTCTGTGATTATTTCAGGGTGGGTCAGGCTGATGCTGAGAGACGACAGGACATCGTTTTAAGTGGTGCTCATATCAAGGAAGAGCACTGCATCTTCCGCAGCGAGAGGAATGCCAATGGAAATGGTGAGGCACCAAATTCTGAGTTTGCCTTGGCTTGTGTGTATTGAGTATCTGGATTGTTTTAAATTAAGCAGAGATGGTAGCATAGTTGGTAGAATCTTTCCTGCTCTGATTTTAAAGAAAAATACATGTAACCCCTAATTACCTGCAAAGAAAAAATTAAAAGCAACCCCAGGCTCTGTGAATGTGACAATAGATGACATTGGTGCATAAATATACACTCAGGATTCATCTTCCTTTTTCTAATGGACACAAAATGCCCTAAATGTCAGTAATCACTTCAATTGCATTAGATATTTATCCTTTAGCATTTTATAATGAGCTTTGATGAGCTTTTGAGACTCAGAATGGGTCACTGATGATTGGTTGATGTGTTTTTGGTGAAGTTATCGTCATGCTGGTGCCCTGCGAGGGATCAGAAACCTACGTCAACGGCAAGCGTGTTGAGGATTCCATCCAGCTTCGTTCAGGTATGCATCTCATATTTGCAAATAAAGTTGTTGATAATCTGTAAAAGTGATACTTGTATTATCTCTGTGGGCCGCGACTGATTTCCTAATAACTACAGATAATTGAAGGCATGTATTGGTATTTTCCTGGGGCTTCATAAATCATAGTTGTACAGTGTGGCTCGTGACACCGCTTGTGATGCTCTAGCTTAAACACAAAAAGCATTATGAAAACAAAAGTTGGATCTCTTACATTTACACTGTTCTATCAGCACAGAATGGACAGTGTCTTTGGTAATTTAATGCTCTCCATGCCTATTTCTAACCCATCTTCTTTCAGGTAACCGCATCATTATGGGAAAGAACCATGTGTTCCGGTTCAACCATCCAGAACAGGCCCGAGCTGAAAGAGAGAAAACGCCAACTGCTGAAACGCCCGTAGAGCCGGTGGATTGGACCTTTGCTCAGAGAGAGCTTCTGGAGAAGCAGGGCATCGACATGAAGCAGGAGATGGAGAAAAGGTACGCAATCCATCCTGTTTGCTATATTCAAACAAACTTCTAATAGTGACTGATTTGTTATGGATTGCATAGTACATCACGGATTTCACAATACATTTTGCTCATTTATGTAGGCTCACTGAGATGGAAATCTTGTACAAAAAGGAGAAGGAGGAAGCAGACCAACTTCTGGAGCAACAGCGACTGGTGAGTCCAAATAAGCTGGATATTAATCAAACCCACTTTTTGAATTTTATGGATTCAGTTTGTTTTGTGTAATCAACACGTTAGACGTTGTAGACAAGTTAGTAGTAAACTGCAGAGTGGGTTTAATAGATATTAAGCCATACTTCATTTCATGCCTTAAGCAAGTTAAGCTATCATTAAAAGCAGCTTCTTGAGTGATTCAGCTAATTTGTGATATTTTATGTGTGACTTTGATTGATGTCATAAGTGGAATTCAAAGTTAAAGCATGGTTTTTATATGGTCAAGTACAATTGGAAAGCTAGTTTTTGTTTTTTGGATATTAGTTTCACTCGGTCCATTTGAGTCTGGCTAGTACTAATTCTCACTGCGTGTGTGTGTGTGTGTGTGTGTGTGTGTGTGTGTATATCACACTTTTCCTAGCGCATGTCTGTTCTTCTTGCATGGAAGGTTGTCTGGTTTGAGGCAGATGAGCTTTTACTTGCCTTCCTCTTGAGTTTAACTGATTTTTCTGTAGCAATTTGATGAAGTGAGCATTAGATTGTAAAGCTTTTCCCCTTTCCAAATCCCTGTATTCACTTTTCTTCTATAGTGTACCTGAATCTTGCAAAACAGCAACTTACAGCTAAAGTTGATTTAATACTAAGATCCAAATTGATTGAATATTGTTCAGTAACACATTGAAACACTGCCTTGTTTTTTTATAAATTCATGCTGCTTTTGCATGGTTCATGTTAATAGCATGTTTTCTTAACTCATTCAGTACTGGTTCTGGAATAAGTTGCAGTGTTTGCTGTTGAGCTGGTCAGCTTTGAAGTGGCTGTTGATTTGCTTGGATTAGATTTCTACTCTAGTTTTCTTGCTCTGTTTTATCCTGAGTTTCATCTCTTCAATGCAGTTGCTGACATGTACAATGCATTGTGATAACAATTCCTGCTGTAGTTCTTTGACAGATAGTGACAATGTGGTTTCTCATTGACTTCTTTGGCTACCTCATTTGCTAGCCTTTGCGGTATCTGTGTAGAACACTGAGAGCACGACTCAACAACAGAGTTATCACTGCTTAAAGTTGAATCATTGAATCTCAGACCTCTTCCATACTCTGGTGGTTTTATGTGCAGAGTTACAGGCATAGGGGTTCAGACTCCCAGCAACATAATATGTCCAATTCTAGCCATAGAAACAGTATCATACACGAGACCTGATTATCTGTACCACATGGTTGTGATCTGTAATGTACTTTGTCTACAAAAATGAGAAACTGCATTCTTTTTCCAACTAACACCTTTCTTGTAGTGGATTAACACTTACCCTCACTCCTGCCTCTCTCTCTCTCTCTGTCTACTGGCTTTCTGATCAACTGCAAGAACACTCTTCTAACTCACTGCTAATACTAAAGCCACTGAAACCTTCTGGACTAAAGGGAGAAAGTTCCAAAATGCATCTACATGCATGCCACTGTAGCATGTTTGGAATCCAGCTTTCAAATCACAAAATTTTCAATTAAGAAGAGGAATATTACAAAACAATACGAAGTGGTCCAATCAGCAACTAGCCTCTATTAATATTTCTTTTCTAATCATTCTAGACATGCTTTACCTTTACTTTATCTATATAAATGTGCAACATTGGGAACAATATTTTAAAGTTGATGTCCCTATTTCTGAGATGTAAAAAGCCTATTGTTTTAATTCATTTATTCATATCCATATCACGATTTCACTAGAAAAAACATGACAATGAAAAAACTGACAAGCAAGAAAGTCAATGAAAGCCACTGTTTGTTGGATTTTTATTTATTTTACTATCTTTATTTTGAGCATAATTCTGGATGGATGGATTCTGCATGTTGCCATACATCTTGTACACTTATGATGTATGCACATAATTTAGACAACATTATGACAGTGCAATAGTAATTTTTGGTAAATATCCTATAATCTTTAAATTCTGAACCGCAAAATTCTGTCCAAGCTGATGTTTTATGTTCTGATACAACTTCAACTTTACTCATAGTTGAAGTTCCCATGTTGCATATTCATAACCTTTTTCATTCTTTTAAAAAAGAAAAAAAAAAAACATTCTTTCATCCTCTCTTTGATTTCCCATTTTAATTTCTCCTTTTTTTTTGGGAACCCTTTGGTTTGTTTCCTGTGTTGTTTTCTCAAGGATGGAGACTCTGATAGTGGGGATGACTCAGATAAGAGGTCTTGTGAAGAGAGCTGGAGACTGATCACTTCCTTGAGGGAAAAGCTGCCACCCAGCAAGCTACAAACCATAGTGAGAAAGTGTGGATTACCCAGCAGTGGGAAGATAAGAGAGCCAGTTAAAATGTACCAGATCCCTCAGCGGCGTCGCATCACCAAGGACTCCAAGTGGGTGACCATCTCTGACCTGAAAATCCAGGCAGTCAAAGAAATTTGTTATGAAGTAGCGCTCAATGACTTCCGCCAAACACGGCAGGAAATTGAGGCCCTGGCCATTGTAAAGATGAAGGAGCTTTGCGCTAGCTATAGCAAGAAGGACCCCAACGAGCGGGACTCGTGGAGGGCAGTGGCTCGGGATGTTTGGGACACTGTAGGCGTTGGTGATGAGCGCATCGAGGATGTCATTGCCAATGGGCCTCGACCAGGAGGGGTTGTTATGGATGACCTAAAGGTGCACATTGATAAACTTGAGGACATCTTGCACGAGGTGAAGAAACAAAACAATATGAAAGATGAGGAGATCCGTGCTCTCAGGAACAAGATGGTCAAAATGGAAAAGGTCCTTCCGCTCATCACCCCAGAGAGCCAAGAAAAGCCTCATGTAGGCACTTCCACTTATGCTGCCACAACTCCAGGCCCTCGAGAAGCAAAACCTCCTAAGCCTGAAAAGCCTGATGGAGATGATGTTGATTCACAAATAGGCCAAAGTACAGGAGATGACTCGACCCTAAAGCGAGGCCACATGCGCTGGATGCGTCAGGAGCAGTTACGCCTCAAGACCCTTCAGCAACAAGAGATCTCCAAGCAGCTCCGCCGGCAAAGTGGACCACACCGCTTTATACCCCCAGAAGACCGCAAGCTACGCTTCCCCTTCAAAAGCAACCCTAAGCACCGCAATTCATGGAGCCCTGGTACTCATATCATAATAACAGATCAGCAGGTCGTTGAGCTAAAAGTGCCCAAAGAAGCTGTAGAGGAAGAAGAGAGAGAAAGCCAGGCTGGAGATGGACTGCAGTCGAGAGAAATGATGGCTGCTTCACTGATCCAAGTCACTCCCCCATTGCCAAGCCCATCAGTCCAGCGCAGGAGCAAAGACTTGGAGCAAGGTTTAAGCCAGGGTCACAGACATCACTGTAGGAACAACCAGAGCCAGCAACCCCATGAACGGAGCCGCAGCAACTCTTTTAATCACCGCCAGCGGCCCTCTGGCTCCATGGAGTCACTGCAGCAGTCTGAAAGCAACAGGAGGCACACGCAAGCTTTCTACCAGCCCCGCTACCATCAGAGCCAGCCAGCACATCCCCAGCAACAGCATCACCATCAGCCTTGCCATCATGATGGCATGGTGTATACAGATGGCAGATTCAATGGCTACCAGCAGTACCATCACACTGACCACGCTAACTATCCCATCAGCTTTCAGGCACCTCCACGAATGCGCAGGCAAATGTCTGCTCCCAATCTAAAAGCCAGCAGAGAGACAGCAGTCTGAGTGGGAACTTGTGGAATCAGGAACTAGTTTGATAAACTTTTAGTAGGCAAACTCATTACAGATCACAACAGCTCAGAATCATGTGACTTAAACAGCTCAATCCGATTGTGACTTTTGCACTTGATCAGTGGGTTATTGGTTGATCCAAAAGTATTGTATGTATTATAAGAAGACATTTTATCATCATTATAATATATGCCATTTTATCAGTTTTTGCTACTTTGTGTGTGCTGTCATCATTAGCATTGGGAGAGCTGTCATAAGGAATTGAAGCCAACAGATATAAAAGGGACTTTTTTGGGGGGGTGGGTTGTTTTTTTTCTGAAGAGACACGTCATGCCTACTCTGCTCATTTTTTCAGCATGTGTGACAATTCATCAGTCATGCTTTTATTTGCCAAAATTATCTTCATGGTTAAATTTCTGAGTTTACATCTTTGCCATTTTAGTATTGATTTGTCATGAATGCTTTAGCCACTACAGTACAAACACACTAAAGTGCTTATTTTCATCAAGACTTTTGTTGATATTTTAGCCCATATTAGGAACCTAGACCCTATTTCTTTCATTCTATTTAACATGAAACTGAATCAGTTTTCTTTGCAGTTATACATTTTGTGTTGTACCTCATAAAACATTTTCTTTTATCAATCACTATTGGCCTAGATCTGGAATCAAAGCATCAGTATGTTTGACATTTTGAAATTGATTATGGAATAAGTTGATGCACTAGTCAATTACATGACTGCCTTTTTAATAGACTGAAATAGTGGTTTAAAGAATGTGGTATCCAAAAGGTGCCTTTTTATAACCACATTAATCCTGTTGTGCATTTAAAATTCAATAGTTACTTTTCCCTCTTTTTAATTCAACACTCGTGCAAAACTGGCAACCTTCATAACTTACCTCACCAAACTAACTTTTTAGTAATAACATTTATTCAAATTCTTAGTAGGCCACTTTATTGCTTTTTATTTTTTCACATAATTGTATTTCAGTACTTTGCACTGCCTCAAGTCAAGGATAATTAGTTAGTGAAGACACTCATTTTAATGTTAAAAGTTATGTTAATTAATAATACTATCCTCTCTCAGAATCCTGGACTTTACTAAATACCCTATCAAATGTAAGAACCACGATGCAGGAATTGTAGGAGAGCGACCTAACTGTAAAAAACAAGATCCACAAAATTGTACCTATTTTAAAGTTTCACTGTACCCAACCCACAAAGTTGAAAATAATTTCTGTCTCTTCCTGTACAAACCACACATCGCAAACTGATCTCTGACTCCTGTGTCATGCGGTCTTAGAATATCGTTCATTGGTTTGTGCTTCACTGAGTAAGCACAGAGTTGTCTGTGTTACGATTGGATGTCCTACAGAGTGTTGTCATGGCTCCATCAGATTTGCCTTGAACAATGTTGGAGGGAGGACAGAGACTTGAAGTGTTTGCATAATGTTGTTCAAGAGAACTATCCAAATTAGATTTTTAAGACTGCCTTGTTTTTTCTGCATCAAATGCCACATACTCAAGAAACCCTGCTAGATCTATCGGAATGATGGTCTATGAAATCAGTTTTCTGCCTCTATGCTACAGCTGATGCTTATTTGAATTACAGCAAGTCTGCCTGTCAATCTGTCTTTTCCTTTATGCATTTTATAGCTTTAAAAGAACCCTTTAATTATAACATTCATGTTCCAGATGGCCTTTAAATCCTTTTAGAGGAACAGTGACACTCAGCAGCATGGAAGAGACTATTGAGGACTATAAAAAATGTCCAACTTTTTCTGTGTTTTATACCAATAGTTTTGACAGTATATATATATATATATATATTATGCTGTAACAAAAACCAAATTATATAATGACATATGCAAGTCCAGTTCTCCATCTTACGCCTCATGTCTTTGACTATCTTTGCATGTGATATCCTACATTTCTTCATCCCTCATAAATGCTCCATTAAAGAATGTTATTTAAAGTATGCACTGGTGCTGATGGCGACCAGGTAAGCTGGAAAGTATACAACAACAAATGGACAGTGTACAGTGTACTGTTCTTATAAAATATACATATATATCTGTGTTGGGGCTCAACTCAGAATGTCTGTTGAGTGTTGTACATCTGTTTTTTGAATCTGCAATATCAAGTGCCTCATTGTGGCTGTGTACCAAGTTGTGTTACTCCTTAATCAAGCACTTTGTGCAAACATACAGTGCATATGTGAACAAGACGAGGATATACTGAATCCCTGTGTTGCTGGAGGATTTTCAAAATATGACTGAAATAAAATGACATGCTCCAAGTACACTTATTTGCTACATATGGTTGGTATTTGTTTTTCACTGCCAAATAACCAGTTTATGGACAGAATCAGATCTCTGTATGTTAGGTCTACACAGGAGTGTCCTTGTGAGACACTTTAGGAAACCCCTCAGGTGAGGTTAAAGGCTTTGTAAATGCTTAAATTAATATACAGTATAAATTAGGTTTCTAAAACATTCAATTTATAGCTAGTACCTATTATCTACAGACTTGTACCCTTGCACAATGCAAAAAAAGCCTTATTAGCCATTTCTTATTACTGTTATAATGTAATACTGCGTCATGACAATGTCACACTTATATGTGCAACAGGGGATGGTGATGAAAGTTGGATCAGTTGTCATTTACCTCATTCCATTATCATGATTTTAGGCATTGCAATTGACCTTTGCCATCCTTGTTTGTGAATGTTAATATTTAGGTTTTGAAACTGCTTCAAATGCTTTATTCACATGGTACATTATGGTACACATTGTGTTACAATAGCAGCTTCATGCAGATGACTACATTCAGTAAAACTTGCTTTCTGGATTTCCAATTGTTTTTGAATGGAGAGAATTCAGCTTTTAGCTTGTTGGCAGGATTTCAGCAGGGAGGAGGTTATTGACAAATGAAAAGGCTGCATTGTCTTCCCAGAAGACACTGAACAAACAGGATGAGGTCACCGGGACCACAGCCTGTCCTGCTCTGATGATGATGGCGCCCCTCATTGGATTACAGTTGACTCAGCTTCTACCAGCAGCACCTATCCTCTTCCATCCATTCCAATTTTTTCCAACATATTTCATTGTGTCATCAAGTTATATTTACAGAACATTTTATACTAATTTTAGAAGAAAGTTTTTCATTGGCTCAGGAATTGGCCTGGCTAATTATTTTTTGTAATTTTTTGACTAAAACAATTCTATTTTTTCAGATATTTAGTTATGGATAATGTCTTACGTATATTATTACACATTTTAGGAAATTTTGAACCCACCTTCATGTCTCTTTGTTTATACATCCAGCTGCGTGTATATCCATGTGTCATTTGGACCAGTAACCAAAGGGTCCAGTACTTTTCTTTAATGTATAAATAAAACTGGTAGTATTGACTGTCAAAGTGAAGACTCTACAGTTATTCTCACATAATAGTGTGTATTTTGGCTAGCTAAGTTCACCGGTTGTTGCGGCTGATGGAGAATTGTCCATGTTCTCTTTCTTCGTGCCTGTGTGTTGGTGTCCAGGTGTACGAGAGCAAATTGCAGGAACTTCAGAAACAGGTGGAAACTATTTCTCTGGTCGCTGAGACACCTGATGAAGAAGAGTTGGAGGAGGAGGAGGAGGAAGAGGAAGGTGTGTACTGCAAATCTTCTGTCCTGCAGATATTTATTTACTTCATGTGTTTAAGCCCAATATATATAGTTTATACATATCTATATTTAATATATACAATTATATAGTATAATAATGCACTGAATTTTTTCTTCCACACTTCTGTCCAGAGCCTAAACTTCTGGGATGTGCGTATAGTATTTTTTGTTTTATAGAAGAATGTAATGTCAACTTCATTCAAATAAAAATGTGTTAATATTGCCATACTAATTACTCATTCAATGTATTAAGTGAAACTAGTCCATAAGTATCCTCTAATTCCTTTTAAATCAAACCTACTACTAATGATAAAACATTTTTCTTTTACTCTAAAGGACCATACTTATAGTTTTTCATGTTTTAGAAGAAGGGCAAATATACTTTTTGTCTGTGTCTGACTTGATTGATGATAAAGTCCTAATTTACTCCTATGTCTTTAAACATTATTGATTTCACCCAACCTTTTAAAAGCAACAAAATGATTAATTTAGACTCTTTATGCTTTTAGAGTTACCTCACCCAACAAGGTGATATGTTTAGTCATAATAAAACTATTCACTGGAATATGGTTGTTAATCCAGTTGGGAGCAATAGCGTTTTATAATAGTGTTTTGAATTTTGGTGATGGGTAAACGTGTCTTTGCATTTGGTTGACTGACTGTGGCTTATACAAGAAACAACCCTGTTTGTGTTCTTCTTCTTTTATTGTCCTAAAGCAGTGCTTGTGAATGTAATGCTTTTGTGCAGCTGACTGTAAATTCTGATCTTGGAGGTCCCTGAACATATCATAAAAGAGAGATTTTCAGCCCAGGCACTGCTTGCAAGAAATATTGACTCAAAATACACCATATTCCACATGATGGAGTACCTATAATTGCAGGCATTAATGTAAAGTACTCTGTGTTAGTAGTTGGACAAAATAAGTAAAACCACTGGTATGGTCCTTTTTGGTTATATTGGTCCTTTTTGGTTAAATGTGCATTAACTGTGTGTGTGTGTGTGTGTGTGTGTGTGTGTGTGTGTGTGTGTGTGTGTGTGTGTGTGTGTGTGTGTGTGTGTGTGTGTGTGTGTGTGTGTGTGTGTGCGTGTGCGCACGCGCACATCACCTGTGTCTCCTCTTTCCCTGCAGTGCCGTGGACTCAGCACGAGTTTGAGTTGGCTCAGTGGGCTTTCAGGAAGTGGAGGTACCATCAGTTCACCTCCCTCCGTGACCAGCTGTGGGGGAACGCCGTCTACCTGAAGGAGGCCAACGCCATTAGTGTAGAGCTAAAGAAGAAAGTAAGCAAACATTATATTTTAGTTTATTGTATTTTAAAATTAGTTAAAGGTGGGTTTCCAGCTTTGAGACTAAAGAAAAAATTATAAACTGTTTAAGCACAAAACAGAAGAGTTTGAACCTAGTTTACTGTAAGGCCTAAAAACTAAATATTTAAATGTGGAAAAAAAACCATTGGTGACCGGGGAGAAATGTCAAAAGCTGAATAAAACATGTGTGTACAGGATGATGTAAAATAGTGATCTTAAGTGTAGTTGCCCTCAAATCTTGTACTCGCCTGGCAGCCACATTTACAGAAGTGTATCACCCTCATAGCCATTGAACATCAAGGTTCTGGGATGTTCAGCTGTGAAGCTACATGAAGGCGTGATTATGTCATGCTAGTGATTTATTTATCTGGACATTCATTTTAAAACATAATGTATGTTTGTGCAGAAGGCAATCCTTCATATCTCCCAGAGCGGGGAGTTGACCCATTGTCACATAGAGAAATTGGATTTGTTATGAATCAAAAGCTGGTCTGCGACGGTCCTCCTTCTCCACTAGTAGACCAGTGTGATTTATCTTTTCGTCCAGGTCTAGGCGCAACATGACATGACATGAGGATTTTTTTTTTTATCCTTGGGTTTCTGTCTATAATTTATATCCAGTGCTATTAATTGGTTTAGCATTTTAAAGGATTGAGGATGATTGAGAGTGAGCATTTTGTCCCAGAGGATGCTGGGAAAGTATGAATATGTTGATTTCAACCTTGGTATGTCTGCAGTTATTTAAAACCATGCCAGAAAGACTCTTGAGTCTTGTAATTGACAAACAATCTTGAATAAAGGTTCAGAGCTTTAGGTCAGGATGTTTCAAGTCAGAATGGATTCTTATGCCCATTTTTGACTTGGCTTGATGTTTTTTTTATACTCTTTGTTTATTCTTCCCTTTCCAACCACCTCTCCCATTCTTCAGGTCCAGTTCCAGTTTGTCTTGCTGACAGACACTCTGTACTCTCCAGTGCCCCCTGAGCTCTTGTCCCCAGAGTCGGAGAAAGAGCGTGACTCCAGGCCTTTCCCTCGCACCGTGGTGGCCGTAGAAGTTCAGGACCTGAAGAATGGAGCCACGCACTACTGGTCCCTCGATAAACTCAAGTAATGCCATCTTCATACCAAAATCCAGTCCTGGTTTTAGTTTGATGCGTTTCATATTTAAATACATAGCCAGTGAAAGGGCAGCATGTCATCTATTATGCACGTTTTGTTTAAGAAATCATCAGTCACTACTGTCTGCTTTTGCTCAAATGTTTTTTGAGTTTTTTCTCAGACTGTTGTCAGATCATTTCTCATGCCTTCAGTACCAGAAACAATTGTACAAAAAGTACAATGAATTGAATGAATGAGACGGACATATCTACATCTCCTCCCTCCATCCATTAGGTGTGCCGTATATTATCTTTCTGCCTCTCATTAATGTTAAGTGCACTGTACTTTGTTGTCGTTTGCAGACAGAGGCTGGAACAGATGAGAGAGATGTATGACCGTGCTGGAGAAATGGCCTCCGCAAACCAGGAGGACGGCGAGGGCGCTATGACCGGAAATGACCCCTTCTATGATCGCTTTCATTGGTTTAAACTTGTGGGGAGGTACGTAATGCAATTACAGAAAAAGTACAGACCATACTGCTTA